>NC_138725.1:55658489-56194547 GCF_965113295.1 Leuciscus leuciscus
GGTCTATGCTTCTAAGGGTGGTTGCAAGAATAAACAGATTGGGCCACAAACAGATGTACAACGGTGATCATGTGACAGTTGAAGAACGTGAGAGAGCTGTTAAGGTGGTCATCAAGCTTGTACAGCAGCAAGCATTCTCAAAAGAAATGCAAATAATTGAAAGAGGAGAAGCTCTTCCAAATTCAAGCGCACTGTACCCTCTGGATCCTATTTTGGACAATGGCATCCTCCGTGTTGGTGGGAGGCTAAAACACTCATCTCTCAGTCAAGATCTAAAACATCCTGTAATACTTCCAAAAGGTAACCACATCACTAAACTAATTCTGTCATATTACCACACCAAAGTTCGTCACCAGGGAAGAAGCCAAACTCAAATGGAGTTAAGAATGAATGGATTCTGGATCATTGGAGGCAGTAAGTCCGTCGCCAAGTTCATACACAAGTGTGTGCAATGTCGGAAACTCAGACGACCAGCTGAAGAACAGCGTATGGTAGAACTTCCCAGAGAACGTGTTGAGGTTTCCGCTCCATTCACGTACTGTGGTATGGACTGTTTGTACACTGTTGTGTATTTGTTTAAGTAATCTGTCATTTGTACATACTTTTTTTTATTTATGAGTATATTGTTTCTTTATGTAGTTTCACGGTGCTACAACACAATGTTTACCAAAGTCAAGGTTAATGGCACTCAAAGCGAGCGGAATTAAGAAGATTAAGCACCCGTCGAAACTCTCTGTCTCGTTTGTCGACGCCGAGGGGCTGCTATAATGGCGGTGCTTCAAGTGTTTCAGGCTAACCTTCTCCGCACACTGGACGAGGTTAGCCCGAACCAAGAGGCGTTCAGAGACCTGAGAAGCGCTACTGACTTAGCCCTACGAGCTACAAAGACCACCGCTCAGGCTATCGGTAGGAATATGGCGGTTTTGACTGTTTTGGAGCGTCATCTGTGGCTGACGCTAACAGATATGAAGGACGTGGACAGGGCTTCTCCGACCCATCCTAGATCTCAGACAATTGAACAAAGCACTTATGAGGTGTTCGTTCAAAATGCTGACGACCAGACAAATTCTCACGCATATTCGCCGGGAGACTGGTTTATACTGGTAGACCTGAAAGACGCGTACTTTCAGATACAAATAGCGCCCCGTCACAGGCCATTCTTGAGATTCGCCTTCGAGGGCCGGGCTTATCAGTACACGGTCCTTCCGTTTGGCCTGTCTTTAGCACCTCGTACATTCACAAAGTGCATGGACGCGGCGCTCGCTCCCCTGAGACTACAGGGTATGCGAATATTGAACTATTTAGACGACTGGCTGATTCTAGCCCAGTCAAAGACGGAACTGATGACTCACAAAGCTCTGCTTCTCAATCATTTGCAGAATTTGGGTCTCAAAATCAATCTGACTAAGAGCTCGCTGTCACCCAGCCAGAGAATTTCTTTTCTGGGAACAGAAATAGACTCTGTGTCGATGAAAGCGCGGCTTACAACACAGCGCGCGCTCTCCATCCAACGCCTAGCAGCGTCATTCAAAATTGGCGACGTCACTCCTCTCAAAATGCTGCAGAGGATCCTGGGTCGCATGGCATCTGCTTCAGCAGTACTTCAGCTGGGTCTGCTACATATGCACCCCCTCCAGTAATGGCTAAAATCCCGAGTCCCATCTCACGCTTGGGCATCGGGTCGATTTCGCCTCAGGGTGACCCAGGGCTGTATCAAAGACAGCCAGCTGGTACCAGTTAGGCGTCGACATAGGGGCGAGCTCGAAGCTAAAAAGTAGTCTCGACAGATGCTTCCAACCTCGGTTGAGGTTTTTCTCCCATACTTGCGAGGTCACCATGTCTTAGTCCGTACGGACAACATGGCAGTGGTGTCCTACATAAACCGCCAAGGCGGCATCAGATCTCGGAGCCTGTACACCAGGGCCAAAGGCCTCCTCGTGTGGGCTCAGCACAATCTGCGCTCGCTGAGAGCGGCACACGTACCAGGCATCCTGAACCTGGGTCCAGACATGGTATCCAGGGGCAACGTTCCCCCAGGGGAATGGTCCCTTCACCCCATGGTGATCCAGTTGTTATGGAGCATCTTCGGCAGGGCAGAGGTCGACCTCTTCGCCTCAGAAGACAACGCTCATTGCCCAATTTACTTTACGAAGAGCAACGTAGCTGGCCCAGCAACGCGCTGGCCCACGACTGGCCCAGGCGTCCGCTTTATGCGTTCCCACCGATCTCATTGTTACCACAGGTGATCAAACGGATCAGGGAGACAAAATGTGCGATGCTCCTAGTAGCCCCGCTCTGGAGGAACCAGATGTGGTTCCCGGAGCTGATGTAGCTACCAGGAACAGCTCCGTGGCTGATTCCAGTGAGGAGAGACCTCCTCTCTCAGGCCAAAAGGAAGCTTTGGCACCCCCATCCCGAGCTGTGGGCCTTGCATGTATGGGCCCTCAACGGGTACCCGTTAACCTCCCAGAAGGAGTTTTAAACACTATCACAGAGGCTAGAGCTCCCTCTACAAGACGGCTCTACGCTTTTAAGTGGTCAGTGTTCTCTAACTGGTGCTCAGTGAGAAACATACAACCACAATGCTGTGGAGTATCGGAGGTACTCTCCTTCCTCCAAGAGCTTTTGGACGCGGGTAGATCCCCCTCCGGCATTTGTTACGCCTGCGTCTGGCCAGTCACTGGGGAGAAACGACCTAATCGTCCGTTTCCTCAGGGGAGCTAGGAGGTTAAACTCCCCTCGACCCCCTTCGGTTCCTGTTTGGGACCTTTCCACAGTTCTGGAGGCCATGAAAGGTGACCCATTCGAACCAATGCAGACCATAGATCTGAAATATCTTTCACTCAAAACCGCTTTTCTGCTGGCTCTCGCCTCAGTCAAGCGTGTGGGTGACCTGCACGCGCTCTCCGTGAGCGCTACCTGTCTTGAATTTGGACCTAATGACTCCAAAGTCATCCTCAAACCGAGACATGGTTATGTTCCTAAAATACTTGCCACTCCCTTCAGAGCGCAAGTTATTTCCCTGTCTGCTCTCCCCACATCTGATGATGAAAGGGACGCAAACGTTCTCTGCACCGTTAGGGCTCTTAGGATTTATGTGGAGCGTTCTGCTGGTTTCAGACAATCAGAACAGCTCTTTGTATCCTTTGGTGGCCGCACTAAAGGTTTGGCTACCACTAAGCAGAGCCTTTCACGGTGGATAGTCGATGCTATTTCATTGGCTTACGCGTCCAAAGGTCTCTCTTGCCCTCTGGGCATCAGAGCTCATTCTACTAGAGGCATGGCCTCGTCGTGGGCTTGGTCCAGTGGGATTTCACTTCATGATATTTGTATGGTGGCAGGCTGGGCCTCCCCGTCTACATTTATCAGATTCTACAACCTAGAAGTCCCCGCCTTACAGGCTAGACTTTTATCAGTTTAACCTTGTTGTTACAGTTACCTGCCCGAATTAGATCTGGCATGTCTGTACTGTTATGTAATAAGCATCATGTATTCACATCATGTATTCACATTAGCTTACTCGTCTTATGATCCCCGGGCACTTGCGTAAGGCTTCCCATAGCGTAAGACTTACGCAACACGAGAGTACTCTCGAAAGGGAACGTCTCGGTTACTAATGTAACCTCGGTTCCCTAAGATGAGGGAACGAGTGTTGCGTAACCTTGCTGTGTTTGTGCTCTGATACGTTATCGCTTCAGTCGATGAAAACAAAGCACCTATGGCAGGGCCATATATAGCCTCGGCCACACCCATTTTGGCGGGCTGTGACGTGCAAAGAGCGCGAAGCGCCCTCATTGGTCAGTACGTCACCGCTGCCTCTCCATAGGTTGCAGCATTTGCCGCAGAGCAGCCAATAAGCGCGCTAAGCCGCCTCGCTTAGGTCTGCTGCTGCAGCAAGTGCGTTTTAAATTATTAAAAATTATAGGATAATTTTGGCTTCAATTTTCTCGAGAAAAGGGGCTTTCCCGTAGCATAAGCTAAGGCTTATGCTACACTCGTTCCCTCATCTCAGGGAACCGAGGTTACGTTAGTAACCGAGACGTTCGTAATAATAATTATAATAAATCATTATAATTATAATAACTGTTATAAAAACTATAAGGAAGAAAAACACCAATAATAATAATAAAATATAATAATTTGTATAATTATTATTTACAATAACAATATGAATAATAATAAATACTACTGCTACTAATTATAATAAGAATAATAATTATTACTATGATTATTATAACTATAAAAACAAATAACTACAGTTTCTTAAATATAAGGCAGAAAAAAAAAGCCTTTTATGGAGTTATTATTTTTATTATTCATGATGCTATTTATAGTACATTTGTTGTTTTTTGACTCTCCCTTATACCTTATACTTGAGACAGAGGCAATGTATCATTGGAAAAAGTGCATACAAATGCAGTATTTCATTTGTCATTAATCAATTCTTAGAAATGTATTAAAATTTACATTTGTATGATTACACATCTCATATGTACTCTGTGGATATCAGATACAGTGTTTTGTATTGTTGTAGATGGAGAGTCAGAAGTTTGAAGAGGCAGTTCTCTCTGTGAACTCTAGAGAGCAACACTACACACTGTTCCACAGGTGCAGTGAAGTATAGTTGCACGAAGACCACACTGCAGCAAAATGCAGCAGCAGGTGAAACTACTCCCTCCCTCTGCAAACCTCTGTTCAACAGCTCTCTTTCCCACTGTCCTTTTCTACCTCGTTTCCTTATTATGTTATTTTTCTCTCTTTATACATCAGAGTACCATCCCTTGTTTCTATGTCCCTTCCAGTCGTTCTCGCACTTTTGTTTCTTTTTTTTTCTATCTCTTGCATTCGCTCTTCTGGCATGTGTATTTATATGACCTGTACACTATGAACATGTACACTTACACTTAGGTGGTGATGATGTAATGCCTCGTACATTCTCAGTGTGCAGAATTCGCTTCTTAACTGATATTCACGTATAGGTCAATACACACATTTTAGTAATAAGCCTATACATAAAAAATAAATAAAAAAATTGTGGTTTGTGGTCCTTTTTGTTTGTTCCCTAATTTTGGCAGTTGTTTATTTTGTACTAAATAAAATGCCAATTTTAAAAAGTCGAATGCAGGAGACCAATTTATACCCTTGTTTCTGACTTTGAACACATCATCTTCAATGCTATTCAGATCTATACAGACTCAGATGATGGGGACCTTGCAGGTCCTCATTCGCACATGCATGAAGTGTGCAGAAAGCATAGTGATGTTCGCATGTTGTACTACAATAGATGAAAACATGTCCTTTAATCACCACTGCTGTACGGAGTCCTCCCACCCAATGTCACTGGGTAAAAATACCAGCGGAGGCATCAGGGAATCACATTTGAAGCATGAGATGTCTATTGAAAAAACTGCCAGAGAAGCTAATTACCTATTCAGGGCTGTCATCTCTAATCAACACTTCTTTAATACTGTCAGTGTGCCATTTATATTTCTGACTGTGCAGACACAACCACATAAACACCAGGTTACGGCTTCTTTTAATTGGGTCCTGAACCGTCAGCCAAATACAGAGATATAGAGAGTGATTTGCCTGAATAGGATCTGATAAGGAATGCTTATGCGCAGGTGCACTGCACATAAATGCTGGACTTGTTCCAGGAGTCACACAGCAACACTTCCTTAATGGAACCGCTTCCGAGTTTGCAAGATAATATCTATCGGTGACACTGTGGAGTCCAGAAAACATTTAAAACCCATGCAGCTGTTTTCTATACGGCTGTATGTACATGTGAGAATGTTTGTGAGAGGGTGTGTGTTGTGCTACTTTAAAGTAACTTTTTTTTTATGTTTTAGTTTGTGAAATGCTATATTGCACAGAAGACAAAAATGTGGTTATTCAGCTTGAGTCAGTTTAGTGATTATGTAATGTTGTTCAACTCTGTTGCAAAATTAGTCAATTATGAAACGTCAATTCAGCTATAAAGCAGCTCTGCGGAAGACAATAGTGTTGTCATCCAGCTCAATTCAGTTCAAGTTTTTGTTCTCATCCATTATTGTCAGCGTGAAATTGATAATGCAGTATTACTGAATATTACATGTCAGAATGTTTTTAAAAATAGGCTTTGTACATGGTTGGAGTGTATTAGACAGATCCTACCTGATGCTGAATGTTGTCAAACAGCAGTCAGGATGTGGTAAATGAGGAGATGAGAGCTAAACCTAAGGTCATAAAGGTTAGTGGGCTGGGGTCCAAAGCAATCAGCCACAACCAAATAAGGAATTTCTTTGGGCCTGAACGGGATGAACCTTGAGCATAAAATGACTGTTTAACCTCATTCCTCATAGATTGCTCTATCAGTCTAAAATGTTTCACATGTGATGAGAGTTCTGTCACACTCTCACTTAGTTTGGACTTTGTTTTCAGTTTGCACCTGTACGAAACTCAGAAGCGAAGACTAGGAGACTTGGTTGTATCTTACGCAGGATTCTTTATTGAGAACACGAGCTATCGGTACCCTTACGAAAAAAAAGTATACTTCAAGTTCATTTTATGAAGTATACTTGAGTAATGTTCAAGTATATTTTTAAGTATACTTTATGTAGTAAGTATACTAATGTCAATATGTACTAGTAGTAAACTTGTAAGTGTACTACAGTATACCGCTTGGGACTAAATTGGCCCACTTGAAGTATATAAAATATTTAAGTGTACTATAAGTGTAACCAGTGGCGGATTTAGCAAATCGGGGGCCCAAGGCGAAGGTAGGCTATGGGCCCCTCCACATCCAATCTTTAAAAGAGAACGAAAAAATATGTAGGCCTACCGACTGAATGGTGGATAGGCAGGTAAAGCTAATCTACGGGGAAGTAAAGGTTAGAGAGGAGAAAAAAAACATCCCCTTTAAACCCTGCATAGGCTACACTTCTTTACTCCTAAACAGAAACATGTTACAATGTTTACATGGTACAATTTCTGGTAAGCTATGTTTTCTTTTCTTTTTTTTGCTTGACAAATTTCACCATTTCGATTCAATTCTTGTGATTTGATTCAATATTGACTCATTTGGATAAATATTAGGTAAAGTTTCACAAGATATGCATTACTTTTTCTCAAGAAAAATAGCCCTATCAGATGGTATAATTTAAGGTTAAAATAAGTAATATAGTACACATATTTAGCCAAATACTCTCTATAGCTCTTTTTTTTCTAGCCAATTAAATGGCTTTCCTGAGGTAAATGTTATGTGACGATTGTTCTCCAGCTGTTTTACCTCTTTCCGTGGTTGAAAAACACTTATTAATCGATATTATGAATGAGGAATATACATTTCGGTAAGTTATACTGTATCTTTACTGTATCGCTATAGGAATGTCACATTAAAACGACAAAACGGTATTTATTGTTTGAATTTCGTAATAGAATTGACAGAATCTGAGAGAGCTGAGATTTTTTTCAATATCATGATTCATAAGTAACGTTAAACTGCTCAGTTTTGTCTGTCGATCTCCGTGTCCTCGGCACGATTTTTCTGTGCGTTGGACGCGGGGTTGGACGTTGTTGTTCCTGATCTGTATCTAACAGAAGCCGTAAAAAAGTTTGTCATCTTTGGCAGCGTTCCCAAATACTTATCAGCGTCTTTTCACTTATTTCTTTTATTTGAGCCGCTTGGGTAACTTCGAAACTTTACATTTTCGCGTTTAGACTCGTCTTGCTCTGTTTGTGTATTTCCCAGTCCTCCTGTTACTGCGTGTTGTTTATCTTTTGCGCCGCGCACCTTTACAGACTTTTTGCTTTCCTCCCGCTTCCTCCTTTTTTCAGCACCGCTTGGGTAGCTAGCTTCGCATCATTTTTACTCTGTCACTCACTTCTTTTTCTCCGTCAGTTTTTTGGCACAGCCTTGTCACTTTCGCAGATGCGCAGTAAGTGAGATAATGGAATAGTCCAATGTAGTGAGGCGGGGGGCCCCCTCCTGCGACACTAATGATTTGATAACATTTTTCGCAAATGGTGTTTTAGAAATATATAATTTTTTTTTTTTTTTTAATTAAGCATTTAATAGGGCATTTTGGGGGCCCCAAGGTAGCTCGGGGCCCAAGGCAATTGCCGACCTTTGCCTAATGGTAAAGTCCGCCCCTGAGTGTAACAGTAGTAAACTTTAAGTGCACAACTAGTTCATAATTATGTTTCTCATTTGTACTGCAAGTGAACTTATGAGTATACTAGTAGTTTACTATTTTAATACTTGTAGCAACTTTGAAGTATACTCTCAGTAAACTACTAGTTTAGTAGTTTTATACTACAAGTTTTATTTAAGTGAACTTAACATTATACTTCTAGTTTACCATTTATATACAATTTTTGCAGTTGCAGTAGGCCTATACTACTATGTTCAAATGTTATTTTTTTATACTTGAAAAATAGCTTTAACTCTACTTTAATTTTAAAAACATTTTATTACCTTCATGCATCCTGCATCAACACTTGAATGTCAGTAAGTTTCATAAAGGCAACATTTTAAACAAAATAGTTGAGAAAATCACATTTTTGTCAAAGATTTTTTTTGCCCCGTTTTCTCTTCATGGGTTAGGCCTACACTTCATTTCATTTGGAAACATTAAGCAGTTTTGATTTACAAGCTGTTTAATGTTTGATATTACATTATTTTACATTTGAGTGAGCAATCTTCTATCACTTGTTTCAGCTTCTTCTCCTGTGTTTTGATCCAGAGATTCTGTACTAGAAGATGTGTCATAGCGCCCCCTACCGTATACCAGTGAAAACATGGATAGCTGGAAAATTCAGTCAATGGTGGGGAAAAGTTAAATTAAAGTAAATATGTACACTACAAGTGGACTAGCCTACACAAAAATTCAGATACGCAGAATTAGAAACAATATTTTAATCAATATTTTCAAACAAAGTTTCATAAGACTGTATATGAAAAACGATGTAAAAAAAAAGTATATTTAATAGGCTACTCGATCAAAAGAGTTAACACAACTACAAGCCAAGTATAATTTGAATAATTCAAATTTTAAGTATATCTCGATCAAAAGATTGAGTACAAGTACAGGCCAAATATACTTGGACTTTTCTCTCAGTATAAGTCAAGTACACTTAAGTGTAATTAAGTATATTTTTGAGAAGTATATAAAATGTAGACTGAAAGTATGCTTTCTTCTTTTTAGTTGAAAAGAAGTATACTAATAGAACACTTGAATAAACTTATTTTCCATGCTTATTTTATTTACTCTATAAGCTAGCCTATTCCACCCGAAAGTTTGTTACTATATAAAGCTGCACATGTTAGTTTATAAGACGGTATGTAATATTATGTTTTTAAAAAAGTATTTAATAAGCTACTCAATCAAAATAGTAAACACAAGTACAAGCCAAGAATACTTAGAATACTTAATTATACTTTTAAGTATATCTCGATCAACAAGTATAGGCCAAATATACTTAGACTTTTTTGTCAGTATAAGTCAAGTATACTTAAGTGCAATTTGAAGTATATTTCTGAGAAGTACATAAAGTATATTTCTGAGAAGTATATAAAAAGTAGACTGAAAGTATACTTTCTTATTTTTAGTTTAAAAGAAGTATACTAATAGAACACTTGAATAAACGTCTTTTTCGTAAGGGTAGCTGCAGTCATCAAGTCTAACTAAAGCAGTGTACACTGTAGTTTATATACATTTAGAGGGCAGTGCTTAGAAATGGATACAAAGCACTTGGGTGACGACCTTAAACAAAGCATGCAAATAAAGTATACAGCTATAGGAACCCACCCCAGACTCTAGAGTGTTACCAATCCTAATCCAATCAGCATAACTATTCAAAGACTGGGGCAGGGGCTCCAAGAGCCATTAAAGACAAAGGGTCTCAGTAATCTGACTCATTTAACTTACAATAGAGAGAACAGGACTGGCAGGAATATCTTGCTTAACAGCTGATATCATCATCATAACCTTAAATGCTAAATTCAAAGTACTCTACCTTAGTTTTTAACTACCTTAGTTTTACATTTGTTATGTAAGGACATAAGATCAGCTGATCTTAAACAGATTCTTAAATTTGTTATCCCACAGTCTCCTCTTTGAGAGTTCTAATAACTCTCACATAATACAAATTTAAACCTTCATAAATTCATTCTGTAGCTTATGTTTGTTAGCATCTTCCAATCATGTAACTTGAAAAAAGTATACGGTCCAGGACTCAAACTCAGGTCATACCAACCCCAATGGTGCTGTGTCAATGCTCTGCCCAAGAGACCATCAGCACCGACAATTTTGCTGTCAATTTTGTCGGACAGAATCCGACGGCATACAATCCAGCTGTCGGAATCCGTTCCCCCTCCCCCATGATGAGAAATGTTGATTTTGTTTCTTAAATGATGCTGATTCAATTCCTTGTGTGGAGGGAGCTTAACCTGCATCTGTTTAAGGATTTATCTTTTGCCATTTTTGCCTTTTATTATGATAGGACAGTATGTAGACAAGAAGCAAAGTGGGAGACAGAGATGGGAACGGAATCAGGAAAAGTTTACAAGCCAGGACTTGAACTCGGGTTCGGACCAAGCACAATGGGGATATGTGTCAATGCTCTGCCCACAAGACTATCATCATCAAATAGCCACTATCAGTTTTGTAAATATTAGAGCCTCATTTTGTAAGAAACCTGGGCAGAAAAGAATACTACGGCAAACAATCCTGTTTTCAGAATCCGTTCCCCCACCCCCATGATGAGAGATGTTAATGTAGTGGCTTAAATTATGCAGATTCAAATCTTTGAGTGGAGGGAGCTTAACCTGCTTCAGTTTAAAGATATATTTTTTGCAGTTTTTGCCTTTTATTATGATAGAGCTGTATGTAGACAAGAAGCAAAGTGGGGAACGGGATCTGGAAAAGTCCACGAGCCGGGACTCGAACTCGGGTCGTACTAAGCAAAATGGTACTATGTGTCAATGCACTGCCCAGGAGACTATCAGAACTGACCAGTTGTTGTCAGATTTGTAAATATTAGAATCTCGTAAGAAACATGGGGGAAACAGAATCCGACGGCGAATCCGACGGTCTGAATCTGTTTCCCCACCACCATGATGAGAGATGTTGATGTAGTGGCTTAAAATATGCTTATTCAATTCTTTGTGTGGAGGGAGCTTAACCTGCATCAGTTGAAAGATTTGTTTTTGCCGTTTTTACTTTTTATAATGATTTGACAGTATGTAGATAAGAAGCAAGGTGGGAGACAGAGATGGGGACGAGATCTGGAAAAGTCCACAGGCCAAAGGTCCACTCGAACCCGGGTTGCAGCAAGCATAATAGTGCTATGTGTCAATGCTCTGCCCACAAGACTACCAACAGTGACCAGTTGTTGTCAGTTTTGTAAATATTAGAATCTCATTGTGTAAGAAACATGGGGGGAACAGAATCCGACGACAAAAAATCCAGCTGTCAGAATCGTCCCCCCACCCACCCCCATGATGAGAGATGTTGATGTAGTGGCTTGAATAATGCTTATTCTATTCTCTGTGGATGGAGCTTAACCCAGCATCAGTTTGATAAATATTAGAATCTCATTGTGTAAGAATTTTTTGTGTGGAGGGAGTGTAAAATCAGAGGTATAAAGTCTGAGAAACATACTGTTGTGTCTTAAGATTCCTATGCATCTCTCAATTCTGGTATAGCTGAGAGGTTGAGATCTCTGAGGTGTTGATCTGGTTTAGCCTTTACGGTACATCTCGCTCTTTCCCTCTTCGAAGATAAAAGGCTTGTTCTCTTGACCTCCCAGGAGAGCGAGGGTCACATGTTGTCACATCCAGAGCGAACTTGTCTCTCGTAATCAACGCATGAGCTCCCAGCTAAGACCCCGTGTAGACGTGATGCAAACATAGACTGAAGGGGTTGACCAAGATAAATACTGAAGACCACTTTCCATGCTCTAGTGTTTTGTTTTCAGATAATTTTTGCAGCAGTCTGGTGTGCAGGTTTTGCACTGAATACAATTCAGTGAATACAACATTTGAAGTGTCTGAGAGTATACGATTTATCATTGATGATTTGAAGTGTTCCAGCAGAAGGGAGTCTTGATGATGTAATATTTATGATATGCACCATCTAGTCTAATAATAGTCTCGACTACAAAGCTTAGTTTCAAGTTTTGACCCTGATTCTGCATTGAATCAGCTAGAGTGAATAAACACAATATCCTACTGCTGCTCGGACATGCAGCATTTCTGACATTTACATTCCTGCATTTGAATTGATACAAGTGTATAAATACTCTGCAAACATGCCAGATTTAACTATTCTTCTCTGTGCTGTTCTCTTTTGTAAAAAAGAAAAGGCATTAGTTCAAATGAAGCAGAAGAAAATCTTGATTTACAATTCGTAAAAATAATGAGCTGCCTGAGGGATGCACCTCTACAAAACACAAAGAAAATGTCCTTTGATTGCAGACATGGAGCCTTTTTTCCTTGTGCATCATGAGGACAGTAACATTAATAAGAATCAAGGAAACAAAACAGCCAAAAAGTCACAAAGTTGATGCTTTACTTTTCTCTCTCTTTTTTTTTAATCTCTATTCTATTCCAAATAGAAGAAATACATTTTTAATGCCTTGGGAGAGAGTGCACCCCAAATGCTCCCCAACTGAAGAGAAGTCTTAAAACTTAAGAGATCTGCGGTGATGTGGTAGAAGCAGCCTTTAGGACAATAATATTTATTTATTTCATATTTTCGAAGTAGTGTTTAGTTGCGTCTTATTTCGGGTTTTTTTTTTTTTTATCCTTTTACCCCCAAATTATCATTTGCCTTTGGGGCTACTGCAGATGGTATTTTTCTTCCTCTGCAATTAATTAAGATAATTAATTAGAGGATTTCAATGTGAATGTGGGAAAATATGTTTTTGTTCTCTTTTCTGTGCTAGCACGTGTCTGACTAACTGCCACTAACTGCCAATTCAAAAATGCTGAGAGAATAGAGTTGAAAATAGCAGAAAGGTGATTTAATGTTAATAAAATTCCCACTTATTAATTTCATGTCACAGGATGTGTATTTCTTGCTTTCAATTTCACTACTGTAACACCATAAAATATGACTAAATCTGAACCACCACTGCTCTTTCCCTGACTGTGCCAAATCTGCCGATGTAATTACAAGTGTACGGAAAACTGTGCTAAGGCAAGACTGAGGAGATAGAGAAAATGATGGGGAGGCAAATCCATAACCAGAGAATTTTGTCCCTGTTGGTAAACTTTTTTTGCCAATAAGCATTGAGTATTTGACTTTCAGCAATTAGTGTTGAGAAAAAAAAACATAAGGCAGTTAAAGCAAATAAATAAATAAAATAAAAAATAAAAATCCTCGGGAGGGGATTCCTGTCGCGATCATGTCCTGTTTAATTTCATTTTCTGTGTCATTAATTTGCCTAGTTCTAGTTCATTGTTTGTTGCTATAGTTTCTTTATTCTCGCAACTGTTCTGTTGATTGTCTTCTCAGTGTATTTAAGCCCTCAGGGTATGTTTATACGACAACAATGTACAAAAAATTTCGTGTACAGGCGACAGCATTGTCAAAACCATCCCTATTCACACGGATCTGTGAAGACGACTAAAATCGCTGTATTCATGCCAGGCCAGTAGTTGGCGATATTACTTTGAAAATAAACACTACGCGCCTATAGACTGAACACGTAATACACATGCAAATGACGTCATGACCCCTGAAGTCGCGCCCATACGCAAGGAATCAATGGAGCTAGGAATAAGGTGGATAGGTATCGTAAAGGTATTGTAGAAAAACAATTGTTCCTGCATAAATTATGATAACCACAGTCAGGATTTTTTTCCTATGCGTTTTTATTGCTCTAATGGCATGAAAAACAAGATTTGAACTTTTTTTCCTACACTTTTACAAAGAGATTTTCAGATGTCCACTTGAGTGGACAGTATGTGTTTATGTTTTTAAATGAATAGATGCTATTTTAAACATAAAACAGTTATTGCACATAGCACAGTAATACTGTGTGTATTTAACAAAGCAGTGAATAAAATGATATAAAATCATGTGAAAACTATAAAATATTTACAAAAAAATATATAATACAGCTTCAATTATTGCAAATGGAATTGAGTTTGTTCCTGTTCGGCTAGCAGACGAAGAACTTCATACAAGTTGAATGTCACGTGTTCTTGATATCAGAACATGAGTGTGGCGAGGGGGACATGGTTCAGCGAGGTCTGTGACAAGAGAGAAATTCGGGAGACGAGCACTCCTACGGGAGTAAGTAGGTCAAGTGCAAAATGACATTCACCTGGATCTCGTTGCAGTAATTGCCATGGGGAACCGGATAAAAGCCACGTGGAAACGGGAAGCAAAGAGAGAGAGAGACTGGCTGTGGAACAGTGTGGACATTTGTGCTGCCGGAGAAGCCAGAGAAGCTGCTTGTGGAAATTATTGGAGAAAGACTGTGTTTGAGAGCGCTGAGAGCGCAACTTTGTTTTTGGTTGAGAAAGTATTGAATAAACAATCCATACGTTCCCCAGCAAGCCAACCCTGTCTCCTTCCTTCACTACTTCAATGAACTTTGCTACAATGAGGATGTGATTCCATTAAAGATCTCTACAACCAGTGAAGGTACAACGTTGAAAACCCAACTCTGACTGTGTAGATAAACCTGACGCTCCCTCCAGTCATGTTCAAAATGGAAACATTTAGCTCTCCTCTCTGAAAACACCTCAGACTGAAATTTACATTGATCTATTGATGTTTTCAGACTGTGTAAAAACTAGCAATCGGGTGTTTTCAAATCTCACCTGAAATGAGCAGTGTTGGGGGTATTACAAGTAATGTGCTTTACATAATCAGATTACTTTTTGATGTAACGAGTAAAGTAGTCAGCATCCTTCCGTCTACAGGAGACGATGGTGTAGCATCCAGTACTTTTATTTATTTTTTTATTTTTTTTCTATCTGCACCTACACGAGTGACTATAGAGCCTGACTCTAGAATGGCAATCTCTGTGGCATTTTCTGCAGGTGAAAGACAATGCCTGTTGAGGCTGCAGTTGCTTTTCCTTCCTCCTGACTCTATTTGCAGCAAGGTTTTTATTTTTGGTTTCCTCTGCTTTCTGTATGCCTTGTCTGACACCAAGCTGCCAGGTGGAGCGGTCTTCTGCCCGGCTCTCCCACGTGCCAACGTTGATGTCAGAGAGCTTCATGTCTTTCTTGCAGATATCTTTATAGCGCAGCCGTGGATGTCCAGTCAGTCGGGAGCTCTCTGCCGGCTCGCTGTACAGTAGGTCCTTGGGAATGCGGCCTGGGCCCATTCTCCTGACGTGGCCGAGCCAACGAAGGCGCTTCTTGCTAGGTATGGCAGACATGCTTCTAATGCAGGCGTGTTCCAGAACCTCTGTGTTAGGTACTTTGTCCTGCCACTGGATGCGCAAAATATGCAGTGAAAGCTCTTGAGTTTCTTCTCATTCCTCGCGTAAGTGATGTACCCATCAATGGCGATGGTTGAAGGGGAGTCTATCTCAGATGTTGCGCCATTAAAGCAAATTGTGTTGTGCATGTTATCGTGAAACGAGGTGACGACAGCCAACAGTTGTGGGGGGCAGCCGATCTTGTGTAGAAGCCTGAATAGACCGCTTCTGCTAACCAAGTTGAACGCCTTCGTAAGGTCAATGAAGGCAACGTAGAGTGGCATCTGCTGCTCTCAACACTTTTCCTGCAGCTGGCGTAGTGAGAGATCATGACTACAGTTAACCGGCTGACTCTAAATCCAAACTGGGACTTTGGGTAGATGCGGGAGGCTAGGGTCTGTAGGCGCACCAGGGTGATATGGGCGAATGCCTTGCCAGCAATGTTGAGGAGGGAGATACCCCGGTAGTTGTTGCAATCGCTGCGGCCTCCTTTGTTCTTGTACACCGTGACGATGTTGGCATCACGCATATCCTGAGGGATGTGGCCCTGATCCCAGCATAGGCAGAGGAGTTTGTGTAGGAGCTGAAGCAGCGCCGGTTTGCCATTTTTCAAGGCTTCTGGCGGGATGCCGTCACTCCCGGAGGCCTTCCCACAAGCGAGGCAGTCAATGGCTTTACTGAGCTCTTCCAGGGTAGGTGAGGTGTCCAGTGCTTCCATGACTGGTAGATCTGGGATGGCGTCCAAGGCAGTGTCAGTGACGACGTTCTGAGTTGCATACAGCTCGAGATAGTGCTCAACCCAGCGCTGCAGCTGCTTCCCTTAGTCTATGATGACTTCTCCCGTCCTGCACTTGAGTGGGGCAATCTTGGTGGTTGTGGGGCCTATCGCCGCCTTTATGCCTTCGTATATGCCTCTTGCGTCCCGGTTATCGGCAGCTGTCTGTATGCTGCTGCAGAGATTTATCCAATATATATTGGCGCAGTGGTGGCGGTTTGCTGGGCGTTCTTCCTGGCTGTCCTGGCGATGCCTTGTAAGCCAGGAGGGCCTTCCTCTTCGCCTCAGTCATGGACTCCATTTCCTCCCAGTGGGCCTCGGACCAGTCAGTGTTTTTACGCTCCTCCTTCCCGTAGGCTGCAATGGCCGCGTTGTACACTGCGCCTCAGAGGTGGGACCAGCTAGAGTCAATGGTGTCATCGATAGCTGACTCCTTTGTGAGAGCCTCCTGTAAGTTTCTGACATACTGCTGTGTCTTCTCTGGGTTGCTTGCACAGCAGGTGTTGATACGTGGACGGCCGTTCTTCTTGGAGTGATGCAGCTTCTTCGGAGTAACTCGCACCTTGTTGGCCACAAGGGAGTGGTCCGTGTCGCTGTCGGCGCTGTAGTAACTGCTGGTGAGGAGGATACTGGCAAGTTCCACACGCCTGGTGGGACTGTGGGTATCTCCATGACACATGATGGATCTCCTTGGATTTGAAGAAGGTGTTTGTCACGCAGAGACCATGTAAGCAGCACATCTCCAGCAGACGCTGACCATTCTCGTGGATCTTACCCCTACCGTGAAAACCTAGGCAGGTAGGCCAGGATTCGTCACCGAGCAGGTAAAGTCCTTCAGTGCTGGGGATTCTAGAAATGGTTTCATCCAGTTCCTTATAGAAATGAAAGCTTTAGGGTAATTTCTTCCAGAAAGACTCAATTGTTATCTCTCTCTCTCTCTCTCTCTCTCTCTCTCTCTCTCTCTCTCTCTCTACACACCTCCGCTCTAGTGTGAGTCTGTTCAAGTATCTGCTCACAAGAATCTTAATAAGTGCTTTTGATTTTCTGACACTGCTCATGTAGAGTTGTAAGTTCATCTCTTTGCCTACAAAGAAGACTCAAGTGTGAGAGGGGGATTTCAAGGATGTAAGAGGGCATTTAGAGGGTATTTGCCCTGCCCTCTGACTTGTGGTTGCGCAATCAATTTCAAGTGTTGTAGTTTAATTGTACAATTCTATCTAAACTGATATGCTAAAAAAACATTTTGAATAAAAAAAAAAATATATATTGTTAAGACAATTTTTCTAATAAATATTGAATTGTGTTCATTACAATGGATAGTTCATGACCGAGGAGTATATTGATATGAAGAGACACTTCAGTTACCTAAAAATTAAAGTTATGTCATTATTCACCTTCATGTTGTTCCAAAAATTTATTGTTTCTGTGGGATAAAAAAACAAACAAAAAAAAACCATGAAATCTTCCATGAAAGTATAGTTCATATGACTTTTGCACTATGTTCCGAGTCAAGTTCTGAGGAACATTATTAACTCAGTAAGCTGTTAACTCACAGACCACTTTGACTAAATCATTAGGTTAGTTGAGGATCATTGAGCTTTAATATATTTCAATCACTTAAAATTTGAAGAATATTCTATGATAAATTATTCAATTTATTTCTGTCTTATTTATTCTGGTTTCAATAATTATTTCAGATGTATTTTTGAGTTAGCACCTGCCCCAATGCACTCTGCATAATGAAAAGTTAAAGACATTAATTTGATGATTCAAGAATGAAGTTAATCTCTGCAGCTGATAAACACACTCAAGCCAATGATATTACTTATTCGAAAGCAAATAGAGCATTCATCATTAGGTGTGAAAAATTAGTTTAGTTATGTCTAAACACTAATAAACAAGGATAAAAGACTTTACACTTGAAACAGACAATATTAAAACATTTCAAAAGCAAATGGTGTGCAATTGTTCAAAAGACACAGGAATATATATATATATATATATATATATATATATATATATATAACACTCTGTGCATCACCTCATAAAATAAAAATATTTAATTGGCTTACTGAAATCCATTTTACATACTTTGAAAGGATGAAATGCCTTTGGCTTGCAAATAGTGCCATGTTTTCCAGGACAGCAAAGGTCACAAATAGTTGGCTCCATTTTCATTTGGGTTATTCATGAGGCTGTCAGCTTGAGACGTTTGTTCTCTCTAGATGGGCTATTCATAAGTAATTTGGGCGTCTGACTCCCAAATAAAGGTGCAATGAGATTTTGCATGAATTACTTTTGCATGTCTGTTACAAAGGCTAAGACAATTTCAGCTCCATCTCCCTGCATTATAAAATAATCATTCAAATCTGCATCTAAAACATATATAATTTAATCCATCAGTGCAACATGTAAAAGTCCTCCGCTGCTCCCCGTGTACAAAGGCACCGCTATTATGGTGAAGGGCACTCAAGGTGGGTCATAACAAAAGGTGTGCAGCCATGCCATAATCTGTATTTCTATCTGTATTAGTTAGGATTTCAAATTCAATATAATTTGTATTTATATAGAACAGGAAATGGGTGTGGCTTAGAAGTGGGCAATCTCTAGAACCAAAACCAGCAAACACTGTGTGCACGGGGAATGATGATGACAGTGAGAGTGAGGGTGGAGTAAGAGTAAACAGACTTTTCATTCATCACTTGATTATAATACTTACAATTTCAAACAACAATGCAAAATATGAATATCCACTTAAAAACGATATTACTGTCCAAAAGTTGGTGTGTCCGTAAGATTTTTTTTATTCTTTTGAAAGAAGTTTCTTAGGCTTTTTTTCAGGATGCTTTGAGGAATAAAAAGGTCAAGAGAACAGAATTTATTTGAAATAGAAATCTTTGTAACATTATAATCTCTCAGGTTACGTATGTAACCCTGGTTCCCTGAAGAGGGAACGAGACGCTGTGTCGAGACGCTGTGGGAACGCCCCTGCGTGATTGCATCGTGAAGCACGTGTATAATCAGTCCAATGGTGTGATGAGACGTCATAGGCGGGTGACGTCATAGACCAGGCAACTATAAAGCACACCTGAAAACAGACTGCGCTAGATTCTGAAGCAAGTTGATCACAGGCATGCAGGGAGTATAGCAGGGAGACGCAGCGTCTCGTTCCCTCTTCAGGGAACCAGGGTTACATATGTAACCTGAGACGTTCCCTTTCAAGGGAACTCGAGCTGCGTCAAGAGGCTGTATACCCACAATGCCATAATAGCAAATGCCTGTTCTGTGTGAAATCATTGCGCACACTAAGAAGCAAGCACCCTAGACCCTGGAGTGGAATCTAACAAATGTATGCGGTGAGGACCAGCCTGCCGCATCACAGATGTCATGAAGGGAAACCCCTGATAATAAAGCCTTTGAGGTAGCCATACTCCTGGTAGAATGGGCCTGGACAGCCAAAGGTGAAGGCTGACCAGCCGCTTCATAAGGCTACCCACTTGCTCATCCTCTGCTTGGATGCAGGGTAACCTTTTATTGGTGACCCGAAACAGACGAATAGTTGATCCGATTTACGCCACAGGGCAGCTCTGTGTACATAGACATCCAAAGCCCACACAGGGCACAGCTAATTAAGTTTTTCCTGATCTGGTGTATTAAAAGGTGGAGGACAGAAGGCCTGCAGCACTATCGGGCCCACAACATTAGTAGGGACCTTAGGTATATAACCCGGCCTAGGGTGAAGAAAGGCTTTCACCATACCAGGTGCAAATTCTAGACACGAAGGAGCAACCGACAAGGCTTGCAAATCTCCAATTCTCTTGATAGAAGAAATAGCAAGAAGAAAAAAAGTTTTTAGTGTAAAGAACTTTTCTGAAACCTCTTTAATGGGCTTGAAGGGAGCAAAAGCCAACCCTTCCAATACAACGGCCAAATCCCAAGCCGGTGCTCCAGGCGAGCCTTGGCCACACCTGAACCATCGCATCCAGCCCGAGAGGAGCTGGGTGCGTGAGAGAGAACCACATGGGACAATGCGTTCTATCTGACGATGCAAAAAGGTCAACTTGAGCTTGACCGAAATTCTCCCAAAGGAACTTCACCACCTCGGGGTGAAGTCTCCATTCCCCGGGCCTCACCCCTTGCCTTGACAGGATATCTGCTCCCTGATTTAGATGCCCCGGAATATATAGTGCCCTGAGAGACAATCATTTCCCTTGGGCCCATATGGATCTGATGAGCCAGTTTGCATAGGTGACGTGACCTCAGACCCCCCTGATGGTTGATATAAGAGTCCACCGATGTGTTGTCTGTGCGGACAAGCACATGGTGACCTCTCAGGTCTGGCAGGAAGTGCTTGAGAGCTTGAAACACAGCCATCATTTCTAGCCTATTTATATGCCAAGAAAGAAGATGGTCTTGCCATAGACCTTTCGCCGAGCGACCACTCATGATCATCCCCCAACCTGTAAGGGAAGCATCCGTCATTAATCGCCGCGTGACCTTGATCATGCGAAATGGATTTCCTCTCCGAGAAAACCCCCATGGTCATGAGCCAGCACTGCAGGGGTCTCATGTACAGTGCGTGCAGAATTATTAGGCACGTTGATTTTCTGATCATATTTTTTTTCCAGTCACATTTGACCAATTCCAAACCACATTAATCGCAATAACTACTATTAATTTTGTATTTAATCATTTATAAGTGATATATAATTGTTCATGAAGGCTGGAAATGAAAAACGCCTTATATTCAGGTGTGCATAATTATTAGGCACGTTTTCTTTTACAGATAAAATAAGCCAAAACAAGATTTAACTCAGACTTAAAAGTAAAAAATTATTAAATCCCCATGAGAAGAATGCAATACTAATGCAATACTAGAGATTGCAGTTAAGGCATGACCATTGGACAGTGAAATGCTCATTGGGTCAGGAGGGTCAGACAAAAACAGGTGGAGAAGAAAAGACACATGTTAACTGCAAAAGAATGAAGAATTAAGGTGAAGAATTAAGTGTGAAACCATCAGGAACCCTTTAGTCTCCAGCGCCACCATTTCCAGAACTCCAACCTACCTGGAGTCTCCAGAAGTGCAAGGTGTCAGGAACTCAGAGACTTGGGTTAGGTAAAGCATCCTAAAAAATGACCCCCACTTAATAAGAATCAAAAGCTGAAGTGTAGTAAAATATATGGACTGCTTTTTTATAAGCTTTATAGACAGGCAGATTGAGAGTGACTCTTGAAGGACCAGCACCACATCCTCTTCTACCACTATTTGAAGAATTCATCTTCCAGAATAAGTTTCAATAAGTTTTGGGAGTTTATTTTTAGTCCATCCCCTACCCTGAAGTCCGTTTTGCAGAGATGGACTAAAAATGAACTCCCAAAACTTACTATCAGATTCTGGAAGATGAATTCTTCAAACAGTGGTACAAGAGGATGTGGTGCTGGTCCTTCAAGAGTCACTCTCAATCTGTCTGTCTATAAAGCCTATAAAAAAAAACAGTCTTTATGTATTTTACTACACTTCAGCTTGTGATTCTTATTAAGTTCTTATTATTAAGAAAGTTATAATTAAAAAAGTTCTTATTTTTCGAAGAAAATTCTTATTAATTTAGTATTTTAGTTTTCACCATTGACTTTATAGGCATTTCATTGTGTTGTAAGTTTAAATTGTATTATGGATTACATATTTTTTATATATAGATGTTGTAAAACATTGCTCTACACTTTTATTAGTTAGATCATCAGTCTAATACTTTTTCTAGTATACGATTCACAGATTCATGCATTTAATACAATATTTAATTTGTGACACACTACTAGTCATAACAGGGGATCATGTTGCCCATGGACTGGTATGGGGTGTTTAGGTTGTGTACTTTTGATCCTCATATGGTGCTAAGATTTGAGATACAAAACTGAAATCTAAGAGCATGTTGATACTGTATGTTTCCAATGGTTCAGAGCCCATGAGAGAGAGAGAGAAGTGAAGAGACATATATGTTGGCCGATTGCTGAGCTGTCACTCCTCAGTTGGGCTGTCAGGTTATAGAAGGGAGACTGGAACAGAGGCCTGTTCTTTCATCTCGCACAGCCTGTCTTCATGCTTCATTAGCAGGGCCTGTCAGATGACACTCGCAGATCTCTGCTAATCACTGTAATGGTTGTTGGAGGCCTGACATTCGCTGTCGGACCACCACCTAGTAGCTCCGCTGACCTAGAACATTCTCTCCACCTGCCTGCCTGACAAATGCTTGGAACCCGTGGTCATGGATTGAATATGTTAATCAATTTTCACTGTGTTCTTCATGTTCATGGTATAGCACTCTATGGATTTACACAAGCGCTGTCAGTTGATTAAGTATTTTAATTCAAATCAATTATGTCATATTATAATTTATGGGACCGCTCACAATGAATGCATTCTTGTATTATTATTATTATTATTATTATTACTCATAACCTATATTAATAATGATTATTCATTAATGATTTTAATAGTTTTTATATTTGTATTAATTATACCAAATTATGCCTTCAGTTGACAGCCCTAATTTACATACAGCATGTACACTGCATCCTTTAGTCAATTTTTTTTTACATAACAATGTCTGTGTCAGCTCTTAATCTGATTAATTAAACAAATTGCTAATATAATGATTTGAGTTTGGTTCATGATTTGATTTTGCAAAAATGTCCTTTTTCCCAGAAGACTTTGCTGCTGACAGAGACAGAGATGAAAAGTACCGGAGACTATCTACTCTGCTGTCTCAGCACCTCGCCTGTGAGCCAGCCTCTGCCAGAGCCAGCTCCCACTATATTTTATCGAACACAATATAATGACCAAAAGCAGCAGCAGTATTCACTTAATCAATACTTGCTCTCTTCTCCCAAAGGGCTTGTTAGCTGTAAAATGCTCTTCTCCACTGTGAATGCGGTCTAGGGTCCATGCTCTAATATCCGGGTGTCGCTGCTAGCAGGCCCCCATTGGACTGACCCGATAAATAATTGCCGCACTGAGCCACAGTCTATTTTTAGGTATGTTTGTGTGCGGTAGCAGAGGATAATTCTTCGTTTTTTGGACCATATTGGCTAGAATTTGAGAGAGAGGGTGTGGGGAATAGAAGTGATTGAGGTCCGTTTGATCCATGAGCCATTATGAAGAAACCGTGTCATCATCACATCAAAAAAGAAAAAAAGGGAAATGGGAGAAGTATGAGTAACTGTAGCAAAGACTCTGTTGAGTTTGATGGCTTTAAAGCACACTAAAAGGAATGGGCTGCTTCTGTTCATCTTGGACTTTAAAATATAGGTGGGCAATCTGCCTGGGCTGCCTCATGTAGATCTCTGGAGATTTACGGCTCCATAAAGCGCAACTGTGGGGCTTTGCAATCTTTTAAATTACCTGACCATCAACAGTGGCTCTGTACTTAGTGTTCAGAGTGAGTGTTATAGATTTGTGGCCCGGGATTATCTGTCCAATGGACAGAGTGCCTCTGTTGTCTGAGGAAGGTGGATATTTCAGCCTTTCAACTTTGAAAATAATACATAAAATACTGGGTACCCTGGGTCAAAAACATTTAAACTTTTCTAAATGTCTTGAAAACTTTTGCCAAGGAAGCAAATGATCATCTCCCCCAAAACTGCTGATTCCAGCTTATTTCCAGCTCAAAGACTATGATAAATGTTAGCGCTTATTTGAAGTTACTGTATTGTCATTCAATTTGTATCTTGAATTGATGGGGCACTGGGGAAAAAACAGATGAAATATGACAAGTTGTGGCTTATTTAGAGAAGAGGATTGTTTATTACTTTAAAGTGATAGTTCAACCAAAATGAAAATTGTGTCATTTACTCACCTCCTTGTCATTTTAAACAGTTTTTGGGTGAACTATCCATTTAAATGTTATATTTGTGGTCGCAACTGTAACAGTAGAGCATGTACTAAATCCAACCAACAGGAGATGCGTGATGCAGAGTGAACAAGAAACTCAATATTAATCACAGAGAACTAACATTGCTAACATAACTTTAATGTTGAACACTGAACAGAAGAAACAGAGGGCTTACATAGGAGGATGGTACTCAAAGAGACAGGGAACAGGAACAAGAACTCTGGCAAAACAGGAACAGGGAAAACAATGAAAACAAAACCAAAACACAATGAAACTTAACACAACCCAATCAACCTTACTCAAACATTTTTTTAAACAATCTAACTAGTATATGAGTACAAGTGTGGACAGTGCAATCTGCAATAAAGACTGATAGTTGTATAAGGCCTTAACCACTGGCACAGTGATTAATGACACCCAGCATTTAGATGCAATGCATTTGGCAGCCATGCCACATCTACATTCTCATCTTCAACAGAACAGACCTAAACACAGAAATCCATTAGTGTGCCATCATTTATATAACTATCCTATTGGCAGATTAATGAATTGTTGGAACAAAGAGATTCAGCTACAGTATTCAGGATGGCAGTAATACACACCTTCCTGCCTGGAAGAAAAACAGTGATCGTTCTCATTTCATAATCACTATAATTACAAAGCTCTTATACAGTTTCGATTTATGTAGTTATTTAAAAACAGTATTTAACTATTTCAAAGAGAGAAAGAGAATGAAAAGGAAGTATGTATTGCACAATGGATAAAGTTGAGTGCATTGTGAATGTTTAAAAATGTTTGATTCACCTTTCGCACATAAATGGATTTCCTTACTAAAATATTTTTAATTATTTATTTTAAATAATATTGGTGGCAAGTGTTTTTTATTGGTTCGTTGCCTGAGGTCTGTTGCTGTCACTATGTGACCGTATTTTAAGACAGCTTTTTATTTAAATATTTGCAGTGAATGTTTTGCTGGTGTTAAAATTAAAATTAACTACATTATCTTTAGAGGCTGCATTACATTTTTTCTACTGTTACACATTGCTTCTTTCTCTAGGCGTTTTCTCATGCCATGCAGTATATTATAAAATGACTAGCGCCCTATTTTAACATCTAAGCCCCTGGTCTAAAGCACATGGCGCACGTGCACTTAGGGCATGTCCGAATCCACTTCTGCTAGTTTAACGACGGGAAAAATGGTCGGCGCGCCCGGTGCATTGTCTAAAAGGGTTATCCCTATTCTCTTCATGAGTAATGGGTGTGTTTTCAGAATCAGAATCAGAATCAGAAAGAGCTTTATTGCCAAGTATGCTTGCGCATACGAGGAATTTGTCTTGGTGACAGTAGCTTCCAGTACACATACAATACAAAGTGACAAGACAAGTGACAAGTAACATAGGTATAAATAAAAAATAGAAAAAATTAAAAATAAAATAAAAATAAAAGATTATAAATTATAAATATATATAAAGTTATAAGGTGCTATAATGAAATGTCTGAGGGAAGTATTGCACATGTTTGTTCCACAGTAGGGGAACATTTAAGTGTTCATGAGGTAGATGGCCTGGGGAAAGAAACTTTTCCTGTGTCTGGTTGTTTTTGTGCTCGGTGCTCTGTAGCGTCGACCAGACGGTAACAGTTCAAACAGAAAGTGTGCTGGGTGTGACGGGTCCAGAGTGATTTTGCGAGCCCTTTTACTCACTCTGGATGAGTGCAGTACTTTGAGTGTGGGAAGGGTAGTGCCAGTGATTCGCTCAGCAGTCCGAACTATCCGCTGTAGTCTACGGAGGTCGGTTTTGGTAGCAGAGCCGAACCAGACGGTGATGGAAGTGCAGAGGATGGACTGGATGACAGCTGAGTAGAACTGTACGAGCAGCTCCTGTGGCAGGTTGAATTTCCTCAGCTGACGCAGGAAGTACAGTCTCTGTTGGGCTTTCTTCACAATAGAGTCTATGTTACCCCTTTTCCACCAAGGCAGAGCTGGTGCTGGTTCGGAGCCAGAGCCTAGTTTCAAATCGGTTCTTTGTTTTTCCACCGCCAAAGCACCAGCTCCGAACCAGTAAAACTGGTTCTTAAGTAGCACCAAATCATTGCAGGGTCTAGAACGGAGCCAAGAAAGAACCGCTTGCGTCAGAGGCTGGGGGCGGGGTTACCGTGGCCAACAAGACTGAAGAGAAACTTGTGACCGCCATTTTTAAATAGCAGCTAGTCGAGCTAATAGCAGCTATGTCTATGTAAGTTACGGCGAGCTGCACGAACGCGTTGGATTCCGATTTATTTTCGCAAACCCATGAGCATCCATAGTAACGCAACGTCTATTATTATTGTTCGAGATGCATCGGAGCAGCGTGGACCGATCAGAGCTGCGGGAGTGTTTGGAGATCATACGACTCCTTGTGCTTTTTGATCGCTTTCGCAGTGCTTTGATTTCATGTGCTGATCGTTCTGCGAGAAGCCGATGCATCTCGAACAAGTCTGGTGTGTTTGTGTTTGGCGCTGCCGCACTAGCGTTGCTGGGCAACATGATACGTATGCAGTGACGTAAGATATAGCTCTGTTGTGGCTCTCTGGCCGGTGGAAACGCAAACCGGTTCGTCAGTCGAACCAACTCCGAACTGGCAATAGCTCTAGCTCTGAACCAGCACCCGGTTCTTGTTGGTGGAAAAGGGGTATGTGAGTGTCCAGAGGTGGACGAAGTACACAACTTCCTTACTTGAGTGAAAGTACAGATATTACTGGTCAAATATTACTCCGTTACAAGTAAAAGTTGTAAAGTCCTATTTTTACTTAAGTAAAAGTGCAGAAGTACTCGTTTTTAAAAATACTTAAGTATCAAAAGTAAAAAGTAAATGTCAATGCATTGTTTTATTATTGTTGCATTGTTGTATGTAATACTTAAAGTACCGTATGCCTCTGAATCTATGCCTGCATACCTACCCTCATATCAATATCACATTTATTTCTAGAACACAGTTCCAGTAGTGGGATTGAATGTGAGATTGAATAAGTGCACTCAATAACGTCCACAATGGTTTCGGACACCCAAATGGCTGTTCCCTCAAATATTGCCCTATTTAAAGTTTTTTGACTTTTAGTATGAATATGTTCACCTTACTGTTATCTATAAGCTAGTGTGCAAAAAAGTGACAAAATTCGCATTTAGAAAATCAAACCCAACGTTGAAAATGAAAATCAGGTTTATGTCAGAATCCAATGTCAGATTGACGTTGATCTCCAACGTTGGACAGACGTTGTATTGTGGTTGAAAATGAAAATCGGGTTGACGTCAGAAACCAACATCAGTCGGGTTCTGACGTCAACCCTACTTTTATTTTCAATCAATATCCAACGTCAATCTGACGTCGGGTTCTGATGTCAATCAGATGCAGGGTTCTGACGTAAACCCGACTTTCATTTCCAACCAAAATGCAACCCCTGCAACCAAAATCATCCATTGACTGATGTTACTTTCTACTCAAGGACCTTGACAGAACTGTAGTGGAGTAAAAAGTACGATATTTGTCTTTCAAATGTAGCGAAGTTAAAGTAAAAAGTTTCCAGAAAAAATAATACTCAAGTAAAGTACAGATACTAAAAAAGTGTACTTAAGTACAGTACTCAAGTAAATGTACTTTGTTACTGTCCACCTCTGTGAGTGTCCCACTTCAGATCCTGAGAGATGGTGGTGCCCAGGAACCTGAATGACTCTACTGCAGTCACAGTGCTGTCCATGATGGTGAGTGAAGGGAGTGCAGGGGGGTTTCTCCTGAAGTCCACGATCATCTCCACTGTTTTGAGCGTGTTCAGCTCCAGGTTGTTAAAACTGCACCAAAGAGCCAGCTGCTCCACCTCCTGTCTGTACGCAGACTCGTCACCGTTCCGGATGAGTCCGATAACAGTAGTGTCGTCCGCAAACTTCAGGAGCTTGACAGAGGTGTCTTTAGAGGTGCAGTCATTTGTGTACAGGGAGAAGAGCAGTGGTGAGAGAACACATCCCTGTGGAGCACCGGTGCTGATGGTGCGGCTGTCGGACGTGATTTTGCCCATTCTGACTAGCTGTTGTCTGTCTGTCAGAAAGCTGGTGATCCATTGACAGATGGAGCTAGGGACAGAGAGCTGGGTCAGTTTGGTCTGGAGCAGTGATGGGACGATGGTGTTGAAGGCAGAACTAAAGTCCACGAACAGGTGTTTTGGGTGTAACGTGCAAAAAAAACTGAGTACAATTTCCCAATCCCTTTAAAAGCCAGTTGCGCTCGCGCCATGACGGATTGCTATTTACATGGCGGAATTTGCAAGCGGAAAGACTGAACGCTTCTCCAGAGAGCAAACAGATCTGCTTGTGCGAGAGGTTAAAGCGTGCAAGCAGACCATCTACGGGACAAGCTGGATTCCACCATATCTTTATTTACACAATATTAATCTTTTACATTGTAATCCTTTATTTTTTATATTTGGCTAGTTTGTGTGCTGCTGCGTTTCCCTGTGTGTGTGTAATAAGCAGATGGTGCGGGCGTTGTGCACCTGCCTATAGGCTCATATTACTAACGCGCTCTTTAAAATAACAAAAAAAAATATTGCGCCATTGACTTTAGACCAGGTTTCAGTTGGTCAATGGCGTAGTCTATTTCAGTTGCAATGCGCCAACAATGCATCTCGTTTTCAGACCAGCATGCCCATGGGCGTGCAAATGCATTTGCTATTTAAACAACGTATCGCAGGACGTGAAAATGATAACTGCGTCAGGCTGAAACTAGCAAAAAACACTTGCGCACGCTGGGTGTATGATAGGGCCTTAAATGTTTAAATGTAGAACGATTACTCGTTAACAAATCGTATATTCGACAAAAAATGCCGTAAAAATGCTTTCAGGGCAGTTTTGTATGTATTTCCTTACCATAGTGCCCCATACAAGGAAGAATTTAAATGATTGCAAGGATGTAATGTAGTGTGACGAAGAAAAAGCTTTTTAAATGTATTTATTTAAAGACATCTTTTCATGATTAACTATTTTATTCCTATATATGCATCAGATTATTGAAAATCTAAGAAAATGTCTTAAAGAGGCAACATCAAGCTAGACTTATCCAAAGCTTACTCCTAGTGTAATGTATTTTTGGAATTAAAAAATATCTGCTAATTGAAGAGTAATGCAAATAAAAATATAGATGGCATAGTCATAAAAGTCAGATATTCTCTTGCAGTCGAGAGGGAAAGGAACTTTCCTTATTTAGCCAGTGTCTTTAAAACGTATCCCTACCCTTGGTATATATACCTGATCTCAGAGCCCTTAAGCCACCCTTCATATTGACAGCGCAGCATTTGACCTTCAGCAGCCTACCCAGAAGGCCCATTAATGGGGCTGAAGTGTGTCTGAAGGACATTGAGAATAAGCAACCACATCTTCACTCCCGGGTGTATGCTACATTTAATTATTCCCTCCACACAGCATATGCTGCTGTCCTTTCAGCTCTGACCCAAACCAATCCTGATCACCAGGAAGTTGCCACCAAATTCCCCATGCACTTTCATCATCTCATGTGACTCAGTTTCTTATGTTTGCAGACAACTGTGCTGGAGCAGAGACCACACTTCCAAATCAGCTGCTCTTATGTAATTATCCTGGCACTAGAATACTCCATACAACAAAAATGAGGAAAGGGAGAAAATAAAATGTACTGTACAACATTAGAGGGAACACGGAGACAACAGCTAATCATGAAAAATATCTATTTCTCTCATTTGATACTGTAAATAACATCAGCATGTGAGTTGCATTATGTATTTGCAGGGGCATCATACTGATATTTGATACCGATGGATTGATGGATCTGTCTGTCTGTCTGTCTGTCTGTCTATCTATCTATCTATCTATCTATCTATCTATCTATCTATCTATCTATCTATCTATCTATCTATCTATCTATCATCATCTCACTGTTTGTATTGTATCTTTCTGTAAGTCTGTCAATAGTCATACATTACAGTTTTTCTCAGTTGCTTTGGTCCGTTTCTTGAATCATCCTTAAGATTTGCAAACCAGTAAGTGCATTTCTCAAAACAATTCGTACAAACAGCACCACACAATAGATTACCTGAAAAAGCATGTAACTTGCTCAAATCATTAAATCATTAGTTCATCTCTCAAAAGTAAGTATTTATGTCAATGAACATATCAGTGCCATCAGAATGAAAAGTCCTTGAGTTAATGTTCACATACAAGATAATCAAAATGCTTAATCATGTTGTCACTATAACAGTGCACTCAGTCAGTATTTTCAGATGTAAACTATGGCTACAGTTTTGATGAAAGTAATTGAAAATGTACTTTATCTGTTTGGCATGTATACATTTCAGCAGTACAAATTTACACATTACTCTATGTGGGATATTATATATACAGTAAAGTGTATTTGTATATACAGTATATATACGTGTATTACATTATGTCTCTATAAAGTATATTTACTGTATAATGCAAAATGCAAGTGGACTACAATATAGCATTACAGTAAGTATACAGTGTTACAGAACATTGTCTGATTACATACCTGTTCTGTCTACAAATGATTGAATGACTGAGGACACAGTTGTTCTCCCAACATTCGACTGTACCTTTAGACCCGCCTCAGCCATTGTCATGATTGAGAACATGATCCACAATATTGGCCCTTATTTCATAAGAAACATGTCCACAATCTTGGCCTCTTCTATACCTCTTCCTCTGTTTTGCCTCCTTACCCTTCCACGCATCCTTACTCCTCTTTTTTTTCCCCCTTTGACCCTGTTTATTTCCATGTTGTTCTTCCATTGTCAGAATTTGTAACACTGTGTTGTGCTCTGTCTATATGCTTGCCAAATGAAGTTTCATGAGATAGACCTATGAGCTATTTCCAAGAATAGCTTGATCAATGGTAGATCTAGCCCTTTGCATTTCCCTTCATTAGTGAAATTAAAAATTAACCGCTGCAATTGATCAATTCAGGACAAATTGACAATATATATATATATATATATATATATAAAGAAATGGAAGCTTTAGCGTTCTGCTAGGAAGACTCCATCACTTATTACTTTCTCATCTAACCAATCGTGTTCTAATACTTGTAGAATAAAAGATCGGTATTTACACATGTCTGAGCTCGCAGATGCTGACGCTAACATTCACCTCCACCCTCCCACCACCACCAGGATGGTCCCTTCCCATACATCCCAGGGGGTCGGCTGCGCCCCTGCCTTCGTCTTCAGGCAGGAAATGCAGAATCCGTTACCCTCGGATTGCGAGTTACGGACAGGACCTACACCAAAAAACGTACTCGGTTACTAACGTAACCTCGGTTCTCTCTAGAAGAGGGAACGAGTACTTGCGTAAGATATCTTACGCTAGGGGAAAACCTCTTTTCCTCGAGATATTGAAGCCAAAAATTATCCTTAATTTTGCAATAATGTAAAACGCATTGCAGCAGCATGCAGACATGGGCGAGACAGCTCGCGCGCCCATTGGCTGCTCTGCGGCAACTGCACCAGCCTATCGATAGAGGCTCCTCATGACGTCAGAACCAATGAGGGCGCTTCGCGCCCATTACGTCATGTCCCGCCGAAATCGGGTGGGGCCAGGGCTATAAATACGGCCCAGAGAGGCTGGTTTGGTCAGTTTTTCATCGCTGAAGCGAATCAGAACATGACGCATGCACGGCAAGATACGCAAGTACTCGTTCCCTCTTCTAGAGAGAACCGAGGTTACGTTAGTAACCGAGTACGTTCTCTTACGAGAGGTCTCGTACTTGCGTAAGATATCTTACGCTAGGGGAACACAATGTAAAACGCCGTGCGTGCTTGAGACATAACACTAAAGTCCCAAGGGCAGGTGCCCGGGGCTCATACAGTGCCTAATCACAAGGGACTCACAGAGAATCCGGGAAGAGGGGCTAGAATAGCATCATTCCTGTAATATTGAGCTCTGATAAGAGCATGTTATATCAAGTGTTCCACACAGCCAGGGCGAACTCAGCCTGGACTGGTAAATATGGGGGACTTACGTACTGCCCACAGAAGTATATAGGCGATCAGTGATCGACGCTCTAGCAGTTTCAGCATCCCGAGCCGATAGCATCGGGCGGGCAATACTGAAAAATTAAACCGAGAGCAACCTAGCTTGCAAAGCGGGAACCTCGAGGTTATAAAACCTTATAAATGTAGACGGGGAGGCCCAGCCTGCCGCCATACAGATATCTTGCAAGGCAATCCCACTGGACCAAGCCCACGACGAGGCCATGCCTCTTGTGGAGTGCGCTTTGACACCTATCGGGCATTGCAGGCCCTTGGATGTGTAAGCTAGCGCTATAGCATCAACTATCCATCTGGATAGACTCTGTTTTGACGCAGCTAGTCCCTTAGAACGTCAGCTGAACAAAACAGAGAGCTGCTCCGTCTGTCTGAAAACAGATGAGCGAGACACATAGGCTCTTAACGCCCTGACCGGGCAAAGGAAGCCTGCGTCCCCTTCCTCCTCAGATACCGGCAGGGCCGACAGGGAGATAACCTGTGCCCTAAACGGTGTGTTGAGGGATTTAGGAACATATCCGTGCTTTGGTTTGAGTATGACTATTTTGAGGAATAGAGCCGCCTCGTAGATGGAGCTCTAGCCTGCGTGATCGTGTTTAACACTCCCGCTGGGAGGTTAACGGGTACCCGTTGATGGCCCACACATGTAGGGACCAAAGCTCCGGGCGAGGATGCCAGATCGAGCCGTTCGCCTGCGAGAGGAGATCCCTCCTCACCGGTATCGGCCACGGGGCGGGACTCGTCAGCTGCATCAGGGCTGGAAACCAGACTTGGTTTGTCCAAAATGGGGCGACGAGTAGCACTGGGCATCTGCTCTCCCTGATTCGCTCTAACACCTGGGGTAGGAGCGTGACAGGGGGAAACGCATAGAGCGGGCAGCGGGGCCAGCGTGAGCCAGCGCATCCCTGCTCTTGGAGAAGAATTCCTGACAATGAGCGTTCTCTTGAGACGCAAATAGGTCTATTTCCGCTCTGCCAAATGTCCTTCATAGCATTTTGACTGTCTGTGGATGAAAAGACCATTCTCCTGTCGGCAGATTGTTTCTGGACAGTCTGTCTGGTCCCACATTCAGATGGCCGGGCACATGCGCTGCCCTGAGCGAGCGCAGGTTGTGCCGAGCCCAGACCAGGAGGCGTTCCGTCAGCCTGTGAAGGATTCTGGATCTGATACCTCCTTGGTGATTTATATAAGCCACCACTGACATGTTGTCCGAACGGACCAAGACGTGGTGTCTTTTTATCTGGGGACAAAAAGCGCCTCAGCGCGTTGTCTACTGCCATCATTTCCAGGCAGTTTATATGCAGAAGCTTTTCCCGTTCCGACCACTGGCCGAATAACGGTCTGCCCTCGAGCAGCGCTCCCCATCCCGAGGTTGAGGCGACCGTAGACACCAACTTCACACTCGAGGAAGTCCCCAGGCTTACACCTGACCGGTACCAGTCGGTCACTGTCCAAGGTTTCAGAGCTGCGACGCATTTCTGATCGACCTTGAGGCGCGCGAGACCGGAGGTCCAAGCTCTGCGCGGCGCGCGCTTTCAACCAATACTGCAGCGGGCGCATGCGAAGCAGACCCAGCTGAAGCACTGAGGATGCTGAAGCCATGAGACCCAGCATCCTTTGAATCTTTTTGAGCGGGACTAAAGTGCCGTGGCGAAAAATCTCTGTCATGCGCTGAATACTTAGTCTGCGCTGCGGCGACAGCTGTGCTGTCATAGACAGCGAGTCCAGATCTGTGCCCAGAAAAGATATTTTCTGACTGGGAGACAGTGAACTCTTTGCCCAATTGACTGTGAGACCTAAATTCTCGAGGTGATCGAGTAATATGGTCCTGTGTTCTATGAGCTCCGACTGTGATCGAGCTAGAACCAGCCAATCGTCCAAATAATTCAGCACTCGTATGCCTCGGAGCCTGAGGGGTGCGAGCGCTGCATCCATGCACATCGTGAATACGCGTGGTGCCAGGGATAGGCCGAATGGCAGGACTGTGAACTGATATGCCTGGCCCTCGAAGGCGAATCTCAAAAATCGCCTGTGACGTGACGCTATTTGTATTTGAAAATAAGCGTCTTTCAGATCTATTGACATGAACCAGTCCCCTTGGCAAATTTGCGAGAGGATTTTCCTGGTCGTGAGCATTCTGAACCGTCGTTTCAGAAGTGCTTTGTTTAGTCGTCTTAGATCTAAAAAGGGTCTGAGACCCCCGTCCTTTTTTTTTTTTTTTTTTTTTTGGTACCAGAAGATATCTGCTGTACATGCCCCCTTCGCTCTGAGCTTGTGATAGGGGTTCTATAGCCCCTTTGCTCAGTAACTTCGCTATTTCGGCCCGAAGTAGGTGTGCTACTTCCTTTTTCACCGTAGTATCGATTCGCGCCGCTTTGCGTTGCGGGCGTCGACCGAACTGTAGCGAATAGCCTCTTTCTATAATGTCTAGCACCCACTTCGAAACCCCGGGTAGCCTTGCCCATGCGTTTGCACGAATGGCTAGGGGTTGAATGCGAAGCGCGCTCTGGTCGCTCAGCGACAGAGGGGCTTCAGTGTGCTGCAACATAAGCTTATGACATTTGAGGCAGGGGGCGCGCTGATAACAGCGGGCAGATTGCCCGCGCTCGACTCCTCTGCGGTGGTCAATCGAGAGGGGGAGGGCTGGGCGAGTCCCGTAAGACCTGTTATGTCTATGTGTGAATGTGGGCGTGGGATAGCGGGCACATTTACAACACTGAGAGCATTGTCTGCCTGAGCAGAGCGAATGCATGTTGGTTTCGTTTTACAGAAACCTAGAGACATGCAGAACGTAGTGTTTGTGGGCACTGGGCAGTGGGCACATTTACCACATTTAGTGCGCAATCGATCTGGGTCGATTTCATGTGCGCGAGCCCTGTGTGATGGGCTGTGTTTCTGTGTAGGAATGAGCACTGGGCATTTTGTCTACACTCATAACACCATCGGCCGTGGTCGGAACACCAGAAAATACACTCTATGGGATTTATCTGGGTAGCCGTAAAGCGGCGTTTGTGTGCAGGCAAGCGGGCTGTGTCGCCGACTTGTTTACTGCAGAATACACTGGAACAGTCGCATTTACTGGAACTGAACGAGCGAGAAGTTGCCATAGAAACAGAGAGCGTCAACACGCTGGCGTTTGTTTGCAGGTGTGCGTGTATTACAATAGACTCGTCCACTGCAATATTGACATTTTCCAGAGAAATGTGTGAGAATGGAGGTAGTGACGCACGGAAACCATAGAAACGGTGCTTGGGTGCAGGCGAGCGGGTTGTACAACGAAGGCTTTTATATAGCGCGAATATTATCAGAGAAACCTGTGTTTCTGTGTAGGAATGAGCACTGGGCAGGCAGTGGGCATTTTGTCTACACTCATAACACCATCGGCCGTGGCCGGAACACCAGAAAATACACTCTAGGGGATTTATCTGGGTAGCCATAAAGCGGCGTTTGTGAGCAGGCAAGCGGGCTGTGTCGCCGACTTGTTTACTGCAGAATACACTGGAACAGTCGCATTTACTGGAACTGAACGAGCGAGAAGTTGCCATAGAAACAGAGAGCGTCAACATGCTGGTGCGTGCATTACAACAGGCTCGCTCACTGCAGTATGACATTTCCAGTCGCCCGAACTTCAGAGGGGAATGAGAAATAGAATTCGGCCCGGCCGCAACGGGACATTAACACTCTTTTCTCCTTTCGCCAGTGACGCACGGGAACCATAGAAACGGTGTTTGGGTGCAGGCGAGCGGGTTGTACAACGCGCTCGTTGGCTGCAAAATGCACATCTGCAGTCGCCTTTCAGGGAACTGACAGAGCGAAGCATTGGGGGCATAATTAATCTGCCGTTAGACCGAGATTCGAACTACGGTCTCTCGTGTGAAAAACCAAAGATTCCGCCACTGAGCCACAGGGGGGAACACAAAGGCTTTCAGATGCACGAGCATATAATAGTGTCAACATGTTTTCTTCGGCGTTGATTGACGCGTGAATGGGGCGCAGAGGCAGGGTAGCTTTCTTGTACGTAAAGAAAAACTAACCCCGACCGTCCGCTTCCAGCCTCCCCTGTGAACGGCGCATTTTGCGCGGCTCGAACAGAGGGAGAGAGAAAGCTAGCCCCGTGACCGTCCGCTCCTGACATCCCCTGTGAACGGCGCGGTTTGCGCGGCTCGAACAGAGGGAGAGCAGGTATCATCCTCCAAGCAGGCAAGGCAAGCGGGCGCACCGGCGAGCTTTGCGGGTTGGGGGGGAAAGGGGGCGTCTTGAAAAAGACGCCCGGCTCTTTTAGTGCAATGAGAGCGGCGAACACACACACATACACAAAACACAGTAGAAGAGAAAAGGATATGTACGCCGGAAAGCGTCAGCAGAAACGGCGACTGAAGGCGGCGAGATGTCGACCAGCAGCTTCAGATGCACTAATCCCGCTGGGTGCTTGACTCAGACGGCGCGGCTTCCTCTCAGGATCCAGCGATGCGAAGGCCCGCTGAAGAGATGAAAAACTGACCAAACCAGCCTCTCTGGGCCGTATTTATAGCCCTGGCCCCACCCGATTTCGGCGGGACATGACGTAATGGGCGCGAAGCGCCCTCATTGGTTCTGACGTCATGAGGAGCCTCTATCGATAGGCTGGTGCAGTTGCCGCAGAGCAGCCAATGGGCGCGCGAGCTGTCTCGCCCATGTCTGCATGCTGCTGCAATGCGTTTTACATTATTGCAAAATTAAGGATAATTTTTGGCTTCAATATCTCGAGGAAAAGAGGTTTTCCCCTAGCGTAAGATATCTTACGCAAGTACGAGAGACCTCTCGTAAGAGAACGTTATATTACAATACTTGCTTGCTGGGCCGTTAATACATTTATGCTTTGTTACGTCATTTTGCCTCCCGAGTCTCTCTGGTAGAAAATAATTTTGAGGGGTACAACTATTCAACAGGGAACCAGTATATTATATTTTGATCAACATGACACAAGCGATTGATAAAGTAAGAAACAGCAGACAATTGTACGTTATCAATTGCATGAATATATTAAAGCATTTGCAATTAGTTCAAAAGAATGAGAAATTGTTTTTATGATGTGCACAAGTGACTATGATGTGGAGGTTAAAAGGTAACACTTTAGAATACTGTTTCTTACTTACTGCATATTTAATAAGGAATTACTGAAGAACTAATAGGTAATTCTTTATCAACACTTAAGTCACTACTGTTAACTAAGGAAGATGTGTTAACTAATCAGTATGTAATAGAATTTTATGATTGTATTAAGTATCAGTTAGTTAATCAATAACTAATGAATTCTGTCATAACTCCTGAAGAACTAATTAATTATCTACTAATTAAGGTTCAAGAAAAATAACTATGAAGTAACTACTAATGAGCAGTCATACACAGTAGTCACTACAATAATCCGGGTTTTTTTAGCAGTGGAGTGTTGGATGAAGTACACAAATCAAGTACTTGAGTAAAAGTACAGATACCCCAATAAAATATTACTCCAGTAAAATTATATTTAGGCCTATTCATTTTCAAAATTACCCTAGTAAAAGTACAAAGCGAATTAATTTTTAAAGTACTTAAAAAGTTAAAAGCACTGATCAATGTTTTTTTGTTTTTTTTTCTAGACAGTTTTTGTCATTCTTCAGCACTAATAAGAAAGATAAGTGCAGACATTTAGCCTAGGCTATATATTGATCTGCAAATAAGCAAACTTTTTATTTAATGAGCAAAACTTATCATAATGTACATTACACCTTATACACATTATACATTTTAAACTTATTTTGCACCATTCAAGTTCTGGCAATATCGCGGAAGCCAATATTTTACAGTGACTTGGTGATGCAAGAGCACGGGCATTTGCATCCTCTTCTGGAGAGTTCTCAGTGCCGCTGATTTGGTGCATTTCTTTGGCGAAATACAGGTTTGTGTACGTTTTACTTAATCTATAAAATCATTGTGCTGTAAATCATTTTATTTTATGCAAGGCAACATACAAGGACGCGATGTCAGTTGGCCTATAGCTAACGAGTTGGTCGTTTTTGCGTGATGGAAACGCCTGATCCCTTGCATAAAACAAATTATTTTATTTCTAAAGATAGACTACTAAATCTATTTACATCAGATGTCAAAATATGTTCTTAGAGCTGTGCTGCAACGCAGCTGAGAAAAGCAGGTGAAGACGAGGATCTAAACGCAGGGTGATTTAATAAAGTAGCCTAACACAAAACAGAGAACACAGAACTCGAAGAACAAAGGAACAAAACCTTGGGAATCACAGAGAGAGGCAACCATTACACGTACAACAACTGACAAAGTAACAAGTGAAACACAAGGGCTATAAATACACAGGGACAAACAAGCTAAGCTAGATAATAAGGGGGCGTGGCTAATTAGAAACACCTGGGAAGACTAATAAACAAGAAAACCTACAAAGGACTACAAAACATGGCACAGAACAGTAAATAACAAAAGTCCACACAAGACAGGAATCATGACATGTACACTGTTTTGTTTATGGGCAGGTTATGGAGTCAGTCACAGCATCTTTCGGCAATGAGTGAAACGCATGGCGGCGGTCTGAAGTAGTTTCCCCGCCGAACACGAGCCCAGCTCCCACAAGAGATCCAGCACCACCACCGTGGAAACAGGAGATCAGAGAACAGTTGATTTGATTTTACACTTGAATTGCTTTTAAAGGTTTAACTTTTGATTTTAAAATGTGTGTTAAACGAGTTTAAATGTAGGCAGTATTGTACATTAGCCTGGCTAACGTCAGACCTCTTTCTCATTGAGACGTGGTCTGGGAACCACATGTTCATTTTCTTGTATTTGAGGCGTGCTTTACGAATGCCCAGAGCCATTTATTGGATGCTACGAATGTCTATCAAATGTGCCTGTACGTAGCTCATAGCCAATCGTTTCAATTATACCAGATGACGTATGTAGAGCGACAGATATTCGACGAGGACGATGACGAAATAAACTTGCGTTCTAAACTACTTAGAACCATGCTTAGAACACTATCTAAGGCTGCATCGAAAGGTAACTTCGCGTCTGCTGCCATGTTAGATCCATAGATATAAACAAACTGCTTCGGTGTGTCGCATAGACGTCATCATCGTCTTGCTGCTCCCTCCCCGTTCTGTGATTGGTCCCCTCGCTGAGGCGAAAATCTAGTCAATGGAATCCAGGCTGCCTAGCAGCGTGAATAAAATCGCGCTGCGCAAAAGGCAGCTTGGGGAAACCCAGGCTAATCGTACATGTTAAACGAAATAAAATATATGCTGCAATGTTCTCATCTGAAATAAAGGAAGATATAATGTAGCCTAAACGAGTCATTGACGTGTATTTTACAATGGTTTAGACATTTGGTTTCCACAACGCGTTTTCGTTCAGAGCCAGCGTCACGTGACTGAAACCAGCAGAAGCGGAGGAGCAGAGCAGTGAGAGGCGCTTGTCACTTCCCCGGCAAGTTTAAAAGGCTGCACTGTATGGTTATTTATAATGGAGGACCATACATATGCTGAGTCACAGGATAAGGAGTCCTCGTCGTCGAAAAAGTCCAAAATAGACCGTAAAAGGAAACGTGACCAGAGATTACAAAAAAACATCTCGGTTACGTATGTAACCCTCGTTCCCTGAGTAGGGAACGGAGACGTTACGTCGGATGACGACGAATGGGGTTTCGCTTAGAAAGCCTGTCATCTTCGAGTATATAAAACGAGCCAATGGCAATGAAATGCCATGGGTCTGCGGAATTTGCATAGCGTAAGTCCGCCCCACCCTGGGGGTATATAAGGAAGTACGCTGGCAACATGCAGATATGTCTTCGCTGAGGAGCCGAGACTGAACTCAGGCGTTTCCCAGCGGTACAGCGGAAGTGGCAGGGAGACGTAACGTCTCCGTTCCCTACTCAGGGAACGAGGGTTACATACGTAACTCCGAGTTACGTCGGATGACGACGAATGGGGTTCCCAGTGTAATCACGCCACCTCCCGACTGTCTCCAGTGCCCTGCGTAAGTGTGAGCTCCCTGTCGTGAGACTGGCACGGACGAAGGACTCCTACTTAACACAGGATTAAACCAAGGTACACTGGGAAGCATATCTCAGTGGAAATATGCAATCATGCCCAACCCGAAGGGGGGGGACTTGGAATACACATATGACCCAGGAGGGCTGCATATGGAGAACACTGGGGTGTCCAGCCGCAGGGGGAATATTTCAACCCCAGGGGTGGCAAGGTGGCTTGCCGAGGGAAAGACACATGCTCAGAGAGGCTTACAGTGGAATACACATGTGGGGGTCGCCCAGAGGGGGAACCATGCACATGGAGGCACCTAGCCAAGCGCGAAGCTGCCGGTGGCAAACTCTGGCGTTGACATCGTCAGTGCTGGAGGAGACTCAGGGCTTATGAGGCTCACCTGAGGAAATATCGCACGTATCCCGTCCGTGGAGAGGAATGGCGAGCAAGCGAAGACACCTGAGCAGAATCTATTTGCTAGTTGAAGCGAGTACATGAGAAGAAACTGGCTCCACTCGGAGATTGTAAAATCTCGCGAATGTGTTAGGTGTCGCCCAGCCTGCAGCTCTGCAGATGTCTGTTAGCGAGGCGCCATGCGCTAGAGCCCAAGAGGATGCCACACTCCGGGTGGAGTGGGCCGTCACACCAAGGGGGCATGGTCGACCTTGCTGCTGGTAAGCCAAAGCAATGGCGTCCACTATCCAGTGAGACAACCTTTGCTTGGAGAGAGCCTTTCCCTTCAGCTTCCCACCATGACAGACAAAGAGCTGGTCAGAGGTCCTGAAACACTGCGTTCTGTCTACGTAAGCACGGAGGGCGCGTACTGGACAGAGCAGTGCCAAGGCTGGGTCTGCTTCCTCCAAGGGCAGCGCTTGCAGGTTCACTACCTGGTCTCGAAAGGGTGTGGTAGGAACCTTGGGCACATATCCAGGCCGGGGTCTCAGGATCACGTGAGAATTAGCCGGCCCGAACTCCAGGCACGCTTCGTCAACCGAAAATGGGTGCAGGTCCCATACCCTCTTGATGGAGGCCAATGCAACCAGGAGCGCTGTCTTCATAGACAGGAACTTAAGCTCCACTGATTGCAGAGCCTCAAAGGGAGCACTCTGCAGGGCAGTTAAAACCACTGAGAGGTCCCAAGAGGGAACGAGAGGAGGGCGAGGAGGATTCAGTCTCCTTGCTCCTCTCAGGAACCTGATGATCAGGTCGTGCTTTCCTAGAGACTTACCTTCACCTGCGTCGTGATGTGCGGCAATGGCGGCAACATACACTTTCAGGGTGGAAGGAGACAGCCTACGCTCCAACCCTTCTTGCAGGAAGGAAAGCACGACACTGATCGAGCATTTCGTGGGTTCTTGATGTTTAGAAGAACACCAGTTGACGAAGAGGTTCCACTTCAACGCATAGACATGTCTCGTGGACGATGCTCTAGCGGAAGTGATGGTAGCCACCACCGCTGGTGGTAGGGTACTCAAACCTACCTCGTCCCGTCCAGGAGCCACACGTGGAGGTTCCAAAGATCGGGATGAGGGTGCCACAGGGTGCCCCGTCCCTGAGAAAGCAGGTCCTTCCTCAGAGGAATAGGCCAGGGAGGTGCTGTCGCGAGGAGTACTAGTTCTGGGAACCAGGTGCGGTTGGGCCAATATGGGGCAACCAATATCACCTGCTCCTCGTCCTCCCTGATCTTGCGCAAAGTCTGCGCAAGAAGGCTCACTGGGGAAAACGCATACTTGCGTAGGCCCCGCGGCCAGCTGTGCGCCAGTGCATCCGTGCCGAGCGTGCCCTCGGTCAGGGAATAAAACAGGTCGCAATGGGACGAGTCGTGGGAGGCAAACAGATCTATCTGAGCGTCCCCGAACTGATCCCAAATCAGCTGGACCGACTGGGGATGGAGTCTCCATTCTCCAGCGAGAGGCCGAAGCCGAGACAGCTCGTCGGCCGCACGGTTCAGCTCTCCCGGGATATAAATGGCTCGAAGCGACCTCAGATGCTTCTGACTCCATATGAGGAGGTGGCGGGCGAGTTGCGACATACGGCGGGAGCGTAGACCACCTTGACGGTTGATGTACGCTACTGTGGCAGTATTGTCTGATCGGACTATTACGTGTTGACCCCTGAGCAACGCCCGGAAGCGGTGCAGGGCAAGGCGTACAGCCAGCAACTCGAGGCAATTGACATGCCAAAGGCGTTGGGGACCTGTCCAGGAGCCCGCGGCAGCATGTCCATTGCACATGGCGCCCCAGCCCGTGGTGGAGGCATCCGTTGATACAACAACATGCATGGAAGCTCGTTCTAAGGGCACTCACTGGGACTCGGAGCGTGCCGTGTTGCCATGCCCACCTCGGGACTCGATCGCGAAGCCAAAGCTGAAGCGGTCTCATATGAAGCAATCCGAGCGGCGTTACTGCGGCTGCGGATGCCATATGCCCCAGGAGCCTCTGAAAGAGTTTCAGTGGGACCGCACTCTTGCCCTCGAATTGACGAAGGCAAGTCAGCAGTGACTGCGCGCGCGCGCTCGCTCGTAAGCTGCGCGCACATGGCGACCGAGTCGATATCCATACCGAGAAAAGAGATCCTCTGCACGGGGCAGAGTTTGCTCTTCTCCCAGTTGACCCGAAGGCCCAGACGAGCTAGGTGCCGGAGCACTAGGTCCCTGTGTTCGCAAACCTGGTCTCGAGAGTGAGCTAGATCAGCCAGTCGTCGAGATAGTTCAGGATGCGAACCCCGTGTTCCCGAAAGGGAACACGGGCTGCCTCGACGACCTTCGTAAAGACGCGAGGAGACAGGGCTAGCCCGAAAGGGAGAACCGCGTACTGGTATGCCTGCCCCTCGAAAGCAAACCGAAAGAACGGTCTGTGTCGAGGAAGAATGGAGACATGGAAGTAGGCGTCCTTCAGGTCGATCGCTGCAAACCAACCCTGCGGCCGCACGCATTCGAAAATGCGTTTGGCCGTGAGCATCTTGAACGGCATCCTCGGTTCAAGACGCGCAGGTCCAGGATTGGTCGTAACCCACCGGTTTTCTTCGGTACAATGAAGTAAGGGCTGTAGAAGCTGGACCTCATTTCGGCTGGAGGGACAATCTCGATCGCACCCTTCGCCAGTAGGGGGCATTGCATTGCTCATGACAGGGGCATTGCCACCGACCATAGGGAAGCAGACTCCCCTGAAGCAGGGAGGAGACCGCGTGAACTGAATCGCGTAGCCGAGCCTGATGGTTCTAGCGACCCGGCGGAACAGTCTGGGAGGCTCTAGCCAGGCCTCCAGAAACTGCGCCAGCGAACCACAGACATACCGTCGGAGGTGCAGCGAGGCGGAATGACCGGCCCAGGCAAGGGTGGCATAGCGGCCCTGTGCGGGGGCACGGTCATTAGCCGCGTCCTGCCAGAGGAGGCCAGGGGAGGACCAGCGTCCCACGGGGGCGTGCTCTGGCAGGGGTCTGGCGACAGAGGGGGATGAGAGGAGCGTGGCCCGTGGGCGGCGCGTGCTGTCATCCATAGCCTCTTGGGGCTCAGAGAAAGAGCATCAGTTCTTTTGAATGAGATTCTCACCCAGCCCTCACCGGGGGAAGGAGTGGTCCTGCTACCAGCTCCTGAAAGAACTGAGCCCTAACTCCAGGCTACCTGTCTCAGGAGTGCTGCTTAGCCAGGTGTTAGCCGGCTAAGGGCAAGGACAGGCGGTGCCAGCCTCCAGCGACCTCCTCGTGCTCGGGCCGGGAAGGGTCGAGGGGAGGAGCCGCATGGAAGCGGCGTCGGCGGGAAGCAGACTAAGGAGACCACACGGACGGATGACCGTCAGTGCAGAAGCCTGCGTCCGCTTCTGGAGTAATCGAAGACTGTTGGGCGCAGTCCTCAACCACACCGCCGACTAAGCTGCCCGTCTCAAGAGTGCTGCTTAGGCTGGCGTGGCAGTCTAAGGGGCGGAGACGGGCAGCGCCGCCCTCCTGCGACCTCCTCCTGCTCAGGGCCAGTGAAGGCCCGAGGGGAGGAGCCGCATGGAGGTGGCCTCGGCGGGAAGCAGACTAAGGAGACTGCACGGACGGATGACCGTCGGTGCAGAAGGCCTCAGTCTGCTTCTGGGGGGGGGTCAAAAACTGTAGGGTACAGTCCTCAACCACACCGCCGAGGAGCCCAGCCTGGGACATGAGGGAGCTGAGAAAATGAATTCTCAGACCCCCTCACATCAACCTGGCTGAGCCCATGTCTGGACCACTCTAGTGGACACCACCTGACCCAGGATCACGCAGGTACCAATGTCGCCCGAGAGCAAGGTCAGTAGTGTGCGCGGCGGAACGACCAAGCCGGGCATGGGAGGCATAGCGTCCCAGCAAGGGGGCGTGGTCGAGTTTCCGCGTTCTGTCAGTGTTGGCCAGGGAAGGACTAGCGTTCCACTGCGGCCGGTTCCGACAGAACTCCCGAGTCAGCACTGCCTCGAAGGCGAAGGCGACTCACAGCACTGCATGCCTGTGCCACGATAGTGACAGAGAACATACAGCCCATGATCGCCACGCGATCGAGTGCAGCGAAGGCGGAGGACGCCCGCGGGCCGCGAAAAGTCACGTGGACTCCCGCGGGCCGGAAGCGTCCTGATGCACATCCGGGAAGCCTACAGCGCTCAGGGGGAGGGCGGCGCCACTCCAGCCGATGCTTTCAGCTGCCCGGGAAAGCATGGCCATCAGCTCTGGATCTGACTCGACTAACGCTGACACTCCAGAGGGAGGCAACGCAGTCGAATCCTCATTTCCAGAGGAATCAAGCCCGCCTTGTGATGCTGTGAGTGACATGACACCACCTGCTGGAGCCCCGAATGAAAACACTGGGTCCCTAAGAAGAACCAGGTACACACGGAAGCCCCACGGTTTGCGATGTGGAGGGGGGCGTGGCCCGAGGAATGCTCGTCGGTATTATGCCACACTGTAACCCTCAGATCACCCTGGCCACCAGCCAAAGTATCCCCTCTCGAGGAAGAGATAGATTGGGGTGTGGCAGAGGGGACTCTACCCACACGGGGATCATTGAGTCTCGATCTATAAACATCGCGATGGTCACGTTCCCGCAGAGAAAACGTGACTCACCCACGAGCGCTGCCGAGCGTGAATCAGCCCAACACGCGAAACAGCGCTCGTGACCGTTAGGCAGATGAATCACACGCCCACATCCAGTAAATACACGGGCGAGCCGTCTTGAAAAAGACGTGCCGCGTGCAGCTCTTTTAGAGAGAGGAAAAGCTCAGCAGAGTGCTGAAGCGCCCAGGGAGAAACACACACACTGTCGGCAGATCACTGCACAGATCAGCAGCAGGCAATGCGATCTCGCTGGAACACGCCGTCACACCAACACACTGAAGAGCCGCTCGTCTCGTAGAGTGAAGATGATACAGAATAGCTTGTAGGAGTGAAGAAAACTCTTGGCTCCGAAGCGAAAACATATCTGCATGTTGCCAGCGTACTTCCTTATATACCCCCAGGGTGGGGCGGACTTACGCTATGCAAATTCCGCAGACCCATGGCATTTCATTGCCATTGGCTCGTTTTATATACTCGAAGATGACAGGCTTTCTAAGCGAAACCCCATTCGTCGTCATCCGACGTAACTCGGAGTGACAACGAAAGGGAACAAGGGTTAATGTCGGGATAGCTAATGCAGGAGAAAGCTTTCAAAAGAGACGCTGAAGTTGCCTGCTTTCTTCTCGACAGGTAAGTCAATGTTACGGAAGGTCACAACTCAATGTAGTTCTGTATGACTGTTCATTAGTTACTTCTTAGTTATTTTTCTTGAACCTTAATTGGTAGATAATTAATAGTGGTTCTTCAGGAGGTATGACAATTCATTAGTTATTGATTAACTAACTTTTATACTTAACACAATCATAAAATTATATTACATACTGATTAGTTAACACATCTTCCTTAGTAGTTAACAGCAGTGAAGAAGTAGTTAATGAAGAATTACCAATTAGTTATTCAATAATTCCTTATTAGTTATGCAGTAAGTAAGAAACAGTATTCTAAAGTGTTACCTTCAAAGGTCATATTTGACGAAGGTAGTTCTGACTGCTATACAATGCATTGTGCACCAAAGCAAACATTATCTGTGAACATGGTTTGTCTCTTGACATGCCCTCAATGGAGATTCAGTAATTGTTCTCCAACTCTTAGTTAATATACAAAAGGTTCTATATTAACCTTCTTCATAGGCTACAGTTCAGTGAGCCCAGTAAGGGAAGTTTTCTGTAACAGCGCGTACGTTTCAAAGTAATCAAATTAAGCTGACACAAGCGTTTGCTGTCAAGCGTCTGTGTAATCGAGAATCATAAAGGATTAAAGCGAACTCGCAGCACTCTAAATGAGAAATGCAAAGATATTCACTGATTGAATTGGATTTTTTGGTCCTGTACACCTGAGGGCCCAACCAGAGAATTCAAAATGTCATATTGTATTGAAGTTACACAGGGGAACTTATGGCTGTGTTTATAGTTCAATTAATGTTCGTCCTTGTGTGTGTCTGTCTGTCTGTCTATCTATCTATCTATCTATCTATCTATCTATCTCACTGTTTGTATTGTATTTTCTTTTAGGTTACATTGACGTCATTGAGTCGTACATTCATCCGATTTATTAAAACACATGATTCGTCCTGGAACTAGACCAGTGTCTGTTTTTACGAATGGGACATTGAATCATTCTGTCAAACAATTATATTATATTCAAAACAATAATTCATTTAAGAATAAAACATAGTATATTGCTGGCGTGATTATTAATTTGGCTTGGGTATTATGACATGCAAAGTATGCCGCAAAAAAACAAATAATAAGTCAACTCAAGTCTTCTTCATTTATATAGCGCTTTTAACAATGTAGATTGTTCCAAAGCAGCTTTACATTGATAATAGGAAATTAAAGTAAAGTGTTTTGGCTTTATAGCAGGTCTAGAATAAAGTTATTGTCCAGCTAAAGTTAGTTTGATTGATTCACTTCCGTCGCAATGATCATTAGTTATTAACTTAGGGGCCGCTAACACAACACCGTTTTAACAGAAAACTCTTATGTTCTTTCTGCGCAAACTTCAAAAACGCGAACCAGTGAGAACGCAGATGGCGTGCACATACATATTACGAGTTCAGTCTATAGGTATGTGCGTTTGAATATATGTGTGCAGGCGTGTAGTCCTTCCCTACAAATCAACCCTCAACATACTACTTGTCTGGCCTTAAAATTAATAATACAGAATTGTATCGCTTCCACGTAGCCACGCGAACCGGAATTATCCCGACAACGCTTTATCTGTAGATAGGTAAAGGGAGAGGAGGGAGGCCTTCACAGGGAAGAGCCTAGTTGACATTTCAGGACTGCGCTGTCGTCGCGTCCAAGCGCAGGTCCTTCATCAGATCTGGATACAGCCTGGATCCGGCGAACTGCGGTAAACCTTGGGATAAACAGAGAGACTAATATTAGCGTAGACGCCATTCTTCTTATGATGTAACGAGTACATCAGGATAAAACAAATAGTAATTGGTTCTGACACTCTCATTTGAGCAGGATATTTCAGGAACTAAATGAAGACACAGGCTACATCCTAAAGGCTCTGTTATGTTTGGACGCGTACACAGGCAGCTGCGGACGTGGACTACTTAAATACTACTGAAAGTGTGTGCTGGGGTCCGTTCAGCGGACGTGTTGCACACATGCGCAGTAGATCGGCATACACTTCCATACACGCAATCTCATTGCTCTTCTGGTTGTCTTTATATTGTTTTCACTAGTTCACACTTACAAATAAGTTAGATAGAATAAATGCGTATTTGGCGTGCTGTCCGAGGAGAGGGCTCCGGGCTCGGTATTCGGCCCGAACCCAGAGTACTCCCCCCAAAAGCTGAAAATAAAAGCCGGACAGCCGCCATGATGTTGGTGCCCCCCCAAAAAACTTGCAGAGTGCAAAGCTAGCATGGCGTCGGAAGGGTGTGCCTCTAAGGTGGTAGGCTAGGGATGGTCATATGTGATGTACTTCTGCGGAAGTGGAGTAAAAAGGAATAACCACTGCAGTGAAAGCAAGTTGATGGAGAACTAGCTCTAGAAATGACACTGCTGCGGCAGTGGATCAAATTTATTTTGGCTTGCTATCCAACTAGCTGGTAGCAAAAGGACGGGAAAGTAAACACTGCTACGGGGAACGGAACTCCTGCGGTAGAGGAGGAGATGTTGCTGCTGCAGTAGACCAAACTTGCTTTCAAAGCTTTAAAATATCCAAATTATTTGGACACGGAACTAAGCTCCTGCGGGAGCAGAGTAGATGACACTGCTGCGGCAGTGGACGAGTTTGGACGGAGAAATGGAGCTCCTGCGGGAGCGGAGTGGATGACACTGCTGCGGCAGTGGACCAAACTTGCTTCGACTTGCTTTTAAATATCTGAACCAATTTGGACATAGAACTGAGCTCCTGCGGGAGCGGAGTAGATGACACTGCTGCGGCAGTGGAGCAAGTTTGGATGGAGTAATGGAGCTCCTGCGGGAGCGGAGAAGATGACACTGCTGCGGCAGTGGAGCAAGTTTAGATGGAGTAATGGAGCTCCTGCGGGAGAGGAGAAGATGACACTGCTGCGGCAGTGGAGCAAGTTTAGATGGAGTAATGGAGCTCCTGCGGGAGCGGAGTAGATGACACTGCTGCGGCAGTGGAGCAAACTTGCTTCGACTTGCTTTTTAAATATCCAAACCGATTTTGGACATAGAAACTGAGCTCCTGTGGGAGCGGAGTAGATGACACTGCTGCGGCAGTGGAGCAAGTTTAGATGGAGTAATGGAGCTCCTGCGGGAGCGGAGAAGATGACACTGCTGCGGCAGTGGAGCAAACTTGCTTCGACTTGCTTTTTAAATATCCAAACCGATTTTGGACATAGAAACTGAGCTCCTGTGGGAGCGGAGTAGATGACACCACTGCGGCAGTGGAGCAAGTTTAGATGGAGTAACGGAGCTCCTGCGGGAGCGGAATAGAAGACATTGCTGCTGAAGTGGAATAAGTTTGGACAGAGTGACAGAACTTCTGCGGGAGTGGAGTAGATTAGCTGAGGTAGACTTGATTAACTTGCTTTTAACTAACTAGAGCCAGTTGATGATGCTGCTGTGGTGTTTGGGAAAGACTTGCTTCAACGTGAATGAGGAGTTGTAAAGAATTTAGCTGATGAGGGTTCGTTGGGCTTCTTTGATATGGAAGCGGTTTGAGCGGATGTAACTTTTGAAGGCTTCCGATGACCAACGGCCAAGTGATTGGATCTGCTGCTGAGAGAGGCCTTTTTGAGCAGCTGCTGTTGCTGCGCCTATGCGAAAAGAGTGGCTGGAAAAGTGGTCTGCTGGGATGCCTGAAAGGAGCAAAACGGATTGAAGGTGTTTTTGGAACCAGAAACGTGTAACAGGGCGGTTGGAGTCGTCTGCGAAAAGTGGGTCAGAAGGGGATTTGGACTGTGAATTCCTGAAAAGCAAGTAGGCTGAAAGAGTTTGGTATGGTTGGATTGGTGATGGGAGATTGAAGATATATATGAAATGGCCTTTCCTGGTTTGATCTGTCTTACTTTGCTTAATGAAGTAGGAGATGGTTTCGTTGTCTAGCACTGATAGATCTGTTGTTGTGGGGTGGATTTTTGGGTTGAAGCTGGAAGTGATGGTGAGCTCTGAGCATCTTAGAAAGCCGAAAAAAGCCAAAATGAACATTGCGTCCAGTGTGCGGGCTGTGTTGGTGGAATGGTAACCTCTGCGGAGGGTGGAGATGCATTTAGTGAGTATGTCTAACGTTATAGGTTTCCTGGCATCTGGGCGGGTGGGTTGGGTTTTTTGGATACCTTTGATGAGCATTGATGTCTGAGAATTTGCTATCTCTGTGGAGGGTGAACCAAAAAGGAGTTTGTGGAAGAATTGGATTCCGCTTAGATAACCCTTGATGGAGCCGGCTTTGAGGTTCTTGATGCTGTCGAGATAGGTTATGAATGAAGTGATGGTGAGCAGAGAAAAATTTGGAAAAGGCAGCTTGTATATGAAGTGAAAAGACTGAAAACACTTCCATGCGGTTAAGTAGGAGTGGAGGGTGCTGGTTGAAACGGCTTGAAGAATGGAATTAAGAGAGGCATCGAGAAGTGGTTTCAATGAGTGGTTTATGGGAATATCAGCTCTGAATAGTGAGGTACTGGGGTTGGAAAAGGGTCCGCATCTGGTGCCAGCAGCCTGAATTTCTGGAAAGCAAAACGAGAGAGAGAGTCAGCTATTTGATTTCTGGAACCTGGAACATGTTTGGCAGTTAAAATGAATTGATCGCAAGCTGCGATCCAAATGAGGCGTCTTAGGAGAGGCATTAGTGCGGGGGAATTTGAGCGGCCTTTATTAATGCAATGCACAGTTGCTTCGTTGTCGCAGTGCACCATTATGCTGTTAGTTGACCATTCTTTTCCCCACAGGAAAGCTGCTACCACTAGAGGATACAATTCGAACAGCGCTGAGGATGTTAGTGACTGCGGTGAGTCTAACAGCTGGGCGGGCCATGTAGACGCGAACCAACGGCCTTGGTAATACCCTCCGAAACCAATGGAGGGAGCTGCGTCAGTAAACAGTTGGATATCCTCAGGGAGAGAAATCAGATCATTATAGAAAAAAGACAGGCCGTTCCATTGTTTAAGGAAAGTTATCCATAAACTGAGCTCATTGCAACATGAAGTAGTTAGGGAGATTTGGTCCTCTAGTGCGTGCACTGATGATGCGAGGAAGAGGAGATGTGAGATGAAAGGGCGGCCTTGCGGGATGATGCGCATCGCAAAGTTTAGGTGGCCGAGTAGAGAAAGTAGCTCTCGTTTGGAACAATGTGGATTTTCTAGGAGGGTGGATGCGACCAGAATAATCCTGTCGATTTTCTCCTTGGGTAGTGAGGCCTGGAAGTTAACTGAGTCCAAATTAATGCCCAGAAATTCGATGGATGTGGCTGGACCCAGAGTTTTATCTTGGGCGATTGGAATCCCGAGCTCAGCGAAGACTTTTTGGACTGTGAGAAGATGCGCGGCTGGGACAAGGTCAGGCGGTGAGATGATTAGGAAATCATCTAATAGATGAATTAAGTAGGGTATTGAGTAGTTATTGGAAAGAATCCAACAAATTGCTTCTGATAGCATGTCGAAAATCTTGGGGCTGCTTTTGCAGCCAAAAGTTAAACGGACGGCGAAGTAAAATTTTTCTTGCCAGCGTACGCCGAACAAATGCCATGAATCTGGGTGAATGGGCATCACTTTGAAAGCAGAGGTGATGTCGACTTTAGCAAGCCAAGCGCCGTAACCTGCGTCTTTAATCAAGGTTATGGCTTGGTCAATGGTGTGATAATTAAGAGAAAATTGTTCCAGAGAAATAAGGCTGTTTATGCTTGGAAATGGGGAGTTGTGTGGGGCTGAGAGATCGATTATTAAGCGTTTCTTGCCTGAAAATTTTCTGGTAGCCACCCCAATGGGGCTGATGCGGAAACACTCGAAAGGAGGATTGTTGAAAGGACCAATCATAAAGCCTGATTCGATTTCTTTTTTAATCAGGATGTCGACTGTGTCGGGTTCAGCGAGCGCGGACTAGATTATCACATATGATACTTTGAGTGGGGAGGCTTTCAACGCCGCGTTTGAAACCGTGCTCGAGACCAGACAGTAAATAGTTGGTAAAATCAGTGTTGGGGTGGTGAGACAATTCAGAAGACAGACGAGAAATATTCACAGGAGACGACAAGTAATTTTTTTAATCTTTATTTACGGACCTTTTAACAGGGCATATGGTGCGGGCATGAGCGCCGCCACAATAGCTGCAAACATGCAAATAACGGCAGCGTTGACGTGTGCAACGTCCTGAGTTGAAGTTATTGCAAACTTGACTGTTGGATGTGACATTTCTTCTTTTGGAATCGGAGTCGTTGAAATTGATGTTTGCTGGCCGTGGGATGTAACTGGTTGATTTTTCAGCTGGTGATGGATCTGGGCGGGGAGGAGGGTTAATCAAGGGACAAGCTGTGGTGGAGTGAGAAACGGATCTGCAAACCGCGCAGGATATGTTACGGCAGCCTAGGAACACTCTATTGTGTAGCTCTGTGTCTAGAGCGCCCCAGTAAGGGCACTGGTTCCACTGGGCTACTCGGACGGCGCACTTTGCAGAGAATAATTTATGGTAAGTGTAAAAATGGGTTCCTCCGTATGATAGCGCGAGTTCTGCGATTATCGCGAGATAATCGTTTAACTCTCTTCTCCTGTGGGGTAGTGCGGCACAAATTATTTCGCTATAACGGCTGAAAGCAATAGCAAATTCAGAGAACGAAAGAATGCGGGATGAATTATTAACTGGGTTTTTTAGGGTGACTTCAAAATCGCCGCAGTCGATTTGACGGTTTGACACAGAGGGAGGAAGTAAAGAGAGAAGGGAAGATAAATCGATGTCCGCACCTGTGAGGATCTGAGCTCTGATGTTACTGGCAACAGGGGGCGGTTCCATAGCTGTAGCGTTCGGCGGGATGGGCATCGGCGTTGCGGAAAACAAAGTGAAAGGAGAACGATTTTGAGGAAAAGTGTTAGGAGGAAAAAACCCCGGGGCCGGGGCCGTTTGTGGAGGCAACCTCACACTTGGGTCGACCCCTGGAGCTTGTGGAGGAACAGAAAAAGTGGGAAAGGAAGGGAGCTGGGGAGGTAGAAATGGTGTCTGGGCCTGCGACTCTAGCTGAGGCAGCCTCGCGCTAGAGTCTGGAGGTGGGGCTGCAGGCCACGGACAGGGGAACAGGTTGGAAAAAGAGACAGGAAAATTATATGGTGGCTGAGCCTGCGCCATTGATGGAAGCATACTCACACTGCCGCCTGTCTCATTTGGAAATGGCGTTGAGACGGGGGGCCCGGTGCTGGAGAAAGCTGCGGTCTGTAGCTCGGCGGAGCGGAGAGGAGACTGGGGCCTGGCAGCGGCGGCTGAATCTGGGGCGCGGCTCAGGCTAGCAGCAGGCCTGCTGCGGCCTGACGCTCGCGGAAAACTAGGCCCTGCGCGAGAGGGAGTAGGAGTTTTCTGGGAACGTGCCTTTTTTCCGGATTTTGCAGATGGAGTGGATTTTGGAGACGGGAAAGCAGACTGGAGTGAAACATACAGGTTGTACAATTGTGCTTTATTCATTCTCCTGGAAAAATTAACATCAGCGCTGATTAGCGCTTGTCTCAATCCCAATACTGTCCATTTTTCTATTGCCGGAATGGTCGGTTGTGCTGAAGTGTAGGAAGAAGCTGGAGAAGGTGGTGGCAATCTTGATGGTGGAGGTGAGGGCAAGCCACGGCGCCTCGGGGTACGGGAAGCAGCTCGGCTAGGCCAGCGGCCTCGCGGTGTAGCTGGAGGTTCAGCTGCGGTGTCCTGTTGAGCCTGGGAGCTCGTTGCAGTGCTGGGAAACTGCGATGGATCCTGGGCAGCGAGGGCATCGTCATCAGACGGGAAGAGTTCGACTTCGATCTCTGACATTACGACAAATGGGCGAGACCAAATGCTGGAAAACTGTCAAGGAATATTAGGTGAGTTGACAGTGTGGATATATATACTTCTTGTCATGCTGATTAGGGTAGACATAATTGTTTGATGACGAGTAGATTGGATTGATTATTTGAACGTGCTCCTCCCGAACTTTGTTTATAAAACATCATTTAACGACGGATTGTAGAAGTGCGGGTAGCGATGGACTTCTTCACACAGCCTCTCTTCAAATGCGACTTTTAGCACGTGCGGCCACAAATAATGCGGAACGCCTCGCACACGCGGAAAGTATAACAGAGCCTTAACAGAGACTTTAGTCTTCGATTTTTTTATGGGAGAAAAAAAAAATCAAGAATGCTGTAATTTAGATGTTTTAAATGTCTCCAAACCCCTTACCAACCAACCTTAGAGGAACTGCATTCATCCTTGCCTGCAATCTGAATCCCATCAAGCTGTCTGGCTGAGACTCATTGGGCTTTCATTGGACTCAAATCTCCGCTACTTTAACCTCTGACCCTCATTTTCGTCTGCCTCCATGTTTCATCAATACTGTATCAAGGCCACAAATCACACACATGAGAGATCTCCACCTGAGCTTCCGCTCCCCACTGCACTGGCCTCCATGCAGACTGTATCAGTCCATGAGCGAGCCTTTTGCTCCAGGCTCTGAAATCACAGTTCACTAAACTGCATTAAGATGGACCAGTGCCCTTGCCTTCTCCCCTACTTACCGCTTTGTTTTGTTTTTTCTTATAGAGTAATCAACTGCTAACTTTTAATTCTCATTTTAAAAACATAACAAAGGTTGCTTTTTTCCATCTGAGGAACATTGCTCGTATTAGACCCTTTCTTTCTAGGCCTGATGCAGAGAGGCTTATCCATGCCTTCATCACATCAAGGCTTGATTATTGTAATTCTCTCTTTGCAGGTTTACCAGCAAATTCTATTAAGAGGTTGCAATATATACAAAACTCTGCCGCACATGTTTTGACTGATACATCCTCACGCCATCACATTACTCCCGCGCTCCAGCAACTGCATTGGCTTCCAGTTCAGCCATGTATTGATTTAAAAATTCAGATTTTAACCTATAAAGCAGTACACAGGTTGGCTCCAGATTACATCTGTGATTGGGTTACTCCATCCATTCCCGCTCGTTCTCTCTTCTCCGCTGGCTGTCTCTCTCTGTATCTGCCTCGTTGTAAATTAAAAACCATAGGGGGAAGGGCCTTTTCCTAATAACGCACCTAAGTTATGGAACACACTACCTGCATCTATTAGGGGCTGCTTCTGTGGATTGTTTTAAGAAACTTCTTAAGACACATCTTTTTAGTCAAGCTGTTAATTTATAATTGTACTATTTCTGTGTATTTTTTTATACTTATATATTTTTTTTTTTTCATGTTTGATTATTTTGTTCTGTACATGTTGTAGCGCTTTGAATCTGAGAAAGGCACATTACAAATAAAATGTATTATTATTATTATTATTATTATAACTGTGTAGTAAAACTGTTATAAAACTCCTTTATAACATTTACAGCGAAAAATTCATTGCACAAAAATATCAAATGTATTCTAGTAGTATTGCAACCCACGCAAATACTGTAGTAAGTGTATGCACTCTTTGCATTTGACGTTAATATACACAGTTTAGGGAGGTTAGGATATATTTTTCTAAACTATAATTTTAAGCATATAAGTATGGGTATATTATATCAAAGTTTGAGACACACAGCTTTAAAATTCACTGAGTTACAGACGTTGAAACGTATCATCCTCATTTTGTCCTGCTACTGTGCCACTTTTGAGATTTCAGTCACAGCAGCATGGATTTGATTAAATCGTCTCCAGCTTGCAGAGTAAAGAAACATCTGACATTCAGCACTTTAGAAAGTCTGCTTTAAAATTCTGCATCTTGAGATGATGGGTAAAAGCAATGGATGAGATCCCCTAGCAACGATTTGACATAGCATTCAATGCCAACTGTCAATGAGCATGGAAGCTGCTGATAGCTGTTTTTTAACAACAGCAATGCATTTGTGCCTGTAAATATCAGCTGTATGGGGTCTTCTCATAAGAACAAATAAAATAAGGGTAATTATTCTGGACCTTGAATTTAAAGTGTAGCCTATGTGATGCATCTAGAGAAGCAAAGGATTTACATTTCAGAGATTAAATCTATAGGTCATATATTTATCTATGTATAAATAAAATAGGCCAAAAGACAGTCAAAGGTCAAATCTGACTGTACATATGAACACACACACACACACACAGAGAGAGAGAGAGAGAGAGAGAGAGAGAGAGACAGAGAGAGCAAACCAAGACTTTTTGTTGTTGTTTTAGTTTAATTTCTTGCTCCAGAACTTGCTTTGATCTGCACTCGTACTGATGAATATTTTAGCTGAGACTGGATGCTCTTTTTTTTCCTTAGATGAGACTGCTCCATCTGTTTGCCAGTGTGTTGTTTAGGTAAAGTCATTAGCATTATAAGGTTTAGGTAAGGCTGTGTTGTGTTTTAAAACATGGCACTTACTGTAGATGAGCACAGTAATAGTTAAAAATCTCAGCAATGTATCCAATTCCAGTCTCTAAATGTTTGTATCAGCAACTGATCTGAACTACATCAAAACATTGTTATTGTGTCACTTGAACTGTTGTGTTCTCTGTCTAGATGTGTTTTCAGGATACTAAGGGCAAATACTCTCCTGCTGCGTTGAGCCTGTATTGATCAGTGAGTTTGGTGTCTGGTGAAGAGGCCACTGTGCCTCTAGGCTGAGAACCCTGTGGAGTCATCAGTCACAACAGAGGACACGACAGCAAACAGGACACAGAAAGCACACAAACCCTCTGGAGATGAGTGTCTCGGCTGGGCTGAAAGGACCCTGGAGAGATGGAGAATTGCTTGGCACCCTGCATATACTCCAGGCTTCTTGGAGGTGAATGAAGAGTATGGAGGATAACAAGAAATCAACCGAGGAAAAGTAAAACATGTGATAAGCATTGTAATTTACTTCAATTAAATTTAAATATGCAACTTTTTGATAATCAAGCACTTCATTTGTGTTTTATCTGTGATATTCAAGAATCAAATGACCTCAGACCTCAGCCGCATATTGTACGCAGAATTAGTGCCTGCATCTTTCCAGCTGTCATAGAAAAGAAATAAACTCATGACCTTGACTTTATTTGTGCCACACTCTATAGTTTGAGCTGCAGGAACGCTGAATATGGTGAGTGTGTGTTAAGGATCAAGTATACATTCTTTTGGCCATAGATGCTTGGGTGTTGTCCCTTAACAGAAAGTGCACAACACATTAAGCACAAGTTTGTGACGCATTGTCTTTCAGCTCCCCTCACTGTTCTCCATCTGATGAGTGAGTTAGGCAGTCAAGATCCTGCCTTGTCAGTAGCACTAATGATTTCCGAGTCCCTAGCTTGACCCAGTCTCTCAAGATTACAGTCAGCAGCTTTGGCCAAAGCCTTTCACTCAACTTCTGCAGACTGATTTTCAACAGAGCCGGTCCAGTCCTTCAGCTTCCCTCAGAACCTTTCACGCATACTTGTTTTTATTGTCACAGCAGAAAGTGAATGGCTGGAAATCTCTCTTATTTTACAATGAGTTTTTGAAAATAAATGGCATTGAATTACTTCTGGTGGCTTAGCGTGAGGTCCTTTAAATGTATTAGGATGCTAGTGTGCAAACTGTAGATTACAAAACAGTATTTGAAGTTGGAATTTAGTTTTTGTTAACCATCAAATTCATATCTGAAAATCAAAATATCTCTGAGAAGCTAAGCATTCCTGTGAATAGCTTTCCTCTGCATCAGTGTTTCGATTGTGAAGTATTAATATGACAAAATGAATGACTCTCTATGGTCATTAAAAATCCCAGGATGTCCTTCGGGAAAAAGAGTAGGGGTTTAACCCCGGCATCCTGGCCAAATTTGCCCATTGGCCTCTGTCCATCATGGCCTCCTAATCATCCTTGAGGGGACGGAGTGCGCAAACTGTGAGCGTTTCTCGATGAAAACGCTCGGTTCTCGTCTGTATCTCTTCTCGAGGGAAAAGGGACCGTCATCTTTGCCCCTCGGTTCGGGTCCTGGTCGCGCAGAGGCCAAGAGGAGACTCAGATCGTGGGGATCTCAGAGGGAGCTCGCCGACAAGTTTGAGAGAGGGATGAATCTCTCACACTCGTCGGCGGGTGACGAGAACGAGCTGCTGGGCGGAGATGCACTCTCTGATGCATCCTCTGGTCCAGCAGCCAGTGCTCTATTGGCTTTGAGCCCGGATGAGCAGGAGGGGGCTGAAGCGGGTGAAGATGCAAAAATGGCTGAACCTGCCCAGCCCCCCTGCCCCGCGTATGCGGAGCTGGTGGAGGTGATGGAGCGCACCACCGCCAGCAGCGCGTCAGAGGGGAAGCCGCTCGTTGAAGGCTTGATGAGCGCTTTCTCTCTGGCCACACCCCACCAGCCCCAGTTAGCCTTCCATTCCTTCCCGACCTCCATGCAGAGGTTATGAAGGCATGGAAGAACCCGTACTCTGCTCGCATTCACCGCTTCCAGCATTCCAGTTATTCGAATGTGGAAGGAATGCGAGAGCACGGGTATGTGTCGATGCCTCCCATTGTGGAGACGTTTGCAAGCTATCTCTCGCAAGGGGGGACATCAAGACTAAGAGCTCCGGCCCTGCCATCTAGACCACTTCAGACCATGTCTCGTCTAAATGGCAGGGCATACGTGGCGGCAGGTCAGGCTGGTGCTGCGCTGCACACAATGGCAGTGTTGCAGGCATACCAGGCTGATCTGCTGAGGGACCTGGACCAGTGTCAGGGTTTAACCCAAGGCGCGGTGGCTGAGTTGCGCGGCACCACAGACCTGGCTCTCCGGGCCACCAAACAGACGGCTGCCGCAATCGGACGATCATTGGTGGCCATGGTGGCCACAGAGAGGCATCTGTGGGTGAACTTGGCAGGCATCGGGGAGAAAGAGAAGGCTTTTCGCCTCGATGCCCCAGTTTCGCCCTCTGAGCTTTACTCCATTGAGGCGGTGGTCAGAAAGTTCAGGGAGGCGAAGGCGTGCTCAGCAGCATATATATCTTGCATACTGCGCTGGTCCAGGCCCACACCCAGACAGCCTGGGGGTCCTGGCCCATCTCGTTCTGAGGATCGCAGACGGGGGCAGTGGGACTCAGTTGCCGCTCGTGCCCCTCCTCCTGGCAGGAGTAGGTCAACGAGGCAGCGCGAGTCCAGGAGGAAGAAGCAGGGTGTCAGGGAAGTAGCTCAGGCCAGACGTGAGCGTCCTGACACAAGCAGAGGCAGGTAATCTCCTCTTTCCCTGTGCACACCCTCCTCTTCCTCTTTCCCCCTTCGCCTATAACATCAGGCCCAATGAGCTGGACCGATGATGATAATCAAAAAAAAAAAAAAAAAAAAAACCTGTAGCCTCAGCGCCGTTGACAGAGTAGTTATATGTTTTATATACAGGGTTATTCGGCCTCCGTTCCCCTCCTGGAAAGGATGGGTTTCCCTTAAGGTGTGGTGAAATTGCTACAGGGACTGTCGCTATTTGTTCGCTGAGTCTCTGGTAGCCCAGATCTGAAATCGGTTAATATTGGAGTAGTGATAAGCACAGGTAGCAGGTATGCCTCCCTGTGGGGTTTGAGGCGTGGTTAGGCTTCCTCTCACTCCAAAGAGTTATCTGTTGAAGCCTCCGCTCTCTAGAGCTTGACAGAGTGTCTATAAGTTATAAATCCCTTAGTGATTTTTTCAGGTCTCCTCTCATGCGAGAGTCATCATACTGAGGCCTCCAGCCTTAGAGCCCCATGCAGACAGCCTGGTCCTGCTGCAGGTAGAGGTAGATAAGGGGTCATTCTCTTAAATGGCAGGGAGTTTTTTTGGCCCTTTGCCTCTTGGGCTCTGAGCTGGATTTATCTAACATAGTTGTTTTTCTCACAAATAGAAACATAGTTTAAGACCAATTGGGTGTGAGTATGGCAGGCCTCCTCTTCTTAGAGTCTCCCTGCTGAGTCCTCTGCTCCCCATAGCCCTGTGGAGGCGCTATACGTCTCTAAAGCCGAGACGATGTTCAGATCACCTCCCTTTAGGATGGCATCATGTGGTAAGGCCCTGTTAGAGCCTATTAGGCTGTTTATCCAAGAAACTTAGATAGTACTCCCCTAGTTAGCAGGATATTTATATAGAGTGCTCTGCCTCATGGATAGCCGCCGAGTAAGCCTAGTACTCCCCTGGTTCCCCAGGGTCGTTATGTAGAGTACTTCACCTCTGGTTGAGTTTTAGCAGGCCCTCACAAAGTTTGGGCCTCTATACTCCCAGTAGGAAGGTGTGTTAAGGTCAAGGCCGTAACCAGGGTTTGAAAATTAGTGAGGTCCGGGGTGAGGTGTTACTGTCAGAATTGTGCTATAATAACACCCACAAATGCAACTCATTATACACTACATATAGCCTAAACTTTAAAACAGACATGTAGATGTTTGTGAAATATTTTTTGTTCAATATAATGTTTTACAGACATGTTACAAACTATTTACAGGCTATTTGCTATATATAGTGTGTGTGTGTGTGTGTGTGTGTGTGTGTGTGTGTGTGTGTGTGTGTGTGTGTGTGTGTGTGTGTGTGTGTGTGTGTGTGTGTGTGTGTGTGTGTGTGTGTGTGTGTGTGTGTGTGTGTGTGTGCGTGGGTGCGTACTACTCTCCAATCCTTGGCTCACTGAAATGACTAAATAAAAAATAAAAAAGACAGATTCAGACTTCAGACAGATAGATTATAATCATTGCAAAAGGGAAATGAATGTTGGATGACTATACTCTTTACAACATGCATTACCTTTCCATTGAAGGCTAGCTGTAGCCAGAGGCATCCCACTGTCTAAGGACTCTCCCCTTGTCCAGCTTAACTTTTTGATGAACATGCATTAACGCCAGTCCTGTGAACCTTTCACTAGACATGGAACATCTGAGCCATATTTTGAGCCTTCGCATTGCAGAGAATGACCTTTCACATTCACATGTTGTCACAGGAAGTGTAAGAAAATTTTTCAGCATACACTGGATGTTGGGGAAGAAGGCCATCTGTGTTGTTTGCAGAGTTTCCAATGCTGATGCAGACAGCACCCCATCTTCAGAGTAAAACTTGTGCCTCCAGCATTCTATTTTCTGCTCTACTGTGTTTGGGTAAGGTAGGTCCCCTTTACCATTCTTTCCTCTCTTTCTTCTGTGAGTTTCTTCAAAGATTTTGGTACCAGGTAAGCGGCTAGTAATGCAGGCTCATTACTTTCAGAGAATCTCTCATCCAGCTCACCAGTTATGTGATCTATGAAGGGATAGAATAGATTCACCCGATAGTGTCTTCCATTGACTCTGTGGATATGTTTGGTCTGTAATTCTGTTTTACCTATATTACTGGGACCCATACTGGGACCACATCAACTGAGTTGGCCAATGCTGTGGCTTTTTGAAAACATGGACTGAATCTTTGCTAATTTCTTTGGTTGGCTATGACTTGCCGTACATTTCTTGCCTCCTCGTATGCTGTGATGATGTCCGAGTTGGTAGACTGCAGCTGTTTGGTAGAGGTAGCATATAACCTAGCACTTTTTTGGCTATTACAGCAGTAATGATGGTCTCAAATGTTCCAATATTATGCCGGAGAGTACTGGCCTTTCCAGAGGTGGTAGTTACTTCTGCCTCCATGGTCTCCAAAACAGAATGTATAGCAGTGAACTTCTCCACAAAAACACTCAGTGTGTTTGCTCTGCTACCCCATCTAGTGTCTGACATCAGTGGGATCCCTGCTGTTCTTGGTTGCCCTTCTCATCTACTCTCTGCCCGCAGGGCATCTTTCCTGGCCCCTGTGGCTGAGAAGAACACTGCAATCTTTTCTACGGTGGACATTGTGTTTCTCACTAAAGGATAATCAGAACAAGCATGCACCACAAACAAATTAAGTGCATGGCTCCTACAATGGGTGTACACTGCCCTAGGGTACAGTTCCTTGACTCTCTTTTGTACCCCACTCACTTTGCCACTCATTGTAGAGGCCCCATCATAGCCCTGACCCCTTAGGAAGGTTGTTTGAAGACCCCACTTTGTCAGCTGATTGAGAATGGCTGATGTTATTGTTGCCGTATCTTATTTGGGCAAGGGACAGAAACCGAGAAAATCCTCCTTTATCTCTAAGTTTTTTTCCCCCTCATTGATGTAACGGACACATATGGACATCTGTTCAGTCCCACTTATATCCATGGACTCCTCAGCTAATACAGTCAGTGAAGCCCTTTGTAAGAAAACTAAAGTTTGAGCCCTTTAACTTATTAATGCTGAGGCAATGAGCACAGTATGATGAATCCTCAAATGCTGAGTAGCGAAGCCATTCATATTTTTTCTCCCACTGGAGATTGTATTTTAGTTGTTTTGTGCCAAATGTCTGATAGGGATAGCTATGCTGCTCTTGTGGTATCCATCTATTTTGGAGCAAACAGGCTTTATCTCCATCTGTGAGTCTCTCGCCCTTAATTATTTTATTCTTTATTCTCACAGGGTCAAAGGGATGTAGAGTCCCTTCTTCAGTCTTATCGCTGCCCTGATCATCACTGATGTCATCCTCATCTAAGTTCCTCTGCTCTCTGTCCTCCTCCTCTGTCTCCTTCTCATCTTTATCCTCTTCTCTGTTGCTCTCCTCCATGTTGTTTTGATCTCTATCCTCCTCTCTGTTGCTCTCCTCTGTCTCCTCATCTCTATCCTACTCTCTGTTGCTCTCCTCTGTCTCCTTCTCATCTCTATCTTCCTCTCTGTTGCTCTCCTCTGTCTCCTTCTCATCTCTATCCTACTCTCTGTTGCTCTCCTCTGTCTGCTTCTCATCTCTATCCTCCTCTCTGTTGCTCTCCTCCATCTTGTTTTGATCTCTATCCTCCTCTCTGTTGCTCTCCTCTGCCTCCTTCTCATCTCTATCCTCTTCTCTGTTGCTCTCCTCCATCTTGTTTTGATCTCTATCCTCCTCTCTGTTGCTCTCCTCTGTCTCCTCATCTATATCCTACTCTCTGTTGCTCTCCTCTGTCTCCTTCTCATCTCTATCTTCCTCTCTCTCCTCTGTCTCCTTCTCATCTCTATCCTACTCTCTGTTGCTCTCCTCTGTCTGCTTCTCATCTCTATCCTCCTCTCTGTTGCTCTCCTCCATCTTGTTTTGATCTCTATCCTCCTCTCTGTTGCTCTCCTTTGCCTCCTTCTCATCTCTATCCTCCTCTCTGTTGCTCTCCTCTTTGTTCTCATATCCGTCTTCCTGATCTTTCAATTTAGTTTTAGTTTTTTAAGAAAAACATCTAATGTATTTTGCCGCAACCTTTTTGCCATTCTACACTCTCTCTGTTCTGTCTGTTTTGGAGGATAAACATTGTTAAATTAGACCTTCTTTATTGCATCACAATTTGTTTTGTAACAATACTGATTACTGTAATCGATTTTATAAGTAATAATAACTTTGTGTGTACTCTAATTCAGTGGTTCTCAATTTTCCCATGGACATTAAGGTGCGACCCTTTTTTGGGGGGGAATTTGACCTATATATACTGTATATAAGAAAATGCACATACTGATGAGTATGAGGTATAAGGCATTATGTAAGGCTATTAAAGGAGAACTTGGTAACTTTTTTAACTTAATAAAACTGTCTAGAAATCATTTGGATGGTTAAACAACCTGTTCTGGTGATATTGGTGACTTTCCCCGCTCCCCCCAGCGTTCCCAGGCGGAAAACCAACCTTGCAACTTGCGCACTGCCGTCCCGGCAAAGTGAAATTGGAAGTCTCGTGAGAAGCGAGAACGAGAACGAGAACGAGCGCGAAACACAAATTGCTTTACGGCAATTCGACATAAACACACACGCATGTATGATGTATTACCAGATGACCCACCTCGGTAGACATAGCTCCACGCGATACAGTTGGCTTGCTCCGATCAAAACAAACGCACATGAGCAGCGGTAGAGAGGGGGAGGAGGCCGCCGCAAGTGTGTTTTTTACGACTGTGTTGTGAAATATACGCCCCCCCACAGCTGTAGGGGGAGCTCGTGGGGAAAACATGCGACAACAAAAGGGAAAATCAGCGAAGAAGTGACTAGAGTTCGCTAGAGTTACAGAGTTCTCCTTTAAATAGCAGTTCCAAAATAATTTTTGTTCATACAAATAAGTTGGTATGTGAGACCACAGTCATTTAGAAATACATTACAAAAACACAGTGAAAATAAAATGGCATTTTGAGGTTAAGGAAACAACTGTTTCCATGGTAAATACACAATACTAACATGAGCTGTTAATGAACATGAACACTGATCCTGATGAGTAGAATGAACATTGAATGAAAATACACCTGCATGTAAATCATTCCCAGCTAACATATGAAGCAAGTTGCGTAATTTATTGGCACTTTTTGCTAATTTGATAGCTTACTAATTGACATCAAACTACGATGTTGCATCATGCTTGTAGTTTCTTTTGCGATTTATTTATAATGAAGTGTCATACAGTGCCGCATTTGCGCGTATTGAAGAGTGCGCGCAATGAGCTCAGAATGGCTGACAGGACAGGAAAGTTAGGTTTTTTTAAAAGTTATTTTTACCTCCCCTTACCCTAGATTTCTTCCCTAACCCTTGTTTTTGCGCGTTCTCGTGTAGGGGTAGGGTGTCCCAATACTCTGAAGAGCAAGGGGGAGTGCTATTCTCCCCTTAAAATCAACCCTCAAAACATAGAGGGTTGATTTGACACACGTCCGATGCAGGCTTAAAACGAAGTGGAAGATGAAATTACCCAGGATACCTTGCGGACTCAGCAAGCCGGGTACATTTTTTTAAACAAGATGGCGGACACCGCTGGAAAGGAACAATTGAATTGTAATTATATTTTCCCAAATAAGCATGTTAAAATTTCTAAATATGTTGGAATATGTTAGTTTGATGCACATCCAATGGACTATTAAGTTTTGAACACTAATGTTAGAAAATATTTCACGAAGCTATCTATCTGACGATGTCTGCCCATCAAATATACATCTGATCTGGGTAGTTCATCTAATTTCATTTTCGATTTTGGCTTCCAAGGATTATTAAAAGAAGATGTGAGGAAAAACTATTAAAAACTAGCCGCGTTCGTCTAGTGCTCGTCTAGCGTCAGTGCCACTTCTCCCTAACGTTAAACCCAAACAGCACTGAGCACAATCAGTGATTGTTGTAAAATGCAGTGACTTCTGATTCTAAATTGCGGGAGGTGTTTGATTGTAAAAAGAGCTATTATAAGCACAATGATCCGCGCAAGAGACGTTGACCCTGTTCCCATGGCGGCGCGCGTTCGGAAACGGACTGCAACTAGACAAGCAAACTATACTTTGGGTTTCATGTGCCCAACGATCAAATACAGACAAAAATATGGAAAAATGACCGGTTTGGAGATTCACTTTAACACAGTTTATGTCTTAAATGGGAGTTAGTTGTGGAATAGTTGGGAGAAAATGTGTATTATTAGATCTGCATTCGGTCTTAAAGTAGCAGCGTCTAATAAACCTGCTAATGATTACACCTTTAATGTGAATAAAACAACGAAAGGCAAAGAGAAAATTACTCCCAGCTCTTGAATAACTTTAGCTTTAATAAGCATTAATCTATCTTTAATAAACTATGCTGTGTTATTTTACATTTGATTACTTTATTAGATTTCTAGCATATTATTATGGATATCTGGACTGAGAATGAGGAGAAGTTTACAGAAAAACATGACGTAGTGAGGTTTGCTGCGCGTGACGTAGTGAGGTTTGCCACGCTAATTTGCATATAGTGGTGTCCCATTTCATAGGGAAAGATCTTCAACTCCACTTCCCTCGTTGAGGGGACTTTACTTTCGAGGGCACTCAAAAGCGCAAGTGGAAGTTTTAAGGGGGGAGAAATGGGACAGGGCCTTAGCCTCCCTTATACGGCCAGGCCGCCCCAAATGCAGACTCCAATACTCCCCTTTAGTAGAGGGTCGTTCTGTTGAGTACGTCTCCAGCGGCCATATTTCTGAGCACATAAGGATGTCGTAGGCTTCCTCTCATTTTGAGAGTTGTCATGCTGAGGCCTCCATCCTCCAGAGTTCCATGCAGATAGATATGGTCTCTGCATAGGGAAGAGGCCTCTCTCTTTAATTCAGAGAGTTGTGTTTAGGCGCTAGGCTCACTTCTTCAGCTCTGTGTTGTGCATAGCTAGCTGGTTCTTAAAAGGTATGGTAGGCCTCCTCTCCCTTAAAGGTCCCATGACATGAAATTTCCACTTTCTGAGGTTTTTTAACATTAATATGAGTTCCCCTAGCCTGTATATGGTCCCCAAGTTTCTAAAAAATGTAATCGGTGTAAATCGAGCTTTTGCTATTTTTCTCTGCCTTTGAGAAAATGGAAGCTCAACCGAGCTGATCTTGAATCTCCTCCTTATGACGTCATAAGGAGAAATGTTACCTCCCCTTTCTCTGTTTTGCCTGCCCAGAGAATATTTCTCGCCCATGAGAAAATGAGCTAGGAAGTAGAACGCACGCGCGCGAGATATCATGGCTTTTGAGCGAGCGAAGCATAATAATTGCTCAATAATTGGATGTACAAATGAACATCGAATGGTCAATACAGAGCTGGGCTTGCTGAACGTCGGACAAGTCAACAAATTATATATAAGTGTGTTGCTTTACTGTTTATGGTTACCTAGCTTCTTACACGTAGAATGTGGCTGTCACATTAGCTGTAACGACTATGGCTCGATGGGTAAAAAAAAAAATTGAGCTTTTAATTTATATACTAATTAAAGTGAAAACACTTTCTAAGTCCCACAGACTTGGCGAACTCTGTAACTGAACCCCCGTTTACGACTCGCTTCCCCCCTCTCGACAGTGTGAGCTTCAAAGACATTACTGACATTCCGATCTCAACAGAAAACCCGCTCTGAACACACACACACGTACACACACACACACACACACACACTCTGGAACTTTGGAAACAGATATTCTTCCACATAACAAGCCACTGAATGTTGATATGTATTCCTATGTTTCTCAAAGTGTCGTCACTTGCCATAACGGAAACACTGACAACTTTATTGTGTGTTTAATCAAACTTTATTTGTGTGTAATTATGCATATAAGTGTAACGTTATGTTTCCCCAATCTTTACCTGTCATAATTGATATCTCTGTAATCGTCTCCATCTCACGGAGACGAATCTTGACTGCAAGGTACAATAATATGCATTTGATTCCAGGAAATATCATATTTCTAAGTATGAATCCTTTCCCTCATAAGACATATGGTAAAAGGGGGCGTGTTTTTCTTCACACAAAGAAGACTTCTTCCCGCTACAAATCAGAAGTTTTGATTCGCTCTGTCCCCAAAACAGGGCGTAAACAGATGTCTGTTAAAAGGAAGATTCTCTCTTCTCTTCTCTCTCATCCTTCCGCTTCCAACTCATCCAACTTCTCTGGACCCTCCTCCCCGGCGCAGCGCTTCTCCAAGGAACATCTGAAGGAGGCCCTGGCCTTCTCCATCGAACGAACCCATGTTCCAGTCGTAGCTGCCGGTCTCTGCAACTAAGATTTCCAGCCTCTCCCATCCCGGGAGACGAATCTGAACTTTCTCGGTAACGTTAAATTCAAGTGAGCCTTTACATCGTTTTGCGAAACGACCCAGAAGACAAAGCTAGACGCAAACCAGCCGCTTTCAGCATCACACTGAAAGAGTACCACAACTCGCAAGTATATTGATTCCTATAAAAGCTGTTCCAGGTGTCTAGGTCTTAGGTCTGTGATTTAAGTTACCCTCTATCTTCCCTCTATATCTTTCTTTCTTTCTTTCATTTCATGTTTTTGTTCGGTTAAATGTTTATTGGTGTTTGCATTTTTACGTACGTTTATGTTTGTAGTTTATATAATCTCTAGTGTGTGCCATTTTATTAATAAACCCATTTATACTTTTAATTGTCTCTGTGTTTGAAAACCCACCTTATAAAAGTCAATGAAACTTCAAGATCTAAGCTACAAGCTCGATATTGACTACCTTGAGTAGTTTTAATTCATAAACTCAGAAAGTTTGATATTCGCGGCCAGAAGATAAAACTTTCGTGGAGTTTAAAAGGGATACCCCTTCTTAACTGTAATGATCAGACAGTACAGAACAAGGTAATCTCGATAATTGATAAAATAAATGTACATGCGACTTATGAATTATGACCATGCGTTATAAATATTAATATTCCCTATAGTCTTGAGCTAATTCACATTTACCCCGAGTCGTTTACGTTACATAGCTATGCAGCTATGCAGTTACTTGCGCTAATGTAAAGGTAGACAGCATCAAGTTACACATACTGTAACGCAGTGGTGGACAGTAACGAAGTAAATGTAATTCGTTACTGCACTTAAGTAGCTTTTTTGCGTATCTGTACTTTACTGAAGTATTTAAATTTGGGAAGACTTTTACTTTAACTCCACTACATTTCAAAGTCAAACATCTTACTTTTTACTCTACTACATTTTCAAAATCAGTCGTTCCTTTTTATTTATGAGTGCACTGTAAAAACGACAACTCAAAATTGTTCACCTTACTAAGATTTTTGCATTCACTGACAATAAAATTGCTAGTTGGAACTTGAACTATGTGTTTTAAGCCACTTGAACTCACTTTCAGACGTTTCTGAGGAAAAGTTCATCTTATTTAATAAATTGAGTTGATTTTATTTTGAAGTTGAAGTTGACACCCAGTTAGAGTGTGGTCAACTTATCTGCGCATGCTCATTTGACATTTGTCATGGCAACCGGCTGCTACGGGGTTTCCAAGGATTTTCGCAGGAGCTCCCTTCGAAAATTTGAAAGTTTGCGTCCGCCATCTTGTCACAATGCCAGCGGTAACTTTCCCTGACGTCTTTGTTGAAGAGAGACATCCCTTATAACGGGTAAGCTATATGAGTATATGCATTTGATATTTGTGTTACATTTCATTGCGGGAAACAAAATCGATAAATCATAACCAGGCGAGGCGTTTATGGCAATACAAAATCCCCCACTAACGTTAGCTAATCGATTAGAAGCTAGCTTATTTTGAACAGTTAAGCTCAATATAATTATTGTCCACATATTAATTGAAAGATTTGTGTTGCCGGTATGTTTGTTTTTCTCAATGAATGATGGCATTGTTTTATGCATAGACATGTATAGAAAGGCTAGATGGCTCAAGGCGGAGTCAGCTGTGTCGTCACTTGGCGGCCATCTTGGGTCAGGAGACTGCGCTGCTGCTCCCTGCTGCTGTGGACGGAAGGTGAGTGACATAAGTGAGTGACTTATGGTGAGTGACATAAGTTTGACATATTACAAACCTTATTAACGTGGCTATGATTTGTGCTGATGCCGTTTGTGGCTATAATTTTTCACAAGTATGCACTAAATAGCCGCATCCCTGACGTTTATGACACACCAAGCCGTTTGAAAATCGGTTGAAAATTGAGCAAAATATAGTTATTTCAGCACTACATCCACAACAGACTTTAATGTTATAACTGGACGAGCGGTCCTGTCCTAAGATGGCCGCCGTGTGACGTCGTCGGGTCCCATTGGCTCTCAGCGCCGGTAAGCTATCTAGCCTTTCTATACATGTCTATGGTTCCCTTTCGAGGGAACTCGAACTGCGTCGGTGACGACACTAGGGGAACGCCCTTCAGCGTAGCGCGTCTGAATTTATGAATGAAACTCAGTCCAATCCTATTGGCGTTGCGTGATGACGTAGTGTGTGACGGCATATACGGATGTGTACAAAAGCACGCCGGCACACAGAAATGTCAGCTTTTTGCTATTCAGCAAGCGCTCTGTGTGTGTGAAAGTCAGTTCGTTCTATTTGGTGTTGTTTGTCTGTTCATATATATTACCCATCATGTCCAGTGTGCAGTTTAAAAAGTGCGTGTTCCCATGCCCTCGTTTTATTACGGCTGGGGACACACACGAGATGTGTGTGTCATGTTTGGGAATGCAGCACGCCCAGGCAGCCCTCGAGGGGGCTGCTTGCGGTCACTGTGAGACTCTTTCTATGAGAGTGCTGCGTTCCCGCCTGGCTTTGTTTTCTGAGGACGGCCAGATGCGCGCTCCCCGCGGTTCAGGTCCCGCATCTGCCGAGGCGATGCGGCGGCTTCAATCGTGGGGCTCGCAGCGAGAGCTTGCAGAGGGGATCGAGACTGCCGAGGCACTTTCTCGATCCTCATCTGAGAGTTCGGAATCCCCTATCCCCCGTTCGGGAGCCCGCCCCGCGGCTTCTCCCGTTCGGGATGTAGACCCAGTACTGCAGCTGTCTGATTCTGAGGAATTAGACGTGCTCAGTATTGTGGAGGGGGATCTAAATGAGACACAACAATCGGCCCAATCTGTTCAGTCTGCACCAAGTTATGATGAGCTTTTGGAGGTTGTGACACGGGCTGTGGAAAAATTAGATATTAGTTGGCCACAGGAGAGGCAGGAAGCGCGCGTTAAAAGTAAACTAGACGAGCGCTTCCTGCAACACCGCGCACAGCCTCCACGCCGGTCTTTACCGTTCTTCCCGGATTTACACAACGAGTTGTGTAAATCCTGGAACAGGCCATTTTCAGCGCGCCTGTCTAACCCCCCAATGTTAAATTATAGTAATATTGTGGGGGTTAAGGAGAACGGATATGGGATGATGCCTCGGGTTGAGGAAGCTCTGGCCAGCTATCTTTCACCTGACCTTGCATCATCCCTTAAAACACCGGCACTGCCCACCAAGCCATGTCGTACTACATCTGCTTTGGTGGGCAGAGCTTATATGGCGGCAGGTCGGGCTGGTGCGAGCCTGCACACGATGGCTATCTTGCAGGCGTACCAGGCCGACCTGTTAAGAGAAATAGATCAAGGCGAGGGTCCTACTATGGAGGATATAGCTGAGCTTCGCAAAGCCACAGACCTGTCTCTCCGGGTTACCAAAGAGACGGCCCGTTCCATCGGTCGATCTATGGCAGCTCTGGTAACCACGGAGAGGCATCTGTGGCTTAACCTCTCAGGCATCAAGGAGAAGGACAGGGCCTTCCTCCTTGATGCACCCATTGCTACCACTGGTCTGTTCGGCGAGGCGGTTAATGCTGTCGTCGACAGATTTCAAGATACAAAAAAGCAGAGCGAAGCATTCAAGCAATATCTCCCACGCCGTTCAAGGTCTAGGAGGGCGGCTGCTAGAGATCAGTCACAGCCATCAGCCAGCTCCTCTTACCGCCAGAGCCAGAAAGGGAGTGTCGCTTCTAGAGGTCCCCCTCAAAAAGCTTGGGACTCTAGGCGGCGCTTTCACCCACAGCCTCCTGAGAAGGCGGATCTGAGGACCGTCATCCAGTCTAGGAAGGCAAAGGGAAAGAGGTCCTAACTCCTATGAGACCTCGGAGGGCCCTCCCCCCCGAGAGAGAGCGATTGAGGTCCCTTCTCTCGTTGGGCCCTCAGGAAGCTGGCGTCAGTATCCCGCCGTCTCTGACGCTTCGGGACACGCTAGCTTCCAGCGAGCACACGCTGGTCTGTCTGCCCCAAGGGCTTGCAGCCAGTCAGCGTTTGGGTTCGCACACCGTGAGTCGTTGTCGGTCTTTCCCTGCCGGTCCTCCGCTTCAGGGTGCCGTCAAGGACTTGCACAAAACACTGGACACCAGCCCCGAGGGGCTGGTTCCCTTGGTGAATTTTGCAGAGGCATGGCAAAACCTCGCGAATATTTCTCCATGGGTCCTGCGCACTGTAGAAATTGGGTACATACTGCAGTTCCAGGTCCGCCCACCAAAATTCAGCGGGGTGGTCTGGACTTCAGTGCACCCAGAGCAGGGTCTGGTGTTGGAACAGGAAGTTCACTCGCTGCTGGAAAAAGGGGCCATAGAGCATGTTCCCCCACCAGTCAGGGAGTCCGGGTTCTACAGCCGGTACTTCATAGTTCCCAAGAAGGATGGAGGGTTGCGTCCAATTCTAGATCTAAGGCACTTGAACCAGTCTCTGAGGAGATTCAAGTTCAAGATGCTCACTATTCCCATCATCGTGAGTCAAATCCAATCCGAGGATTGGTTTGTCACGATAGATCTAAAGGACGCATACTTCCATATATCCATCCTTCCATGTCACAGGAGGTTCCTGAGGTTCGCTTTCGGGGGCGAAGCGTACCAATATCGGGTTCTTCCATTCGGCCTAGCACTCTCCCCTCGCACATTCACCAAGTGTATGGATGCAGCTCTGGCCCCGCTGAGGCTCCAGGGCATCCGTGTGCTGAATTACATCGACGACTGGCTAATCCTGGCCCAGTCTCGAGAGTTGGCAGTTCGGCATCGAGATGTCGTCCTTGGCCATATTCAGCACTTGGGGTTGAGGCTCAACACGAAAAAGAGCGTGTTGACACCCGCCCAACGGACGACGTTCTTGGGGGTGGTATGGGACTCGACAACGATGCAGGCACAAATGTCTCCTGCACGTATCGAGTCCATATTGACCACACTAAACAGGGTGAAGCTAGGCCACACCATCACAGTGAAACACTTCCAGAGAGTGTTGGGTCTCATGGCAGCAGCGTCCAGCGTGATTCCTTCTGGCCTTCTGCACATGAGAGCCCTGCAGTGGTGGTTGAAAGCCAAGGGGTTTTCCCCGAGGGGAAATCCTTTCCGCATGATAAGGGTTACGCGCAGATGCCTTCGTTCCCTATCAATGTGGAAGAAACCTTGGTTTCTGTCCCAAGGTCCCAAGTTGGGAGCGTTATGTCGCCGAATTACGATTTCGACAGACGCCTCCCTCACGGGCTGGGGCGCGGTCATGGACGGCCGCTTTGCGAGAGGTCTCTGGCAGGACCATCATTCCTCTTGGCACATAAATTGCCTAGAAATGTTGGCGGTGTTCCGGGCTCTGAGGAGCTTCCTGCCAGACCTCCACGGTCGCCATGTCCTTGTGAGAACCGACAACATGTCGGTGGTGTCTTATTTGAACCGCCAGGGGGGTCTGAGGTCGCGCCCTCTGTGCAGACTGGCGCATCAGATCCTCCTGTGGTCCCAGCGGAGACTATCGTCTCTCAGGGCGGTGTATGTCCCGGGGGACCAGAATCAGGGAGCAGACGTCCTGTCAAGGCAGGGGCTGAGGCCCGGGGAATGGAGACTCCACCCCGAGACGGTGGAGTTGATATGCGAGAGGTTCGGCCCGGTGGAAGTGGACTTATTTGCGTCTCGAGAGACGACACACTGTCCCCTGTGGTTCTCCCTCACGCATCCAGCCCCGCTGGGGTTGGATGCCATGGTACAGACGTGGCCGAGGCTACGTCTGTATGCTTTTCCCCCGATCGCTCTGCTCCCGGGAGTTCTGGAAAGGGTCCGTCGAGACGGTGTCAGTCTACTATTAGTAGCCCCGTCGTGGCCGGCCCGAGTATGGTTCTCGGATATCATATCACTCCTGGCAGGCCAGCCATGGCAGATCCCTCTGAGGAGGGACCTGCTGTCCCAGGCAGGGGGCTCAGTTCTCCACCCTCGGCCCGAGCTGTGGAAACTGTGGGTCTGGCCCTTGAGGGGGCACAGTACCTAGAAGCCGGCCTATCTACAGGAGTAGTTGAGACTATTCTCAGTTCCAGAGCTCCCTCCACGAGGAAGTTGTACGGCCTGAAGTGGAATGTATTTTCCATTTGGTGCAGAGAGCGTGGATTGGACCCAGTTAACTGCCCGGTGGCTTCAGTACTGGAGTTTCTCCATGACCGCTTTTCTGCTGGACTTACCCCATCCACACTCAAGGTTTATGTGGCTGCCATTGCGGCTTTCCACGCTCCTCTGAGTGACGGGCCTCTGGGGAGGCATCAGCTGGTCGTACGCTTCCTACGGGGAGCCTGGAGGATGAGACCTGCGACTCGCACCAGGGTTCCCACCTGGGACCTGGCAGTGGTCCTCGAAGCGTTGGCTGAGGCCCCCTTCGAGCCGCTGGAGTCGGCTGAGGCCAAGAACCTGACTCTCAAGATGGCTTTTCTCCTTGCCATCACCTCTCCTAAGAGGGTGGGAGATCTCCAGGCACTCTCGGTATCTCCTCAGTGCCTGGAGTTTGCTCCTGGGAGAGTCAAGGCCATCCTGCACCCCAGTTTGGGCTATGTCCCTAAGGTGCCAACCAATATGGCTAGGTCTACGGTTCTGCAGGCGTTTCATCCCCCACCTCATGTGACGGCAGAGGATGGAAGACTTCACCTGCTCTGCCCTGTCAGAGCATTAGACATTTATGTTCAGAGGTCTTCACAATGGAGGAAGGCGGACCAGTTGCTGGTGTGTTTCGGGTCCCCCAAGAAAGGGCTTCCCGCCTCTAAGCAAACCATCAGCAACTGGATCGTTCAGACTATTTCCCTGGCCTATCAGGTGCGCAATCTGCCTTCACCTATGGCCGTGAGGGCTCACTCTACTAGAGGCATGGCGTCCTCCAAAGCCCTCCTTTCAGGGACTCCTATCCATGACATATGTGAGGCGGCGGGCTGGGCCACTCCGCACACATTCATGAGATTCTACAGTCTGGACCTTCCCTCTACACCCGGTGCACGAGTGCTTTCGTCCTAAGTTGTGCCTGAAGACAGCTTCACACTAGGATGAGCGGGGTTCGTTGTGGTATAGTGGGTATCTCGTTCCCCTAGTGTCGTCACCGACGCAGTTCGAGTTCCCTCGAAAGGGAACGTCTCGGGTTACGTATGTAACCCTTGTTCCCTGAGAAAGGGAACGAGACACTGCGTCGGTTCGCCACACCTCACCCCGCCTGGAGCACTTGCTTCATAGCAAAAGCTGACATTTCTGTGTGCCGGCGTGCTTTTGTACACATCCGTATATGCCGTCACACACTACGTCATCACGCAACGCCAATAGGATTGGACTGAGTTTCATTCATAAATTCAGACGCGCTACGCTGAAGGGCGTTCCCCTAGTGTCGTCACCGACGCAGTGTCTCGTTCCCTTTCTCAGGGAACAAGGGTTACATACGTAACCCGAGACGTTTTATGCACGTCTGCTTTGCTCATTGACAACTGCTCGCGACCATGCGCTGCAACCAAGGTAACGTTAGAACTAACGTGCTAAAACTGTGATGCAAAACTTCGGTTTGATACGGTAGTTAACTAGATAGATATAGCTTCTAGCATGCGACCTTTGTGTAGGGCTGGGTACCGAGTTCGATACTTTTGAGGGACCGACCGAATTGCCTCGATATATCGAGTATCGAAAAATGACGTTCATTCCAGATTTCGATACCTAACAGTTACATGCAAACTCTACAGTACACTACACACACGAGACGCGCGGAACTCTCCGCGCACATACTCATATGAGAGGCGCGCGCACACGCACAAATATGATGAAGACCTTGACAGTGCACAGAGTAAACATTAGAGCAGAAAGTTGCTCCGTCTTCGACTGGTAAATGAAGAGATACCTTGTTGATCACTCTGACAGTGTTTATATTGCAATAAATAATAACCTACTGAATGTACACTGCCTTTCAAAAATGTGTTGGTTGGTCAGATTTTTTTTTTCAGTAAGGATGCATTACATTTATCAAAGGTGGCATTAAAACATGTGTAATGTTACAAAATATTTCGTTTTTAAATAAATGCTTTTCTTTTGAATTTTTTATTCATCAAAGAATCATTAAAAAATGTATCATAGTTTCCTAAATATTAAGCAGCAAACTGTTTTCATATTTCTGAAGGGTCATGTGACACTGAAGTAATGATTTTGAAAATTCAGCTTTGACATCACAGGAATAAATTACATTTTGAAATATATTCAAATAAGATTTTAAATTTTAATACTATTTCACAATATTACAAGTTTTACTGTATTTTTTGCAGGTGCTTTTTTGTTCCTTTGTGCACTGGCTAAGGAGCATGAGTCAAACTGAAAAAATAAAACCAAAGTTTTTTTGAGGTAATGTGTTATGTAATCTTGTTAAAATGGATTTCATAAAATTGGTATCGAAAAAATACCGAAATATTGAAATGCCTTCATTGTGCATAATAAAATTGACTGGAAATGTTGTGTTGGAGTTTGCACTGATGGTGCAACTGCGATGACAGCCAAACACAAGGGCCTGGTAACGCGTGTGCGTAATGTTGCTCCATCCTCTGTGTCAACTCATTGCTGCATTCACAGAGAACAGCTCGCGGGGAAAAAGATGCCAAGTTGCCTTAAAACTGTTTTAGACGAGGCAGTTAAAATAGTCAACTCAATCAAAGGCAAGGCCCTCAACTCGCGTCTTTTTAAAGTCCTGTGAGTATAAATGGGGAGTGAGCACACAAAACTTCTGTTCCACACTGAAGTGCGCTGGTTGTCCCGTGGCAAGGTCCTGTCTCGTCTCTTTGAACTGCGCGATGAAGTAAAATTATTTCTGCACCAAGCTGATGAACTGTATGATCGACTTCATGACTTTATGTGGCTTTCAAAACTAGCCTATCTTGCAGATATTTTCAGCACGCTCAATACGCTCAACTTAGCACTGCAAGGAAAAACGGTCACAGTCTTCACTGTACAGGACAAAATTAAAGGGGCCCGCACCAAATTAAAGCTCTGGTGCGCACGTATCGATCGCCGTGAATTTGACTGTTTCCCCACTCTAGCGGACTTTCTTCTCGAAACTGAAGAGACCCTGGGTGACGACACCGTCACAGCCATAAAGGAACATCTACAAGGCCTTCACATGCAGCTGGGGAAATACTTTCCAGAGCTAGATGTGGACTTTGAGTGGATCAGAAATCCGTTTGGCGACATCATTGAGCAATGTACCAAGCTCTCAATACAGGAAGGCAATAGTCTTGTGGACATTGCATCAGATGGAGGTCTCAAAATGTCATTCAAACAACAGCCCTTAACAGACTTCTGGGCTCAGCTCCTTCCTGAACATCCAAAGCTTGCAGAATCTGCCCTCAAAGTGCTCATGCCCTTCCCAACTACATACAACTGTGAAGTTGGGTTTTCCACACTGGTTGGTTTGAAAACAAAACAGCGCAACAGACTAAACGTGGAGCCTAGTATGAGACTGAAACTCTCCTCTTTGGAGCCAGACATTCAGAAACTGATGTGTGATAAGCAGCACCACCCGTCTCATTAATATTCACGTTAAGTTTTAGATGGAAATCTCAAAATATAAAATCCACAGATCTATTATTTTTGTAATGTACTAGTTTTTGTTTCATGTGTAAAATCCCAGTAATTTCAGTGATATTGGACATTAAGGGGAACATTCTTTTCAGCATTTTATTGTTACCATAGTTACAACCATAGACTTCCTATACCCACCACCTCAGTTTTAAACTAATGGCTCTTTGGAATGACATTACATTTAGTCATTTAGCAGACGCCCTTATCCAAAGCGACTTACAAATTAGGACTAAGTTCAGCGAGTCATCATAAAGAGGCAAAAGCAACAACAACGCAGGAAGTGCTCAAAATACGAAGTTCAGGTATTATTCAGAGTAGCATAAGCCTGATAAGTGATGTTTCAAAGGGAAAGGTTTTTTTTTTTTTTTTTTTTTTTTTTCTCTCTATAAGGTTAAGTGCTCGCGGAAGAGATTGGTTTTCAGCTGTTTTTTGAATGTTGTCAGGGATTCTGCATTCCGGATGAGGGTGGGGAGAGCGTTCCACCAGCATGGAACTGTAAATGAGAATGTTCTGGAAAGTGATTTTGTGGCTTTCTGTGATGGAACCACGAGACGTCGCTCGTTGACCGATCGTAGGTGTCTGGTAGGGATGTAGACTCGTAGGAGTGAGTGAAAGTAGGAGGGAGCTGAGCCTGTGATAGTTCTGTAAGCAAGCGTCAGTGCCTTGAACTTGATGCGAGCAGCTAGAGGTAGCCAGTGCAGAGAGATGAACAGAGGAGTGACGTGGGCCCTCTTGGGCTCGTTGAAGACAAGACGAGCTGCAGCATTCTGGATCATCTGTAGGGGTTTGGTCGCACATGCTGGGAGTCCAGCCAGAAGGGCATTGCAGTAGTCGAGCCTAGAGATGACCAGGGCCTGGACGATAAGTTGTGTTGCATGCTCAGTTAGGAAAGGCCTGATCTTCCTGATGTTGTGCAGTGCAAACCTGCATGATCGAGCTGTCTTTGAAATGTGATCTGTGAAGGTCAGCTGGTCATCAAACGTTACTCCAAGATTTCTGACCGATCTTGATGGGGTGATTAATGATGACTCTAGCTGGATGGTGAAGTCGTGCTGTAGAGACGGATTGGCAGGGAGGACGAGAAGCTCAGTCTTTGCCAGGTTGAGCTGCAGGTGGTGTTCCTTCATCCATGTGGAGATGTCCGCCAGACAGCTTGAGACCCGTGCAGCTACTGTTGACATCCAGCTGGTTGTTTAGAGACAAGAAGGATGTTAGTTGGTTGAAGACAGCTCTTTCAAGTGTCTTCGCAATGAATGGTAGGAGAGAGATAGGTCTGTAATTCTCTACCAATGATGTGTTTAGCGTTGGTTTTTTGAGCAGTGGAGTAACCCGAGCCTGCTTGAATGCTGTAGGGAAGGTGCCAGTGTGGAGGGATGAGTTGATGATGTGTGTGAGTGATGGTAGAAGTGTGGGAGAGATGGCTTGTAGAAGGTGTGAGGGGATGGGGTCAAGCGGGCAGGTGGTAGGGTGACTGGAGAGGAGAAGTGTAGATACTTCTTCCTCGGTTAGCGAAGAAAAGGAGGACAGAGGGGTATTGGCTGTGGAAGGGGTCGGTCTGGGTTCCTGTGTGTGTGGAGGAGTGGGACCTTTAAGTGGGACCTAGGCTGTTACAGTATGTTTAATTGCAGTTTTTTTTTTTCACATGTGCAGTTTGTTGTTCATATTAAGCTGCAACTCATTTCACATTTACTTTTTCAAATGAAATAAAAATTAATATAATAATTTCTGATCATATCATTGCATTTGTGTTTGAATAATTAGTTTTTGACTTGAAACAGTTGCATATTAAACTTAAATTTAGCTTATCCTTCCTATTTTGTTGGTTTTTGGGGGCGTGTTAGAGTGGGATTCTGTTAGGTGGTCCTCAGAAAAAAATTGGAAGATAAAGTGGTCCTTGGGCTGAAAAAGTTTGAGAAACACTGCTCTATGGGAATTTAACATAGGGGTGTCCAAACTTATGCACACTGTATTTTAAGGAAGAACATTTATTTATTTACGATACATTATTCATTCACGAAGAAAATTGGTGTCCTTAAAGGTTGGATTTTTCCCAAAAAATTTAATTAAGGCATTAAGTTCAATTTCCAAAAGATGATTTTTTATTCCTCTTTTTAGTCAACTTTAGCATGGGTGTCTAAACTTATGCATAGCACTGTATGTGTAGCTGTCATATTACTGTCAAGAGACTACCGTATTGATTGTTCAGTAGAAGCAAGCTGTGTTTCACCATTACTGTTATAGCCTGCATGTTTGCATTTTTGGCTAATTTCAAAGTTCAGATAATTTGGCTTTTTCAGGTGGGGATTTACACATTTCTGGGGGGGGGGTAATTTAAACTCAAAATAGTAAGTTATTACAGGGGATAGTAATCTGAACTCAAAATAGTAAGCTTTTACAGACTTGAAAGTTCCAGTAACTTGAATTAAAAAAACTTAGTTGTCAGAACTTGAAAAACTTAGCTGACGCAACTTAATAATTGTAGTTCTTCAAAACGTAAAAAATTAAGTTGATATCTTCAACTCAAAAATTCTGTGCAGTCGGTTGCCTTGAAAATTTGAGTTGAACTAACTTTTTCTTTTTTACAGTGTGGATAAAAACTTAACTGGTCAAACGAGCCACCAATCACAGTAGCCTACAACGTGCGCGCTTTGTTTTGAACTTGCCTTGGCTGTATCTACTAAGCGCGAGCCGTTAAATATGAGAGTTGCGACCAGACAGTATGAGGTTGCGACACACTAGGCTTGTTCGACTTGAACCGGCGCTGCACAGATCAATCAGTTTATGACATCAAAGTATAGAGCGAAATCGCGAGAGCGATTGAAAAGCATACAGAGCCGTCTACTCTCTAATCGCTCTCGCGGTATTTTAATGTCATTCACCGATTGGTCTGTGCAGTGTGCCGTTTCAAGTCGAACAAGCCTACTGTGATCACGCCGCCGCGCGGTCACGTGATTCGTGTAGCTCTCAATAGTTCCAAACAAATCGCGTTGCCAATGATTTTAAGCAGGGCAGAGAGCAGCAGCTATTATTGCAGCAACAATTATCGGTAAATATTGACGCATAATGAACATTGCTTATTACGTTGACACTAAAATTACTTGCATATAATAGCATTTTTTTTCTGGGGAGTAGCAGAAACACTGCATTAATACGTTTTGGTGTTTAATTTGGGAGGGAAATTGGCTGCTCCCATAACGTAGAATATGTGTGTGTGTGTGTGTATATATATATATATTTATTTAATGGCATTGTGCAGGTTTATGTGAATGTATCATAACATTAGGATGTTTATAATTATGACCATAGACGCTCGTGAAAAATATATACAGTAAATACTGTAAATGTATTATACCTTATGGAAACAGTCCCCTTCCGTCCAAAATTAAACACACAAAAAATATTCAATTCAATTAAATTCAATTCAATTAAATTCAATAAAAAAAAAAAAATATATATATATATATATATATATATATATATATAGACTAATTAATGTCATTTTATTAATAAATTGATGTGCCAGGAGTGACATTAGAGTCTTCACGTAGACTGAGTTAAGCAAGAGTCTTGTGACAAAAATTATAATAGGACATTATAGCCATAAAAAAATCATAGTACTTGGATACTTAAGTACATTTGAAGGCAAATACTTTTGTACTTTTACTCAAGTGAATGTTTAAAGGCAGCACTTCTACTTTTACTTGAGTAATATTTTACCTTTAGTATCTTTACTTTAACTCAAGTACATGGTATGTGTACTTCGTCCACCACTGCTGTAACGCGAGTGTTGTACATTTCTTTGTTATTTGGATAACCGTTTTCCTGTTGGTTATATGGCGCGCGCGATATCCACATTTCAAGATCGCAGAGCTTGATGTAATTGTAATAAGATAAATTACAGACGTTACAGATCTCTCATGAAAAGGCAACAGTAGGTTCGCGTTAGCTACATGATAATAACTGTAAACCATCCGAATAAAGTACCGTATCCAGACATAATATTTCAAACTAACCATTCGGAAACGTCCTGCTGGAGCCGCTGAGTTGCAACTTCTTCATCCGTTGCTTCTCCATCTGGATCAGATTCTGGGTCAAACTGAAATGCTTGAACGACTGCGTGTCTTCGTGCCACTGCAATATATCCAACGTAAACAAACATGCATGGTACCGTTGCGCAAGATGGTCAAGGCCACACCCACCCTCCACCTTGCGCCGCCTTTCTCCTCCTCATTAGTATTTAAAGCTACAGCCACCGAAACTGCCCGTCTGAAGGAAGCTCATTCTGGGACTGGCTTGTAGTGGCTATAATTCTGCACCGAGGCTGAATTTTTGGAAAGAGATTTCAGATACAGTACTAAGGACCACTAAGGACTATATTAAAGTCTACAAAAAGTAGCATGTCATGGGACCTTTAAGAGAGTCATCCTGCTTAGGCCTCCACACAAACAGCCTTCCAGGTAGAGCTTAAGAAGTGGTCCCTCCCTCTCTGAGGAGGTGTTTTCAGGCCCCTCGCTCCCTGAGCTCTAGTGGTAGTCGAGCTAGCTGTCCTAACTATATGTGTCAGGCCTCCTCTCCTTCGAGAGTCATCCTGCTGAGGCCTCCATAAATACAGCTTGGTAGGTAGAGTGTGAAAGGGGCTCTTCCTCATATCATGTGTAGCTCTTAGACCCGTTGCTCCCTGAGCTCTGTGTTGATGTTTTGGAAACCTCGGTGTCCAATAAATCTCTGGTGTGAATCTGGCAGGCCCCTCTTCCTTTAGAGTCATCCTGCTGAGGCCTCCAGGCGAGCAGCCTGTCAGTTAGAGATGGAGGAGCGGTCTCTCTCTCTAAAGGAGAGCAGTTAGGCCCCCTCGCTCCCTGAGTCAAGTCAAGTCAAGTCAAGTTTATTTGTATAGCGCTTTTCACAATACAGATTGTATCAAAGCAGCTTCACAGTATTAAATTAAAATAATACAACAAAGTTTGTTTCAAGAGGAATTTATTGATTGATAAAATTAAATTAAATATCCCCAACTGAGCAAGCCAAAGGCAACAGTGGCAAGGAACCGAAAAACTCCATCAAGTGACCTAATGGTGTCCTAAAACTCCATCAGGTGACCTAATAGAAAAAAAAAAACCTTGGGAGAACCCAGGCTCAGTCGGGGGCCAGTTCTCCTCTGGCATTTATGAGCAAGAGGCCGGATTGTAGTTTGAACTGTAGGATTATATGAATGCCTGGCTGAAGAGATGCGACTTTAATCTAGTTTTAAACTGGGAGAGCGAGTCTGAGCAACGAACAGTATCAGGAAGACTATTCCAGAGTTTTGGAGCCAAATGTGAAAATGCTCTCCCTCCTTTGGTGGTTCTGGATATCCTGAGCACTGTGATAGGTGAGCTAGCTGTCCTCTAGCATGTGTCAGGCCTCCTCTCCTTCGAGAGTCATTCTGCTGAGGCCTCCATGCAAACAGCTTTGCAGGTAGTGGTACAGAAAACAGGCTCTCTCAATAACGGAGAGTTGTTCTTAGGCCCTTCACTGCCTGAGCTCTGTACTATGAATTTTTTCACACTATGAGAAAAAGCTCTAGAGACCACATTGGTGTAAGTGTGGCAGGCCTCCTCTGCTCTTAGAGTAATCCTGCTGAGGCCACCACTTCCTATAGCACTGCGAAGGAGCTATCGTCTCTGGCTAGAGACTGTGGTTGAGTAATGAAAAACCCAAACAGGTTGTTGGCTTAAGCAATAAGCATGATAGCCTCCCTGGTATGGGGGTTGACATTGGTCCCCCCGAAAGTAGCAGGCTAGGGCCCATAAGCTCTGGACCATACTCCCTTAAAGGAACCCCCCTCTAAAGTCGGGCTGTGGTTTCCATGCCCTTGAGCTGGCTCTGGGTCAAGTCCTTCGTGTGAAAGCACTAGGGTACTTCCTCGCTTAGCATGAAGCTCGGGCAGTGGCAGTGGCATCCCCTCAGCATGGCAGTGTGGTTAGATCGTTCCCCTAGCGTTCTGATGCAGTGTGAGTTCCCTTTCAAAAGGGAACGTCTCAGGTTACGACTGTAACCTATGTGCCCTGAGAACAGGGAATGAGACACTGCGTCTCGTCACCATGCCTCCGGCCTGCTTGCATAGTCCCTTCAGACGAAGATGTGGATGACATGTTCTCTAGGCGCCCCTTTTTTACTTCCGGGTTGCGCTAGAGAATGATGTCATGGCTGACGCCGGCCAATGCGATGGTCGTGTTTATACAGTGTCTCAGTCATCAGTCACGCTGAGGCATTACCCTAGAGTTCTGACGCAGTGTCTCGTTCCCTGTTCTCAGGAAACATAGGTAAACCGAATCATACCTGTCGTACAATTGTCTGTGGCTTTTCTTATAAAACAGCATTTTTTTTTTTCGGTGTAAACCCAAAAAATATATAAAATCTTTAAGAGCAAATATGTTAAAGATTAGCTATTCCCTAAAAGCAGTTAATGTAACACTTTATTTTAATGGTCCCTTTTGAACATTTAGTTGACTACGAGTAACTTTGCAACTACATGTTAACTAACACTCATTAGAGTATTAGTAGACTTTCTGCTTAATATTTACTAACTATTTATTATGATGGTTCTCCAACAGACATTCTATTGACTATAAGTATCTTTGCAACTTATTCTAACCCTAACCCTACCAGTCCAGTAATACTCTACAAATACTCTAATGATAGTTAATAGACATGTAGGTGCAACTTTACTTATAGTCAGCAGAATGTGTTAAAGTAGTGGTTCTCAACGGGGGCGGTACCGCCCCCCAGGGGGCGTTCAGAGAACAACGGGGGGCGTTGGAAGCAAGATTTTTGAAAGGGGGGCGTTCAGGTGTAAAAGGGGGGCGTTCACGAGTTTAAATATGTAACGCAAATTTTTGTTCATTTACTTTTATTCATTTTAAGCATTTAGTAATTTAGTTGTAATAAACACTTTAAGTGGGCTATTTAAAAAGTGTTAGGACTATGTTTTTGTTAAATTATGTTGTAAAACATATGCGCAGAGTGTGATATCATATCATATTGTGTGTGCACGCGCGTCTATGGTGCGCGTGAAAGAATACGTCAGCAGAGCGCGCAAAAAAAACCCAAAACATTCGCCCGCAGCCGCTCTATCCTGACCGCAAGTCCACCGTCAGTGTTGTAGGTAGACACTAGGCAGGTTTTTTGTGTTCATTTCTATTGCATTACGATTGAAAGCAGTATCAATAATGTCAAAAATATGATGTGCAGTCAAGTTCGGGTATGTGTATATGCTGTGAGTGTTCTCACCGCTCGCGCTTGTTGTGATTCGCGGAGTTTTGACGAGTTGTATTTTGACGACTTGATATTATTTCTTATTCAAAAGTTTAGAATGTCTAACATTTTAAAATCTTCCAGTTTAAAGCGACATGTAGCCTATCGTTACTTTTGCAACGACTCTATTATTTTTCCAGTCATAGACCAGCGCTCAAGCACTGACTAGAATCCAGCGCTGACTAGAATCACGCAGCGGAGGAATGGAGAGTTGACAAGCCATTAAAAAATATTGACTTAAGAAACACTTATATCTTTTCAAATATTTTCAATAAATCATGTTCCCATTCACTCTGGCGACGAATTTTAAAATTAATTTAACTAAATTCTATTTATAAGGTAAAACTTTTACATTTTTAGGCATTAACAAATTCCAATCCCTAATGCCAAAATGTTTTCTTTGTTCACCAAGTAATTTACTGGTCAGGCATTATTGTTAACTCGCAAGACAGTAAGAAGAAAATGACAATTTGATGGATAATTTAAATATATTCTGCAATCACATTTTGGTAATGTATTCATTCCGCCATCACATCTGAGCGGAAACACTGCTTGGGTAGTTTCAAGATATAAACATAATTAATAATACAATAATAATTTAATTGTTCATATGTGTTTAATCTTGTAAAAAGATTTTTTTTACTGATTATGAACACAAATTAATCACGACAAACCAAAATAATTGTAATTGTATTAATTATACCATTGATGAAAACAAGCTGATACCAATGTATTTTTAGGCCTACAATTCTAACATAATTTTTCATGAAAAATCATGATTGTATTTTTTTTTTTTTGAAAGTAAGGTTAATGTAAGCAGCTTCTTGCAATACTCTCCTAAATGCGTAATAAAACCTAAGTGCAAACATTACCGCTTTAATGACCGTCCTTTATTTTTCAGTGCATTTGTTTTACAATATATGGCTATTACTGTCATGGGATTAATATTATAACTATTATTATGTAGTAGTGTAATGTAGACACTAACTAAAAGTAAAAGAGGTTTGAATTTTTTCTTTGTTTAATTTGCACACTGAATATGGGTTGGCACTTTTAATGTTAAACTCTCAAAGTGCACCAGATTTATTGAATTTAACATTAAAATGCACAAAAAATTCTTACGGGGGGGGGGGGGGGGGGGGGGCGAAACCCCCCTAGAAGGCCCGAGGTCCACTCACCACAGATTTTCCAAAAATCCTGTGAGAAACACTGGTATTGCTATGCCAATGCAGTTTATTGCTTGTTTTTTGAATGAATCACTGTGGAGTATTGTTCAATTGTATTAATAAAAGATAATTTTGCACTTTTTGCAACTGTTAACTCTCACTCGTTCCTGGTCGCTTATTAGTTTAGGGGTGGGGGGCGTTCAGGGATTTGGATATTGGATAGGGGGCGCTGGCCCAAAAAAGGTTGAGAAACACTGTGTTAAAGGGACCATCAAAATAAAGTGAAACCGCAGTTAATTCAGCACAGTGAAGCCTCTTTAACATTGACATCCATTAAATAAACAGCCTTTTGTTTTCTTCCCAACGTACCACAGCGTTAGCAAGCATTATGTTTTTTCATTGCTCTTTTTTTTTTTTTGGGTTGCTTTACATGTTGGTCTCTTGGGTGGTCCTTGAATAATGAAAGCTGTGATGGAGTCCAGACCTTTTTTCGTCAATCTGAAGGTCTGGCTACGCGACACTAGGTTTGCACCAACTTCCAAGATATCTTAAATGTTTTTATAAAATTATACTACTTTTATTTTTATTTTGAATTTCTATTCTGGTGTCACCATTGCCCTATTTGCATGGGGGAGAAGGACCAAGTTCAATCCTATTCAAGTCCACTCCTGATGTAATACCGAATTTAGTATATTAATGAACAGTACTTTACCGTATGTGTTAGAAGTAATGATTACAAAATGGCCAGTTTATCTCTATTTTGACTTTGTTCATAGTATCATAAGAGTATTGTATCATAAGATCAGTATTGAGTATCGAACCAAATCATGAGTTTTAAATGGACATTTACAATGTTGCCATCTTGCTCTTTTGCATCATATAAAATGTTGTTTTCTCATTTCAGTCAGAATAAAACACACTAAAATGAATGAATATGACATGACAAAATATTGATTGATTAATGTACATTTTTGACAAAAACTATTACTAAAACAAAACATTAAATAATACTGTTAAATAAGCTTAAGCTATTTTTTTTTGCTGTGACAGCCTGAGGACTGTAAACACACAAGACATCATCTCAAGGAGAACTGAGCCACTGCTCTTGCTCTGACCGCCTCAGAAAAGCATGAGCCTGCACAAAACTGAGAGGAATAACAATTAAGCAATTACCCGCAAAAATCAGTATTTGGCACCACAAAGCTGTTTGTTCGGATGTGAGCTGTTTGTACCTGTGCGGTGATGTGGGCAATTACCTGGTATTGTTTTCCCTTGTAATAATTTTTGTCTATCTCTATCTCCAAATTTCCCCGGGCATCATGGCAGAGTGCAAATGTGTGCCATTAGCAGCATGAAGGTAAGGTCGGCCCATCAACGGGAGGAAGAACACACTGAGGTAAAAATCAGGAAACAGAGAACTTTAAAAATATTTTATCTTAATTTACATGCTGAGGTAACAGATGCTTTTGATGCAGATTGTCAAACGGCATGTTTGCCACAGAGTGCTGCATATATTATAATTTATGAATTTCTCTTGTTATTCTATTCCCTAGCCCCTCCATGCATGTCAAAAGAAAGAAATGAAAGCAGACAGGCAGAGAGAAAGAACAAAAATTGGTTAACAGCAAGAGGTCAAACTGTTATTGTATTAAAACTCTATGATGACAGGGGCTCTGCAGGTCTACACATGGAGGATGACACCAGACCTACAGCCTGAAACAATGTGTTTTTTGCAAGATTACAAGCCTAAAGGCTGAAACCAAAAATGGTGTTTGACAAGGCACAGCATTTGGACTTATCAACGTTTAATTCATGGAGCAATGCCATAGGAAACCAGAAAGACTTGAGGAGAATTTAGTGTATACAGGGTCCTTTAAATCACATTGTTGACAACTGGAACATTATGTCCACTCCACACTACACTCTAAATCTGGAAGACAGTCAACTACTCACACCCGCACATGTTTACCTGAGCCAAGGCAGTTCACTTTTCAAGGCAGTCAGTCTTTTCATCATCTCAAAGATAAAATACAATTCATTATGCATTCAATGTAATTGGTAAACAAAAATGTGCAATGCCATCTGAATATTTTAAGTCAAAAAGTTGTTATATTAGAGCAAAAAATATATAATGGACAAACCTGCAGTGTTCAATGAAGTGACTACTGAAATACAACATTAGGGAAATGAAAGACTAATGGTGGAAGCCAGAAAGCTGGACTGAACAAATGACATCAAGCTTTATAAGCTCTTCTAAAAAAAAACTCAAACTATTTTTCTAACTGGCCAAACATTAGGATATTGATTTTAATCGATATGCAATTTAATAGATGTCCGCAGTGCAAGCCAGATTATTAAAATGAGCTTGATCATATTAGACGCAGTCCATTGACATACTTTGCATAGGCATATTTGTCCAAAACACCTGAAAACAGAGTGTTCCTATTCAGAGCTGGCTCTATCTGTTAGAAATACAGGAACAGAATAATTTCCGAATGTGCATTCTTCTGCTGATACTGAATGGAACTGAGTTGGTTTGTTGAAAAAAAAAAAGAAAAAAGAAAAATGACTGACAAATATAACGGTTAGTGATTCAAAAACATACAGCGTATGTATAGTCCAATTGTATCCGGTGTATATAAAACCGGTGTAATGTGCTCTCTCCTTATAATGACACTAACCTTGTGACATATAAACACATACATCAACTCAATCACATGTTTAGCGTTCATGTAAACACTACATTCAGATTCATCAATCGGAATGAATTCAGTCCGATTGAAACAAAAGTTCAATGTCACAGCATGTGATTGCCATGCTGTTGGCTTTCATCAAAATTTCAAACCTGATCCAACAAACTTTAAACATTGGAATGTCAATTTCAACCAAAATCATGGTTTGGATCAAAACTCAACATTGTATCAATGTCACATTGCTATCTGGGTAGCTTGTCCGATTCCCTAACAACTGATTCCTCTCGGACGTTTCTTTTTTTCTTTCTTTAGTAAATCAAAACATTCAGTGCTCCCAGTCTGATTCATGAACAAATTACTCCTTTGAGAGAAAGCCACCAGTGTAATATGCAATTTTTATGTAATGTAATTTTTTGTAAATTTTCCAAATGAATGAATGACTTAAAGGGATAGTTCACCCCAAAATTTAAATTAGACCATGATTTACTCACCCTGAAGCCATCCTACACTGTAAAAAAAATAATCGTAAAAAAACGGTCAAATGACTGGCAGCTACGGCTGCCAAACAAAAACCGTAAAATTAAAGTAAAATATCTTAATTCCAATAAAGTGCAAAAACTATAATTTTACAGAATTTTTCATTAAAAGTTTTACAAAAAAACACTGTTATTTTACAGGTTTTTTCCTTGTTTGAATGAAGATATTTTACCTTAATTTTACGGTTTTTGTTTGGCAGCCGTAGCTGCCAGTCATTTGACCGTTTTTTTACGATTATTTTTTTACAGTGTAAAACTTTTATTTTATTGATTTTTCCAAGATTATAATGACCAAACACCTTTAATAAAGTTATGGCACTAAAAGTTCTACTGAGAAACACTGTTATTTTACAGGTATTTCCTAAATTATTACAATCAAACACCTTCAATAACGTTATGGCACTAAAAGTTCTACTGAGAAACACTGTTATTTAACAGATCTTTCCTAAATTATTACAATCAAACACCTTTAATAAAGTGACGGCACTAAAAGTTCTACTGAGAAACACTGTTATTTAACAGATCTTTCCTAAATTATAACGATCGCAACACATTCAATAAATTGTCAAGACGTGCTCAAGAATGTAAGAAAACAGTTTTATTTTAGAAGACAAAATAAGTCTGTAAAAAAACTATAAAACTGATTAAAATCATCTCAAACTTTAATTTGCAGCACTTGTGTTTACATATAATTGAATAGTATTTAAACAATGTAAACTTGTAATCTAAATAAAATTAAATTATTCAGACCCCTGGGGTCACATAGTTCTGATATTAAATATTATATGCTCTTTACATTCAGAATCCTTATTCCTTACTATACAAGTTTATTAATAAGTTAAATCAAAACATACAACAAAAGTGTACCAGAAGTGACAGATACAGCAAATGAACAGCAATCCAGCAAACGGCCAGTAATCAGCTTGGTGCATCTGGGAAGAAAAAAAAAGGACACACTATGATTCTCTCAAAATGATTTCAATTATTTTTGTTTCCTTTAAACAAGCTTAATACATTTTTATTTAAATTGTCTGTTTGTCTTCTGATTTGTCTGGTATCTAAAACTTATGTCCGATTGAAAAATGTGCATCACCAAAAGAAGGAACATGTAGATTCACAACAATGGACATTCTTTTCCAGAGGTATCACTGTAAGGTAAACGCCTAAAATGCCAATTTGTATTATAAAATAAAACCAACAATATTTGTATTAACTGGAGGTGTTTTCAGCCTGCTGTGATATGGGTAATGAGGGTCTTTCTCTCATCCTCCAGGGAATTAAATATATTATATGTGTTAAAAAAAAAAAAAAGGTATATTCTCATTGTGTGAGATTATTAAAGTACTTGAGATAGTTCACCCAAAAAATGAAAATTCTGTCATCATTTACTCACCATCATGTCTTTTCAAACCATGCATTAAAATGAGATATTTTTGAAGAATGTTGGCAACCAAAAAATGCATAAAGGTTTGGAACAACATGAGGGTGAGTAAATTATTTGAGAGAATTTTCTTGTTTGATGTCACTGACTCTGTAAAGAAAGACTACACGCCTGTGCACATTCGCATTCACACACGCATACCTATAGACTAAACACATAATGCATGCCTTTACCGTTTTCACAGATTCACATTTCAGTAGTTTAGACCGAGATGATTTTAGTTGGAAACTGAGTCGTGTAAACGGCCCCTTACTAAGCATAATATTAAAAACCCCAGGGCATATGGATGCTTACTTTTGATTGGAATTTGCCCACTGTCATGCAGATTTTAGCTCAAACCCTAATTAAACTGACCTGAACCAGCTAATCAAGATCCTCAGGATAACCAGAAACAGTTTGGAGCTACACTCTGCAGGACACTGGCCCTCCACTTACACAGGCACCAACAGAGAAACAATCCACTGCAGTATATAAAACAAAAAAAGTTATCTCTTTTTTTCTCCCTCGTGCCATCCCAGATGTATATCTGACTTTCTTTCCACAGAGATTTTTTGAAAAATTATCCATTATTGTAAGCCAATATAATGCAAGTGCATGCTCCAGAAACTACATGCAGCCTACAAACAGCTGCTGTGTTGTTCACACAGGAAGTTTTCTGCACTTATCATGTGAGCTTTACAATGCTCTTGGATTATTGTCAGGATGTGTGTTTGGACTTTTTCGACCTTCAGCATTTTGTTGTCTATTCATTTGCATTATTCGACACGCGAACACGAGACTTTTTCTAAAAGTCTAGTTTATTTTTTCTAAAATTTGTGTTCATCTGAAGAAAGAAAATCATATACCTTTTAATTTACGGTCCCTTATGCCGTCCGAAAGGTATACTGTATGATTTTCTTTCTTCAGATGAACACAAATTTTAGAAAAAATAAACTAGACTTTTAGAAAAAGTCTCGTGTTCGCGTGTGGAATAATGCAAGTGAATAGACAACAAAATGCTGAAGGTCGAAAAAGTCCAAACACACATCCTGACAATAATCCAAGAGCATTGTAAAGCTCACATGATAAGTGCAGAAAACTTCCTGTGTGAACAACACAGCAGCTGTTTGTAGGCTGCATGTAGTTTCTGGAGCATGCACTTGCATTATATTGGCTTACAATAATGGATAATTTTTCAAAAAATCTCTGTGGAAAGAAAGTCAGATATACATCTGGGATGGCACGAGGGAGAAAAAAAGAGATAACTTTTTTTGTTTTATATACTGCAGTGGATACTTACTACTGAATGATGGGCTTGTTTCTCTGTTGGTGCCTGTTCTGCTCCGTAAACATTGTTCCAATGCATGAACTAAAATATATATATAAAAAAAAAAGTTAAAAAGTGTGTTAATTATTACCTGTGTGTTAACAGACTATTGATCTGGGTGACATAGGACCATTTATTAATGTGTTCCTTAAGTGTTATATAAATCTGGGGAACCCTTACTAACATCAACCATAGTTTTGCTACCAAATGGTAATAATAAAGTATTGTAATCAATCCACCATAAAAACATTGTTTCTAAACTTTTACTATAATAAAAACCATGGTTAATTTAGCAAAGGACCCTGGGACATGTCCTAAAAAGAACAGCTCATCCAAGTCATACAGGTTTGAAAATACTTTCATTTTGAAAGGACATTTATGTTTGGGTCAGCTAGGCCTGTGAACTCAAGAAGATAGGTAAAATATTGTCTGGAGGGTTTGAACCAGTGTGCCTTTGAGCAGAGATTACATGTTCTGTCTCTATTTCACGTGTATTTTAATATAACAATACTCACCGCATCTGAAGATCATGTGGCTGTATCATATTTATTCCCAATATTCCTGGATCATGAGGGAAACACACACATACACAGCAATATTAGCTAACGTTATTTGTATTTACTTACTAACAGAGGCATTTGCGAAAGCTTGCAAAATTTTACTCACCAACTCCAAAATTATTTATGTTTAAAATATACATATACTTATTATGATGACTGATCGGTAACGTTAGGCCTATATCCCGCGATCAACATGATTCAAAAGCCTAGTTTGCATATTCTTCTAGAGTCAAATAGTGTGGTTCGAGTTCCTCTCTGTCTAAAGAGACAATGTTCTCAGTCATTGTAAAGCTCCTATGCTGAGTTTTTTTCTTTTCAAAAACTATAAGTTAGCTGGCTGACAATATTTACACATGCTAGCAACACATAACATTAGCCTAATACATTGAAACATGTACTAATATCGATATTGCTCTAATCGCGTTTAGATTCTCAATTTAACACACTATATTTTGATGTAGCAGAATTGTTTTTATAAAATAAAAAGTTATTTACCTTCCGCAGATTGCAATATGTCCGTTACACGTTGTTAATGCGTTGTCCATATTCCTTGTTTGTTCTTCATTAACATCCCGCAACTCGCTCAAAATAAAAATGTAGCAGTCCGATGTAAAAAATCCATGTTTTAAACAATATAAAAGCCACAGAACCGAATAGGCTAGTACTGAAGAGCCAGAGCAGCAGAACACACACCCACTCGCTCCAACAGACGGATATTCAATTCAAACTTGACCAGTAAAAGGCGCGCATAGTTGTCATTGGCCAGATTCCTGGATGACAGTCAGAATAACCAATCATGTTCAAAACAACTAGGAGAGACAGCCAATAGTGTGGTAACATTGCAATTACAAGAAAAGATGACATTTTTTAAAAGAAAAAATAGGAAAAAATATACACTTGATATTTATTTAGTTGTATTTGTAGGCTGGCTGTTATATTTATTCAATTGGTTAAATGGTGTTTTCATTGCAGTGCATGATTAAAAATTAAACTTACAATAACTTATATATAACAACATATATTTACCACTGCTCTGCTAAACAGCAGTTTAACAGAGCAAACAGATTATATATAAAACAGAACAAACACTGCATATGTATTCATATAAAATTCTGTATGTAGACCTATATGAAAAACTAATGGATTGGTATACTCTGCTGACATTAGTTGCATCCATGTGAGCCATAATGACCCTTTTGCACTTTAACAAATTATTGACCTTCCTTTCCTTTAGAAACACTCTTATGCCTAATAATGTCTTGCTTTTCACCTTGTGTGGCACTGTTACCATACACAACCTGTTGGTTTAGGGTTAATCCTCTGTCCAACGCAACACTTTGCTAACATTGGCATAATTCTATACAAGTTACAGCATATACCCCGGGTTTCACTAGCAAGGCTTAAGCCTGTAGTCCCAGACTAAAATGCACGTTTGAGCTGTTTTACCTGAAAGCAACTTGCACTGACTTATCTTAAAATATGTCAGTGCCATTGTTTTGTCTCAAGATGCACACCAGTAATGTGAAACCGGGGCTGGGTTAGAAATTAAGGGTTAAGGTTAACCCTAACAGTAACCCTAACCCTTGTCTACAGACTTTTATTTAACAGCATGGATACTCCGTTTAGCGTTGATACAGGACTAAGAACTTCTCACCGAGACAGTCAGTAATGTAATTTTGCAAAGAGTGTTTGTATGGACTGTCCCATAAGCTAGAGCTATTGGTGGATTCAAGTCATGTCATAAAGATCGTATTTACGAGTTGAACGCACAAAGATGAAAATATGAGTAGGAAGCTCAGAATTTTCTTTAACCCTGATCTTGAAGTGAGAAACATTGAGGAATACCACAATACGTCAGGCTTTTCTATTTACAATGAAGTAAGCTAATGCCTGCACAAAATATGAGCATTATAATATAATATGTAATGGCTTCATAAATTTATTTAAAACATAAAAAAATATATAAAACCTCATGAATACAAACTTCCCAGGAGGACCTAAACCCACCACATGTTCCATCATGAACCCTGTTGGCCTGCTGTCTGACCAGCAAGCTCAATTTAACAATGATTGTGCAGTTTGCTTGCATTAAATTTGTATCCAGAATTACAGAGTTAAAATGTAAAAATACACTTAAATGTAATAACATTTACTTTAAAATGACAAGGAAATATGTTAGATTGTTAGTATGGATATAAACCTTTAATATAATGAGCTACATATTTAATTACATAATTTTATTGTAAATTTACACAACTTTGTATGTAATTTAAAAAAAAAACAGAAAAATACTTTAAATACAGTAATTGTCCTGTGAAAAAAAATAAAAATTACAGTAATTTGTCATTAATGATATAATCCTTAAATTAACAGTCAATTAATTAATTTACATAATTTTATTGTAATTTTACAGAGTTTTGAATATAATTTAAAATAACAGAAAAATACTGTATAAATAATACAGTAATTGTCCTGTGAAAAAAAATAAGAATTACTGTAATTTGTCATTAATGATATAATCCTTAAATTAACAGTCAATTAATTAATTTACAGATATTGTTTGTAATTTTACAGAGTTTTGAATATAATTTAAAATAACAGAAAAATACTGTATAAATAATACAGTAATTGTCCTGTGAAAAAAATAAGAATCACTGTAATTTGTAATTAATGATATAATCCTTTAATTAACAGTCAATTAATTAATTTACAGATATTGTTTGTAATTTTACAGAGTTTTGAATATAATTTAAAATAACAGAAAAATACTCTAAAAAAATTAGAGTTATTCTCTGTAAAATTAGGATTTTTTTTTACAGTGTAGGTGTATATGACATTCTTATTTCAGACTAATACAATCGGAATTATATAAAAAAATGTCCTGGCTCTTCCAAGCTTTATAATGGGAGTGAATGGGTGTATATCTTTGGAAGTTCATCAAAGCGCATCCATTCATGATAAAAGTGCTCCACACGGCTCCGGGGTTTAATAAAGGCCTTTTGAAGTGAAGCGAAGCAGAGGGCAGAATGCATCGATTTACGGCGAAAGAGTAACCCTTGAACTTGACGCACAATGTAATGACGAACGCAGTTGATCAGTCCTGTTTGTTTGAACCGCGAGAGGCGTCAAAGATTATACGCTACTCCTACGACCCACGTCATACATTGTCATGCATAGGCCGTCTGCCAGAAGCTAGTTATTTTAGTTGATAAAGTTTTAAATATGAATATCTTTCTTACTCAAACGCATCGCTTCGCTTCAGAAGGCCTTTATTAAACCCTGGAGCTGCGTGGAGCACTTTTATCATGAATGGATGCGCTCTGATGGACTACCAAAGACATACACCTATTCACTCCCATTATAAAGCTGGAAGAGCCAGGACATTTCTTTTTTTTATATATGGGGTTAGCATTTTATTTGGTATAGTTAAGGTCAGTTGTTGGATTTTTTTTTTTTTTTTTTTTTTTTTGTGATTTATGAAGAGTCATCAAAAAGTCTTTGTAAACAAGACTTTTCAAAGAATCTCATTTGGCAACATACTGCTGAGGGCAGTAAATGCAATAAGAAATGTATTTGTTTATTCCAAATATTTATTCCTTATAAGTACTTAGAGAATCATTAATGGCACAGTTAGGGAGCAAGAATCATTAAGAGGAATCCTTCAATTCTTTACGATTCTCATCCCTGGCGTTAAGAAGCCTAGCTAAAACCATTAATTACAAAGGGGGTGTCCACTTAATTTTGGCGATCAAAAACTCTGTAGAATATACATAGAAATGACTAGGTAAAAAAAAAACATCAGAACACAGGCAACTTCTGTCTTTTCACCCAAAATAATTTGCACTATGAATCATCTGCGTAGCTCTCGGTGACGTCGCGTAATATGCAGCGAGGCATACTCTTTCTTGCAGAGAGACAGAACGTGTGGGAGAGGGAGAGATAGAGAGAGAAAGAATCAGAGGGAGTGGGAAGAAGAGTGATCCGAAGAAGCTTCTGCCTGACTGGCTGCACATCCACGTGGCCTGCCTGCTTCCATGTGCCAGCTGTACTTCTCTAATGCTCATCACTTATGGAGCAGCTCTTATCTTCCAATTACAATATTAGGAGGTTGAAAGAGTGTTTATTTGTGCTTGGTGCATTCCAGATGAGCTGGGTTTCTCGCTGGCTAAAAGATGCAGCATTACATTTTTTTTTTTTTTTTTTTACATTTAATTTGAATTGAGATTCGGATGGATGGATGGATGAATAGATAGATTGTTCTAAGACAACAAGCAAAAACAATGAGTATACGATAAAGAGGCAGGATACAAACTGGAGCTGGCATAATCTCTAGTTACCTCGAGATCATCATCCCAAGGTAGAAACAGAAAAGAAAATGCAGAATAATTAGCCTACTATAGCAAAAGATAATCATTTGCATCTGATCTGATATAACAGAGTACAAGATAATGAGATGCATTATGCTTTAATCTAGATTTTATCTGGGTGAGTGTGTCTGAGCCCTGAATATTATCGGGATGGCTATTCCAGAGTATAGGAGCTAAAAGTTCAAACATTCTACCTCCTTTAGTGGACTTTGCTATTCTAGGTACTACCAAAAGTCCATAGTTTTGTGACCTTAAAGTTTAATGATGCTGAAAATTGAGCTTTGACATCACATGAATTAATTACATTTTAAAATATATTAAAACAGAAAACACTTATTTTAAATAGTAATAATGCATCACAATATTACTGTCTTTACAGCATTTTAGATCAAATAAATGTAGCCTTGATTTGTGAGCAGAAGACCCCTTACCGACCCCAAACTAGATTAATTTCAGAATTTTTAAATTCTGAATTTTTTATACAATCGGTTAGCCTAAAGCATGCAAAACACTGAAGCTATACAGTGCAATTTGTACACACTGTGTGCGGATAAGCTTTGACAGATGGTTTATGTTCACGCTACATGGCTGGAATAGTAATATCTTGACAGACTTGCCATGACAGAAGTGACTTATTACATGTTCCAGCTGCCTTTGAATTATATCAACCATTGCATGAACCCATTGAGCCCAGTGATCTTTGTAACAATGATCAGACCTCCAGCTTACTTCTCCCCCTGATCACGCATGACTATTGTTCACATCATTCTCCCTTTGTAGCCCCCCAAACCCAAGACTGTCTCTAACTACACAGCCTGTCTTAGGTTAAGAGTGTCAGGGTCCAGCCCTCAACCTGTGCCAAGTCCTCATCTTCTGATCTGCCCTGCAAACAGTTTATCGGGCCTTTTACTGGAGATCCTGACAGACGATGCTTCCTGAGGAAGAAGAGAAGGAACAATAATATGTTACCATCTCAATTTCCCCTCCTTTTTCATTGTGATTGATTTTCCCTGAGAGAAATGGTGGCAGGTAGATGAAGTTATATCCCTTTCTCCTTGTCCCATTTGTTGCCCTCCAGAGATTCAATCAAATTTTTAAGCTCCAGTATTTATGCTACTTCTATCCCTTTTGAATTCAAAAGTGGAGGCCATGAGGGGACAAAGTGAAAAGAGAACAGACACGAATTCGGATTCCACCACCATTACTGCAGTCAAACACTGACACTGACATACCATAATGTGCCTGTCAAGTGTTAATCTTTTGTTTAATTTAGTCTCATTTCTCATAATTCCACTGGGGTTTTCTTCAACATTGGGTTTTATGTTACAGGGGTTGATTTTTATTAAAACAAATATATATATACAGTATATATATATATATATATATACAGTATATATATATATATATATATATATATATATATACAGTATATATATATATATACAGTATATATATATATATATATATATATATACATATATATATATACATACATATATATATATACATATATATATATATATATATATATATATATTTTTTTTTTTATTTTTTTATTTATTTATTTTTTTGTGTGTGTGTGTGTGTGTGTGTGTGTGGATTGTGTTTATATGAAGGTGTCATGATTCCTGTCTTGTTGTATTATCTTTGTTCATGTTTTCTTTAATAAACTTTTGCTGCATTTATAGATCCTCGCCTCACCTCGTCTTTGCCACCATGTAACAGAAGGTCACATAAAATTTGCATCAAATGTGTTTATGGATAAATTTTTTGATTTTACCCATATGCCAGACCAAGACTTTCAATCTTAAAATATGAAAATCCATCATGAAAGGTGGATAGAAATAGGAAAATGCTGTAATGCTCTTTACAGTAACAGCAGACTGCAGCTGTCTTTCTATTCCACATCAGAGCAGTGAAGCGAAACAAGTCCTCTCATGCTTTGAATGCACTGTGTCCACTTATTTAACTGTTTTATCAAGCCTGATGGCACACAAAACCTATACTGTCAGGCAGGTGTTTTTTTTTTTTTTGGGGTTCTGTTTCTCTTTAAAGGGCTAGTTCACCCAAAAATGAAAATTCTGTAATATTTTATTCACCTTCATTTCCTTTACTTTCTTCTGTTGATAGTTAATGCATTTTCAAGCAGAAGTCTTGCATACGATGGCTAGTGACAAAAGCTATTAAAATCCCAAAAGTGACTAAATGTATTCTGATGTCATATGATAGCTTTGTGTGAGGAACAGAAATTTAAGTCATTATTCACTGTTAATCTTTCCCTCCAGATGAGCTGTTAACTTGAAAACCACTGCAGGCAGATCACTGGGTCTGAGATTCTTCACAAATTCTCCTTTTACGAGGGTGAGTAAATAATGACTGCATTTTTGGCTGAGCTATTATTGTTTATTTTCTCCTTTCAAATATAATTAGGGGCCAAGCACCGAAGGTGCGGAGGCACCTATTGTAATCGTTAGTGTTCTTATTCTTATTCTTCTTCCGACTGGGAGTCTATGGCAGCCCATAGAACCGATTGCGGGAAAGTTGTAATGGTTTGACATTCTGATAGAGGACAGTCCCACCATTAAATACACCAATTTTGGTGTGTCTAAGTCATTCCCTCTAGCGCCACCACCTGTCCAAAGTTTCACTCATATTTACGCTAATAACTTTTGAACTGTAAGGCCAATCAACAAAAAAAATTCTTCCGATTCCTGAGCTCATGACAATTCGATTGCACTCTATGACGTCATTTTCCGTCATAAAAATATGGCCGCCATTTTCCGTCATAAAAATATGGCCGCCATTTAGAATTTTCCGAAAAAACTACTTTTTCGAACTCGTCCTAGACTGGTTGTCCGATTTGCACGAAAATTTAACCAGATTATCTTCAGGCAGTGGTGACAAAAATTTACGGAATTCAAATTGATTCGTCAAACCATTTTCGATTAACGCACAAACAAATTGTATGTAGCGCTTGCAAAAACAGTCGTAAGGCTGTATCTCCGCAACGGTTTATCGTATTCAGACCAATCTTGGTACATGTACTCACAAGCATGACTTGAGGCTACATGCTGCGTTTCTGTGCAGTGCCACCTACTGGTCCGGAGATATGAAAAATGGCTAATTTTGCTTATAACTTCTGAACAAATTGTCCAAAAATCATAAAATTGGTCTCGTTAGATTCATGGTAACATGCCGAGTCGACTGATATTCAATTTTACTATGTCAGCCATTTTGGCTGTTGGCCATTTTGAATTTTGTACCAAAATGCTGTATTTTAAGAACACGTGAATGGATTATTAGATTGTTATGAAACTTGGTATGGGTCATCAGCACGATGCCCAGAAGGAGCCTGAGAAGTTTCGAAACAGCGCCACCTAGTGGTGATTCCCCCCCCCCCCCCCCCTCCCCCTCCAAATGCTTATAACTTTGGGTGACTTGGTCGACTTATTTTCATGAGAGTCATCTCATTAGACTCCTGAATCCTTGCGAGTCCAACAATACCAAACATGCTAGGTTTCGCCTTACGGTTTGTGTAGCGTTGTGATTTAGCGCTTAAAAAACATTTGCCAATATCTTCAAAACCGCTAGTCCGATTGAGACGAAACCACCATCAGAAGTTTGAAAACATAGGTCGATAGCCTGTATACGCCAATGCCCAAATGCGAAAATATTGATAGTAAAGGGTAGTAAAATCCAATCAAAGTCATGTGTCAGTAATTTTTTACGTGTTTTTTCATATAAATGTCTATAAATCCAAAAGCAAATTGAGATATTTTCACCAAAATTGACACACATATGTATGGGCTCACTCTGAGGAAACATTAAAAAAATGGTGGAACTGAGCCTCTTGGTGGCGCTATAATAGAACAAAACATGAAATTCCCATTGACTTCCATACAGTTTTGTGAACTAAAATGCTATACTAAACAAATGCATTGGTGTAATATTACGAAACTCAGAATGTGCCATCAGCACCATCCCCTGAAGGTACCCAAAATATTTCGAGACAGCGCCACCTTTTGGTCAAAAGTTATAACAAAATGTTCAAAACTGCTAATAACTTTTGAATAAATCTGCCTATTATAATGCCACTGGTCTTAATAGTTCCCTTTCGAGGGAACTCGAACTGCGTCGAATGACACTTTGGGGGAACGCCCCTCAGCGTAGCGCCTCTGAAGTATGAATGAAACTAAGCCAATCCTGATTAGTGTTGCGTCATGACGTAATGTGTGACGGCATATGCGGAAGCTACAAAAGGACGCCGGCACACAACAGAGATAGCTTTCTGTTCTTCAGCAAGCGCTCTCTGTCTATTGTCTGTCTTATTTGGTGTTGTATTGTCACAGTCACAAGCATATATCTACAATGGCGAGTTCAAGCAGTTACAGGAGGTGTGTGCATCCCTGCCCACGTTATATTACGGGTGGGGACACACACCAAATGTGTGTACACTGTTGTGGAGCGCAGCACGCGCGGGCAGCTCTCGAGGGTGCTGCTTGCGAGGATTGCGAAGCATTAACAATCCGTGTGCTGCGCTCCCGCCTGGCCATTTTCACTGAGGATGGCCAGGCTCGCGGGACCCGCGTCCACTGAGGCGGCGCGGCAATGCTCTTTATGGGGCTCACGGATGGATCTGGTGGGGGATCCCGAGACTGCCGAGGCACGTTCTCGTGATTCATCCGCCAGTTCCGATGCTCTCCCGCCTCACGCGGAAGCCCGCTCTGCGGCTTCTTCTGCACGAGTGGAGAGCCCGATGCTTGAGCTGTCTGTTTCCGAGGAAGTAGACGTGCTCAGCATCGAAGGCGGGGATTTTGGGGATGACTCACCACCCCATGTCCCCGCATATGAGGAGCTGGTAAAGGCTGTCTCTCGTGCAGTGGCCCGTCTTAACATCAGTTGGCCACATGAGAGGCAGGAAACGCTTATTAAAAGCAAGTTGGACGTGCGTTTCCTGCAGCACAGAGAGCAACCTCATCATCGGGGTTTACCGTTCTTTCCCGATTTACACAACGAGTTGTGTAAATCGTGGAACAAGCCACACTCATCTCGCATGTCCAACCCCCCTGTGTTAAATTACAGTAATATCTTGGGGGCGCGAGAGAACGTTATGGGATGATGCCTCGGGTGGAACAGCCGCTTGCCACCTACTTAGCCCCCGAGTCCGCATCATCCCTAAAAACCCCGGTGCTGCCCACTAAACCATGCCGAGATACATCTTCGTTAGTGGGCAGGGCTTACATGGCTGCGGGTCGGGCTGGCGCTAGTCTGCACACTATGGCAGTACTTCAAGCGTACCAGGCCGACCTTCTTATAGATATCGATGAGGGCAGGGGTCCAACTCCGGAGGACATTGCGGAGTTGAAGAAGGCTGCAGACCTGTCTCTCCGAGGCACTAAGGAAACGTTCCATGGCGGCAATGGTGGTCTCGGAGAGACATCTATGGTTAAATCTGTCGGGCATCAAGGAGAAGGACAGGGCTTTCCTCCTTGATGCCCCGATTTCGCCTTCTGGCCTGTTCGGCGACTCCGTTAATATCGTCGTCGACAGGTTTCAGGAGGTGAAGAAACAGTCTGCTGCCTTCAGACAATACCTCCCTCGCCGCTCGAAGTCTAAGAAGCCTGCCCCCAGGGGGCAGCCTCAGCCATCCACCAGCTCCTCCGCCTACAGACAGGCACTCTCAGTCGAAGCCTCAGCCTAAGCAGGGCAAGCAAAGAAGGCTTCGACGGTGAGGTCTTAGCCAGCTTAGCTCCTCTGCGGGCGGCCCCACCCGTGGGGGAGCGATCGATGTCGCCTCCTCCGCGGAGCCCGCAGGAAATCGATGTCGACTTCCCGCCGCCAAGTGCACTTCGGGACGCATTGGTTTCCAGCGAACGCGCCCTGCAATGTCCGCCCCACAGGCTTGCGGCACCATTCAAAAAGGGTACAGACTACAGTTCGGTTCCTGCTCACTGAAGTTCAACGGGGTGGTCTGGACTGTAGTCGACCCAGAGCAGAGTCGGGTATTGGAACAAGAAGTAAACTCCCTGCTGGTAAAAGAGGCTATAGAACGCATTCCTCCTCCAGACAGGGAGTCCGGGTTTTACAGCCGCTACTTCATAGTTCCCAAGAAGGATGGGGGGTTGCGTCCGATAATAGATATCAGGCACTTGAATCGGTCTCTGAGGAGATTCAGGTTCAAGATGCTCACAATTCCCATCATCGTGAACCAAATTCAATCCGAGGATTGGTTTGTCACAATAGATCTGAAGGACGCATACTTCCACATTTCCATCCTTCCATCTCACAGGAAGTTCCTGAGGTTCGCTTTCGGGGGCAAAGCGTACCAATATCGGGTTCTTCCATTCGGCCTAGCTCTCTCCCCTCGCACATTTACAAAATGTATGGACGCAGCTCTAGCACCGCTGAGGCTTCAGGGTATCAGGGTCCTCAATTATATCAACAACTGGCTGATTCTGGCCCAGTGACAAGAGCTGGCAGTTCGGCATCGAGATGTCGTCCTTGCCCACATCCAGAGCCTGGGGTTGAGACTCAACACGAAAAAGAGCGTGTTGGCACCAGCCCAGAGATCCACGTTCCTGGGAGTGGTGTGGGATTCGGTCACGATGCGGGCACAATTGTCTCCTGCACGGATCGAATCCATCCTGGCCACAGTGACCAGGATAAAGCTAGGCCAGGCCATCACTGTAAAACAATTTAAGAGAGTGTTAGGGCTCATGGCAGCAGCATCCAACATCATTCCATTCGGTCTCCTACACATGAGGCCCCTGCAGTGGTGGTTGAAAACCAAGGGGTTCTCCCCAAGGGGAAACCCATTTTGCATGATCAGGGTTACGCGCAGATGCCTTCGTTCCCTATCTATGTGGAAGAAAGCTTGGTTTCTGTCCCAAGGTCCCGTGCTGGGACCGTCAAAAGCCGTTTCGACAGACGCCTCCCTCACGGGCTGGGGCGCGGTCATGGACGGCCGCTTTATGAGAGGCCTATGGCAGGACCATCATTCCTTCTGGCATATAAACTGCCTGGAAATGTTGGCAGTGTCCCGAGCTCTGAGGAGCTTCCTGCCGGACCTCAAGGGTCATCACGTCCTTGTGAGGACGGACAATATGTCAGTGGTGGCCTATATAAACCATCAGGGGGGTCTGAGGTCTCGCCCTCTATGCAGACTGGCACATCAGATCCTCCTGTGGTCCCAAGGGAAATTGTTGTCTCTCAGAGCAACATACATCCCAGGGAATCAGAATCAGGGAGCAGACATCCTGTCGAGGCAGGGGCTGAGGCCCGGGGAATGGAGACTCCATCCCGAGGTGGTGGAGTCAATATGTCAGAGGTTCGGCCCAGTGGAAGTGGATCTATTCGCGTCTCGAAAGACGACTCACTGTCCACTGTGGTTCTCCCTCACACATCCAGCCCCGCTGGGGTGCTCCCGGGAGTTCTAGAGAGGGTTCGTCGAGATGGGATCAGTTTATTATTGGTAGCCCCGTTGTGGCCGGCCCGAGTATGGTTCTCAGACATAATATCACTCCTGGTATGGACGGCCCTCCATGGGAGCTTCCCATCAGGAGGGACCTGCTGACACAGGCAGATGGCTCAATATTTCACCCTTGGCCCAAACTATGGAAACTGTGGGTCTGGCCCCTGAGGGGGCACAGTACCGAGAGGCTGGCCTGTCAGCAGGAGTAGTAGAGACCATACTCAGCTCTAGAGCTCCCTCCACGAGGAAATTGTACGGCCTAAAATGGAATGTTTTCACCGCATGGTGCAGAGAGCGTGAGGTGGACCCAGTTAATTGCCCAGTGGCTTCAGTGCTGTGACTTTTCCTCTGTGGGGCTTGGAGGATGAGACCTGCGGCTCATACCAGGGTTCCCACTTGGGACCTGGCGGTGGATCTCGAAGGGTTGGTTGAGGCCCCCTTCGAACCGCTATAGTCGGCTGAGGCCAAGAACCTTTCCCTAAAGGTGGCTTTCTTGTTGGCCATTACTTCTCTGAGGAGGGTAGGAGATCTCCAGGCGCTCTCTATATCCAACGGGTGCCTGGAGTTTGCTCCAGGCAACATCAAAGCTAGGCCGGGCTATTTGCCCAAGGTGCCATCTAATGTGGCACGGCCTACGGTTCTGCAGGCTTTTCATCCTCCACCTCACGTGACGGCGGATGAGGAGAGACTTCACCTTCTCTGCCCTGTAAAAAAATATGCTCTGCCCTGAAAATATATATCCAGAGGTCCTCCTCATGGCGGAAGTCAGACAAGTTGTTAGTGTGTTTTGGGTCGCCCAAGAAGGGGCTTCCCGCTTCCAAACAGACCATTAGCAACTGGATTGTCCAAGCTATGGCCTACCAGGTGCACAATTTGCCTTCACCTCTTGCCGTGAGGGCTCACTCTACCAGAGGCATGGCGTCCTCTAGAGCCCTCCTCTCAGGGGCCCCGATCCAGGAAGTCTGCGATGTAGCAGGATGGGCCACCCCTCACACTTTTATTAGATTTTACACCCTGGACATTCCATCGACACCTGGCACCCTTGTGCTCTCGTCCTAAGTGTGCCTGTGCGCAGCTTCACACTAGGACAGGCAGGACTCGTTGTGGCATAGTGGGTACTCATTCCCCCAAAGTGTCATTCGACGCATGTAACCCTTTTTCCCTGAGAAAGGGAATGAGAACTGCGTCCCTTCGCCACGCCTCCCCCTGCCTGGGAGCGCTTGCTTCATCACAGAAGCTATCTCTGTTGTGTGCCGACGTCCTTTTGTAGCTTCTGCATATGCCGTCACACATTACGTCATGACGCAACACCAATCAGGACTGGCTTAGTTTCATACTTCAGAGGCGCTACGCTGAGGGGCGTTCCCCCAAAGTGTCACTCGACGCAGTTCTCGTTCCCTTTCTCAGGGAACAAGGGTTACAGTCGTAACCAGAGACGATTCATTGGGTCACGCTGAGAACATAGATACCAAGTTTACCTTATTTGGCCTAACTTCCTGTCCGCCATCTTGATTTTCATTCAATACCTACATTTTCGAACTCCTCCTAGACCGTTTGTCCAATTTTCACCAAAAACGAATCGTATCATAGTCCTTTTGGCATCATGCCTCAACTTTGCTGCTGCGGAATACGAAAACGGTTTCGTCTATCGACACAAAATCCATAACTTTTAACCATCTCCAGACTGTGCCGATTAAAAGTGATGGATTTCGTGTCGATAGACGAAACCGTTTTCGTATACCGCAGCAGCAAAGTTGAGGCATGATGCCAAAAGGACTATTCAAGTTTTATCTCTGCAATGCCTTGACATATTGACACCAAACTTTGTGTGTGTCATTGTCAATTCACTCTGACCACATCACATCAGTTTTGTAACTGTGCCACCTATTGGTCGAAAGTGATAATCCATTAAATCATATTTTTTGTTAATGTATATGATTTTTCAGCCATTTTTACTAAATTCATCTTTAAATGTCTTTAATTGCTCCTTGCTGCAGTTGGTACGACACTCCCAGCCATGTTCGCATGTCTTGTCGTCTTCTTTGCCCTTGGGCCCGATAATGGCTGCTTGCAGCTATATTTCTCTGTGTTACTGTTATTTCTTCAGTAAATGTAGAGGGTTTTCTGCTTCTGTTTTCTGCCAGCATCACTCAATGCAATCAGCTGTGTACAAATGCAGCTGGCTCTGTACATGGGTCTGAAACCAGGATAGCCACAGACAAAGATCAGAAAAAAAGTTTTATCTGCTGACCATATTTTGTTTGTCGCCTGTAATGTCAGCGACTGATTCTCTTCAAGACTCCAGGGACTTTGTGTATATCTTTAACCCCCTGTCTGCTGTGTCATGGTAATGTACTAACAGAGCAGAACGCAGCTTTGAGCTTTGTGCCCCCTGTTCTCAATTAGCTTATTAGGTGCAGATCTGCAGGGTTTGTTTTATTATTAGAGTTTTTATTCCATGTAGTTTCTATTGAACTTTTTGTTAGCGCCAGTGAAAATATTTTCTGCTTTATACTATTTGGTGTTCTATACCTTACCTCTAGCGTTACATTTAAAATTGGATGCGGGATCTTGATATCACAGACATCCCATCATAAAGTATTTGTTTTACAGATTCTTGGAAGATAATGTAGGAATATAAGGAAACAAAAAGAGAAAAGCTACTGTAGGTTGTGCAGGTGTTTGATTGTCAACAAAGAAGTCTCTTGGCAGCTAAACTGCTGAGGACAAATGATGCTGTGCAATGTTAGCATGTGTTCTGCAGATGTACAATTATCAAAAGGGATCATTTACTGTTTTGCACACCTGTCCTAGCAAATGTTTGAGAAATAAGTGGATGTGAACTCCGGCCTCTTCTATATGAAGTCAAGTTGCAAGCTGCTATACAAACTACTTCACACAATCAAGGTATATCAGTGAGTTCAGGATTTCTTCATCCTATGTGCGAAGCCTTTGTGCTTGTTTAGCTCACATTTGGGGCACATTAGCTGTCCTTCTATCAGAGTGTACCTCAAATAATAATACGGCCCTATCGAAAAAGCCACAGACTTGTGGATCATTTATAACCTTAGCCACCTCTGTCAAGACGTGGGAGCAGGCAGCAGGGAGCGGACGAGAATTTCGAAATTGAGGTGACGTCAGGGTTATCATATTCTTTTCAACTGCCCACAAAGTGCAGATTACTCGTCGGGGAGCGATTCAGTCTGCGTCAGCTCTTGTCTTTCCCGGCAAATTGCAATAGCTGTGACTGTGATTTATCAGTGTCCAGCAGGAACGGAGCCTGTGGGCAAAAGAGGAGTGAGCATCTGTCTGTTAAGGATAAGCAAAACCGATACTGAATAGTTAACTTCAACTCTCAGAGATGGCTGTCAGCACGATTGCTGTCTGTAATTCTTGGTGATAAGATTATTTGGACTTTTAGTAAGGGTGTCGGATGTGTAAGTTTAGCACTGTGGCAGTAGTCTGCCACATACAGTGAAGTCAGAGGAGGAGAAACCTGTGTGTTGACCATATTGTGATCATTGTAAATTTCTCCTGAAAAAAATCTGCATACCCGGTATGATTAGAATGCATGATTGGACTGTTTATAGTTAATTGTTGTAGTGTTGGGGAAAGTTACTTTTAAGAGAATGCGTAACAATATTGCGTGACTTCCTAAAAAAAAGTAATTAATAGTGTCGTTTTTCTCACCTGGGCTTGCTTTAATAACAAAAAAAATGCTCATGAGGACAACAGCAAATGTAAAGGCCCTTTTACACCAAAAGTGAAATGAATAAGCCTCAAGCCACTGTCACACTATACACTTTGAGCTAGCAAAATTACTTTGGACACTGTAATGGTCGTGATATGATGACACACTGTTTTTATAAACATGAATTCAACATAAATCTACTCGAATTTACTGCAAAAACATTGTTCTTTTAATTCAGCCAAGAGGTCAAGCCGTGACGTATCGATCTTCTACTGGGCACACCTCTTCACGTGATGTGAATTCACAGGTCAGAGTTCACCAAACTTGAACTTTGGAACGCAGCTCATGCAAAAAAATTTGCATGAGCTTACGTTTCCGGTCTGACGCATTCGCATGTGTTTGAATGGAAGTCATTGGAACGAAAAGTGCAGTGTGACCGATCCTTCAGATTGAAGGAAATACAAATTGGTGCCTGTACAGTAGAGGGTGGAGCTCAAACAAACCTTTCGGATGTGCTGCCAATTCTGGATTGTAGAAAAATAGGATACAGTAGAGGAAAGTTCAACACTTTTACTTCAGCAATAAAAAAATAAAAAAAGTTTAACTAAAGCCATTTTTGCTTATTTGTATGGCTGAATTAGATTATCAATGGTCAGCAGCAAAGACTGGTTAATAAAGTGAAAAGAAATGCATAAAGTATACATGGTATTTAACATTTTACTATTGCAGGCTTCATTAATATTCTGAGTTTACATATTGTTTTTATTTATTTTGAGGAATACTGAATCTGTTTTTGTGCAAGTGGGATGACTAAATGCATGCTCATATTTAGTCTAGAACAGGGGTCGGCAACCTTTTTGTCATGAAGTGCCATTTTTAAGTTTCTGAGTTTATCACTGTGCCATAACCCCCACCCCAATATGAATAAATACACAACAACGAGTTTTAAATATTCATAATGGCTAACATAGAAATAGTGCAGAATCTTAACTAGGCCTATTTCTGAATCAAAATTGGTTTTACTTTTGTCAAAATCCTTTTAATCCTTAATCTTTTAATGTGATTATTTAATGGGGCAAAAACTATGGAAAAGACAATTTGCAAAAAAGATCCAAGATCCAGTCGAAATGGTCTAAATTATTAAAAAAATGATTGAGTAATTTATTAGGTGTTTTCAAACTGGGTTTAAGGACACCTTGGAAGCATCAGAGGGTCAGTGGAATTTTTTTTATAAATAATAAATAAATATTTTATTGTTGTCTTTATAATATCATGCTATGGGGTGCATTTGAAAACATTTAAAGAAAAATGTATCTATTATTAAGTAGAACTCGCATTGCAGCCTTTCTGACAGAAATTTCTTGCTGGATCAAGGACCATCACCTTCAACTCAACCTTGCTAAGACAGAGCTGCTTGTGGTCTCAGCCAACCCAACACTTTAGCACAACCTCTCCATTCAGCTTGGTTCGTCAACCATAACTGCTTCTAGGACAGCCAGGAATCTTGGAGTTGTGATTGATGATCAGTTAAGCTTCACAGACCATATTACTACACCGGCCCGGTCCTGCAGATTTGCTTTATACAACATTAAGAAGATTAGACCCTTCCTATCAGAGCAGGCCACACAACTCCTTGTCCAAGCTCTTGTTCTCTCCAGACTGGACTTTATTAGCGGGTATCCAGAATGCAGCAGCGAGGGTGAGCATTCCTCATGAGCAAAGCCTCCAGTAATATTATTGGGTTTGTGTGCTGCAACCGCCTTCTTCAAATCCCAACAGAGATTATCTATGGGTTTCAAGTCAGGTGACTGTGATGGCCACTGTAGAACCTTCCAGAACTTCTTCTGCAACCAAGCCTTGGTGGAATTTGAGGTATGCTTGGGATCATTGTCCTGTTGGAAGGTCCATGACACCCAAGCTTCAGCTTCCTCACTGATGGCATGACGTTTTCTCCTACAATTTCCTGATACTTCATAGAATCCATCTTGCCTTCCACACGCTGTAGGTTTCAAGTGCCAGACCACTGTTCCTTTAACTTTGAACTTGCGAACTATGCTTCCAACGGTGTCTCTAGGAACATGTAGTGCCTTCACTATCTTTTTGTATCCTGTTCCTTCTTTGTGAAGGGCAATTATATCTTCTCTTAACTTTTTGGACCATTCTTTTGACTTAGCCATATTTCTAACATGAAATCAAATGTGACACTCAAGTATTTCATGTGTTGTAGCTCAAGCACACCTGATGCAACTAATGACGCCATTGATTCGTTTTTATTAAATGGAGCCCTTAAATAATTTTGATTACAACTGTAAATGCTACCACTCAAATCTCAGTTTATCTGGGCCAACCAGTAAATGATCGTGTTTGTAAATATGAGAGTAAAAATGTTTTGGTCTATGAGATACAGTTACTACAACCACATTTATTAATTTAACACTTAAAAATAAGGAATGCCATTCATCTGTAAGAAGACATTGCAACCAGGTCAAATGTTGGCCAGAAAAAGTATAAGCTAGAAAAGAATTGTTTTCACAATAATTGAGAATTTAATTATGCAAATTCATGAACGGGTTACTGTCAAGGTTCATGGATTCAGTGGCTCATTCTCTGTCCTGTGTGGTTGTGTGGGTGTGTGTGTGATTGCTTGTGGGTGTGTCTGCTGATTGTCTGATCACTTCAGCGCCAGCTGCAGCTCATCTATCTCAGCTATTTAATGCCTGTGATTTCCATCCCTTGTTGTCAGATCGTTGGGTTTTTGTGATCTAGTCCGGTCCTGTTCGCGTCCCTGGGTGGTCGTCGTCTTCTTGTTTCCTGTTGGTGTTTTGTTCCTGGATCCTGCTCGTTCCTGAGGAGTACCACACTGGATGTTGCCCATTGCGTCCCTGCGCCACTCTGTACCATGGACCAACTCGGACTTTGGACTTGAACTCTGTTTCTCACTCATTGAATATTTCAATAAACTTGTTACACTCTCTATTGAATCTGACTCTGCTTCAAGCTTAAACCTGACAATTACTCCTTCAATTTCATTGCAGGCGAATTTCTTACACCATTTGAAGGTCATTCAACCTTTCATTTATTGAAGCTTCAGTCAAGCAGCATAGGTTTACTCAAATGTTACTTAAAAACATCATATAGGGACTCGTGTGTGCTGACCTGCATTAAACCAGGTTGTGGGGAGGCAGAGTTCCTACAGCCTTAATCCCTGGAAACTCTCTTCAAAGAGCAGTGCTGTTGTCAGAAGTGATTTCTTCTTGGAACCAGTTGGCAGCACAACCTTTCTCCAAAACCCTTCCGTAATCTCTCCCGCCTTTATCACAGATCGGAGAGGCAACCACACCTTTTGAAATGCTAATGAGAGAAAGGCTGCAAAAGCTAATTTGTCAGATCAGATGTAAACCATTACTTGTCTTAAAAGGGAGAGACAGCTGAAGAGGAAGGTTTGGAAAAGGTGACCCTCCAAGTTATTCACCAGAAAAACTGGTATTTGACTGCTATATGGTAATATTTCTTTTGAATATTAATAATGTTTATGACTAAATAATGAAAGAGCTTTGCAATATGTGGACTTAAAAAAAAAAAACTGTATCAGCCTGAAAGAATTATGAGTATAAATATTTATTGCAAAGTTTGATATGCAAATTAGGTTGTCATCCAAATCACCTACACCAGGCATCCAGTTTCCTTATAACTGCAGTCAAAGTGGTCATCTTTTCCTTAATTTCTGAGCAATCATCTGTTTGGGTCCATTTATAAGATAAATAAGTGATGACAACAAATGTTTTTACATTACTTATGTACTACATTACTCATCAAATGTTTGAAGGGGTGGATTTCGGAATCCACTGCTGCTTCAATATATATCTAATGAGTGATTATAATCAAGCTATTAATCAATATTTTTCCATCTAAATATCAAATGAGTTGAAAGACTTCTCTAAACTTATGCGATTTTACTTTGTTATAGAATTTACCAGTGTGATTATAGAAAATGGTCTTTTCATGAATATTCTCTAAATATCTAAGAGGTGACTGAAGGGTCCCATGCCAGGAATGCAGTTACAGTGCTTGCTCATTTAGCTTGGCCTCCAGAAAGTAAGTGTGAACTCGTTATGTTTGACAAAGGTTTTCAACTTTGTTAAAACATATAATGGTTATTGGAACCAATAGTTTAAGTGACCATTTCTTAGCTAAAGTCTTTACTTTACTGTTAGATAAAAAGTGTACTCTCCTTGAGAGAAAGAACATGTTATCTTGATGTTGTGAGAACACTCTCCTGTTTATAGTTAGAGCCAGAGCCATAGAGAGAGAGAGTTGCGACACTCTTTGATGTCGCCGCTATGGCTGTCACGTGGTTCATGTAAGCCCCAATAGTTCCAAAACATACGCTGGCTGTCATGTTCTTCTATGGGACAGACAGCAGCGATTGCATTATTGAACGGTAAATATAAAATAAAACACACACCCAAGTACTTTTTCAGCTGTTATTGCATTATTGCATTTTGTTAATGTCAGTTTTGCTTTTGGAGATAAGTTTTAAGCTATATTTTTGGAGGGAAAAGCTTAGTGTTCATGTTCGCATGGGTAGTAGCACTGGCTTTAGCGGCTCTAACGTAACTTTTCCATATCATTCATCTGATGATGGACGTCTCATGATATTTATTTTAGCACAACTGGGCTGTATTAGGCTATTGATTCCCGTGATTTTGCTTATAAATTTTGATTCAGCCATTAGCCTACCTTCGTGATCACGCAAAGAGGTCTGCCGTGGCGGTCCGTTCAGAATTCGCTTAGAAGCTAGCTCACTTCTTCTTCTTCTGAAAGTGGCCATCCCCAGGACCACAACGTGAAACATAATCATGTTAAGACTAAGAATATTATTTTAAGATTAAGGCCATACACATTATCAAAACTATAACAGATTAAAAACGAATTTAAGCATGGCTGATACAAATGAAGGTTTTCAAATAAAATATTTTTTATTAAACAATGACAGACAACAAAAATGTGTGCTTGTGTGTGTGAACAAGAAAAACAAAAACCAGGGGCAGGTGATCCATGAAACAGACAGGACTGGTGATGGCCATAACAATGCTAAAGGTCCAGCATTGTTCTCACAAGCCGCTTCACTCAAGACAATAATAACATAATGAAACGTTAGTATATCCCAAAAAAATTAATTAAATAAAAGTTGCTATAAAGGTGGTAGCGATTCATTACCGAACTCTTAGCTGACGAAGTCGCGCTAGCTAACTAACGTTAGCTAGCAGGCAGTGCTTGAAAATTGGTTGAAACAACCAACATAAAATATAAATAATTACGCTGTGCATGTACAAATGAAGACCAGTATAAGCATCGCAAAGGGCCTCTGATACAATATAGACAGTTGACAATTCAAAAGAGGTCGATATTTCGGCAACTTAACTCTGGAACAACTCGACGCGCAGCAATGTAAGTGAATGGTGTCCAACGCCCAAATGACAGTGTTTGGAACTATTCCGATCTTCATATCCCGGAAGTAGGCGGTTAAAAGCGCCGCCATTATTTACAACGGAGGTCTATGGGAGTGTCGCAACTCTCTCTCTCTATGGCTCTGGTTAGAGCCTGACCAAATCCAACCTTGAAGAAGCTGTGTGTCTGTGTGTGTGTGTTAGTATTATTGGTTACAGGTTGAGGAACAAGTGGCATTATTGGAGATTGAATGACTTGTTTTCTTCGACATGATGGAGACAGTCTTGTGACCTCGGACGGAGGACCACTCGTACCTAACTCAGGGTCTTGGTGGCAGCCGTACAGACTATGGAGATGTGCTACTGCCTGTCAGTCCATGTGTGGAAAATTACTATGTTTATCTATGTTAAGCAATGACGTAGCTTAGACCTTGGTGTAGGGATTAATTGCTGTGATCTTTGTAACTGTAAGTGGGGCGGCCTACGAACTCCTTGTGAGTCTTGAAGCTGACTTCTGCCTGATGAAACTGCAAACTATCTTCAGTAACAGTATTCTGTAATTTATTATAATTCTGACTCTTGTCTTAAATTGACTGCACTTCTAACTCCTGGTCTTAATTAATCATATCTGGTCCTTGCGTCTTAACTGTAAATCCCCTAACAGGCTATACAAGATTAAACTAATTTTAAAGTCAGTTTAATATAATTTAAGTTGAAATTACTTACACAGCTAAGTTTATTGTACTTTTAAACTGAGTTTTAAAAAAAAGAGTTAAATCTTGTATTACTTGTAAAAAAATAAAAAAATAAAAAGTTGAACATTGCTTAACCATTCCTATAATAAAACTCTGACCCAAACCTGTTGAAATCAGTAGATTTAAATCCAAAGATTTTTCAACATTTGTTAGACTTCTGTGGTCTTATATAAACAATTTATATAAATAATTTGTATTATCATTGTTAAACTAAGTCATGTTATACAAAACAGGAATCTAATTATATAATTTATGCATCTAATATCTTGTATCATGATTCTTTATTTTATTTATTATTTCATAATTTTTTGTGTTTATATGTATTTTTTGGCTTGCCTATGCATTCTAAGGTGAAGTTATCTAACATACAGGCACAACAACATCACTGATATAACATCCATAAACATCACGTAAATTGGACGTTACAGAGTTATATTTTTGGATTCATCATACATGTTCTAATATGATTAATTGTGCGACATTACAGGCTGATTAAGTTAACTGTAACTGAGCAGAGGAGAGAGAGAGAGAGAATGCAAATCAGGTTTATAAATACTGGACTGAAGCAAAATGATCTATTTCAACTGTGTTATTGTCTAATTTGTCATTATTAGCTATTCGTTGTGGATGGTTATCTAGTGGATAACCTATATATTTTACCCTGCATAGCATGCAACAAAACCTTTCTAAGTCAGGGTTCTGCTATAATTATATTTTCCAAGTCAGGATACGAGATTAGAGCTCCAGCGCCTCTAAAATTCAAGGGGAAGCTAATGAAATGTGGCCTTAGTACTGCAATGATAGTGTGCTGCACATTTTAAGCACTTAAGCAATAAATCATGTAACCAGGTCTGTAGAGGAACAAGCAAACTTCATGCTCAATCCTGAGCCATTCATGAGGAAGGAGAACAACGAGCGGTTTCTCGCTGCAGCAGAACTGCTTTATTTCCGAGAGCCGTCTCTTTCCCAATCACATGTCACCCACCATCTGTCTGAGAATGGGTGTAGTGTTGAGTGGAGGTGCTGAAATACAGGTGGCTCTCTTCCTGCCGTAATGAAATGATGGACACACAGAAAATGACTCATTCAGGGCTGATGGTGCAGATGATTGAAGGTCTCGGAGGGGCAGCGGTTAACACTCCTCACGCCAGCATGCACCACCTGTCTAACTATTTGCACACATTCTCCTCTAGGTCATGCTGAAGAACTGGCTGGCTGTTGTACGTGATGTGATGTGTGTTGAGAGGAAAATTCGGTTACAGGTCCTGTAACGTGATTTAAAAACATAAATTGAAGTAATAAGTCATCCTTAGCTGCTCAATTGCCTTTCAGACATGGCAGTGGCGGTGAATTACCAAATAATATCTGTTGCTGTTATTGAGTAACTCAGGCGCATTTGTATTGACTGTGGACACATCTGTGTAATCTAGAGGTAGAAAAACTAGATATATAGTCAAAAGATCTGAGGGACTAACAGAGTCTATTAGTCCCATCCCTATCACTACATGTGGGGCATGAAGTCCAACATTACACACTTAAATTTAGTTAAATAAGTGCACAATCCAACTAACAAATGCACGTCTTGTTGGAATTTTCAGTATGAATTCACTGATTATACTACAAAATGGCATTTAAGTGAGCCGGCAACACCGTCCGTTTCAGTGGGCGTGCTCGTGGTGTTCGAAGGAAAGGAATGGAGCCCTTCCCAGGGTGAGGGTGAGCTGTAGCTATCCTCTGCAATATATGATGAGGATTTGGAAGATGATTATCCCCATAGTCTCCCGTCTCTGTTGGTGCCGCCCAGCTCCAAGTCTCCTGCTTCTCTAATCGTCCCACCTAGCCTCCCTCCTCTGCATCCTCTACCTAAGTCCTCAGCCCCGCCTCTGTTGGTTCAGTTCCTCTGCTCCTCCTTTGTTTGCTCCACTATGCTGCACGGATGCGCCCGCAAATCTTCCGGTCTCCAGCTCCACCTTGGCATGTGATCTCCTGTCCTCGCCTTGTGTCACTGAGCTCGGTACTCCACCTCAGCCTGTTGGCCAGTCGAGCCACTTAAGCTCTTCCCTCCCTCAGCTCCACCTGTGGCCGTCATCCTTCAGCTGTGCTTTGTCCCTTAACTCCTTGATCAGGCTCCACCTTCCCTCCAGCTCCGCCCTGGTCCTCAGTCCCACCAGCTGTGCCTCAGTCCTCCAGCACCCTGAATCCACCTCAGCTACTTGTCACCTCGGCTCCAACTTGGCTTCCAGGACCTTCTGTGTCGCCTGGTCTCATCGGCTCTTTGGCTCCGCCTGGGTCTCCACCTCCATCAGCTCCATCTGCTCCGCCTTCCGGGAGGGGTGACTAACCCTGCATCTCAATGTCCATACTATCCATCCTAAACAGTATGTGAGATTAGAAAAAGTGTGTCCCAAAGCATAGTATGTTGAAAAGAGGATGACAGAAGTCACCGGATGACCTACTATTTCCGGTGGATTTTCGAAATGTGGATTTGTGCACACACTCTAAAGGCTACTATTAGAGGAACTACAAACACGAGTGAAAAGTGTTAAAAAGCTATAAAACCTGGTGGATATGCGCAACCGACGGTGAGCGGTTTAGATGAGTGACTAATCAAAGTTTAACCTGATACAAAAATATTTATTTAAAGTTATCCGTGTTATATTTCATCTGCAGTAACAATGTGGACTTTTATAAAGATCCGTTTGGGCCATTAACTTTTAAATGCATCATTATGCATTAATATGAGGAGAGTCTCTGTATGAAAGACCCACGACGGCAGATCAACATTTCTCTCCGATACGGTAGGAAATTCACTTAAATGAAATGTGGAGGATTTCAATTGTGACTATATGATTGACAGGGCAGTTTACTGTGACAGGATGCGACAGAGAGCAACCGTTAAAGACGCAATTGTATGACGTGTTAGTATGTCCCAAAGCTTGTCTACTCTTCTGCTACACACTCAAAAGTATCGACTTTTTCTTCACAAAAAGTGTACACACTTTTAGGGCGTAGTATAAGTAGGCGAACTGAGACGCAGCATCATGTTAGTAGTCTGTTTGTCATTGTGTTCTGGTTTAGTTCCTGTTTACCTGTGTTCTCTTTGCTTGTTTGTTTCCATGGATTCTGATTAGTTATGCACATGTTTCTGTTCCAGATAATTAGCTCACTCTGTGTATTTAAGCCCTTAGTTCCCTTGGTTCTTTATTCAGTCTTGTTTATGTACGATGAGTTCTGAGTTTGATTCATGTATTCTCCTGCGTGCTTCCAAGTAAAGACTTTATTGAATATCCTGCGCTGAGCAATTATTACTACCACAGCTTACAAGCTTACAAATCTCAGTTTTTTTTTTTTTTTTTTTTTTTTGAAGGTCTAGAGCAAAATCATGATTGAAAGAAAAACGAAAATCAACTTTAAATGGACAGTGTGGTATCTGTCAGGAGATAGTAAGCAGCAATACAGCACATGAGATCTTCATCCATCTTGTTTACCAATCAAGTCATTACACAATACTTCAAAATAGTAGTCATAATATAATTCACTCATGAACACAACAGACAGCAAAGTATTGAATGACCTGCTGAGAGTCATTGATTAGGGAAATGCAACTGTATAGATTTAAAATCTCTCTCTCTCTCTCTCTCTCTCTCTCTCTCTCTCTCTCTCTCTCTCTCTCTCTCTCTCTCTCTCTCTCTCTCTCTCTAAAGGCATAATCCATATTTGCTGAACCAGAATCACTTGTATACCATATACCATTAGCTGTTTGAAACCACGTGGTCAAGCATATAGACATTTGCTAGCACCTCTGCTAATGATTGTTTAGTAGTAGTTTATTTGCGTTTTTATGACAGGAGCATATAGTCTCAATCTGAACTTTTCTGTCTGCAAATATTGCCACACAAATGAAATGGTTGGCTTCTTTTCAAAAAGGAAAATGTGGCATGTAATTAAGGGGTCATGGCATTTAAGTAGAGTTAAAACTGCAAGCACTCACTGTTTTATTGAGGAGGTTCTGCTGCTTTGAATCTGTCTGTCCTCTAGGGTGGAACACGCAGAAATCAGGTTTTCTGGGCCCGCAGCTGTAAGTGGCTGATAAGGCCGTAGGCAGAAAAGCCAACATTTCGCCCCGGCTGTGCAACTTATCCCCCATCCCTTTTATAGGATGTGATAGGCTCTGTGTCCTCACATTCTCAGTTCTCCATAGAGGAAAGCGCAGGAGATAGGAGAGTCAAGCATGCTGCTGGATTAGTGCAACCAGCTCTAACTTAACGCAATTTGAGGAGTCTTACAACTGCAGTTGTTGTACATTGTGTTGTGGTTTTACAGTGCTGGAAAACTCGTAAGCATCTGAGAGAAGGGGACGCCAGGGCTAGTTGTCACATGAGGAAATAACATGTATTGAGTATGACTTTTAAATTCCAGTCCAGTTCCTGAATTTGAATTAAGGCTGCAACAAGAAGTAGAATGGCGATTCAAATTTGAATGTAAAGAAGTGGAATGAAAATGAATAAAAATTTTAAAGAAAGTCAGGTAACACTTTAAAATATTGTTCCTTAATTAATGAATAACTACACAGGAACAAATGAGTAACGCACTATTAACATTCTAGTAACTACTATTAACTAACAAGAAACTCTGATTAGTAACAAATTAGTAAGTCAAGTCAAGTCAAGTCAAGTCAAGTTTATTTGTATAGCGCTTTTCACAATACAGATTGTATCAAAGCAGCTTCACAGTATTAAATTTAAATAATACAACAAAGTTTGTTTCAAGAGGAATTTATTGATTGATAAAATTAAATTAAATATCCCCAAAATATCCCCAACTGAGCAAGCCAAAGGCAACAGTGGCAAGGAACCGAAAAACTCCATCAATACCCCTTTTCCACCAAGGCAGAGCTGGTGCTGGTTCGGAGCCAGAGTCTAGTTTCAAATCGGTTCTTTGTTTTTCCACCGCCAAAGCACCAGCTCCGAACCAGTAAAACTGGTTCTTAAGTAGCACCAAATCATTGCAGGGTCTAGAACGGAGCCAAGAAAGAACCGCTTGCGTCAGAGGCTGGGGGCGGGGTTACCGTGGCCAACAAGACTGAAGAGAAACTTGTGACCGCCATTTTTAAATAGCAGCTAGTCGAGCTAATAGCAGCTCGATTATAATATCCGTCTATGTAAGTTACGGCGAGCTGCACGAACGCGTTGGATTCGCCGTGTTTGGATGCCGATTTATTTTCGCAAACCCATGAGCATCCATAGTAACGCAACGTCTATTATTGTTGATGCCTTGTTCGAGATGCATCGGAGCAGCGTGGACCGATCAGAGCTGCGGGAGTGTTTGGAGATCATACGACTCCTTGTGCTTTTTGATCGCTTTCGCAGTGCTTTGATTTCATGTGCTGATCGTTCTGCGAGAAGCCAATGCATCTCGAACAAGTCTGGTGTGTTTGTGTTTGGCGCTGCCGGACTAGCGTTGCTGGGCAACATGATACGTATATGCAGTGACGTAAGATATAGCTCTGTTGTGGCTCTCTGGCCGGTGGAAACGCAAACCGGTTCGTCAGTCGAACCAACTCCGAACTGGCAATAGCTCTAGCTCTGAACCAGCACCCGGTTCTTGTTGGTGGAAAAGGGGTACAAGTGACCTAATGGTGTCCTAAAACTCCATCAGGTGACCTAATGGAGAAAAAAAAACCTTGGGAGAACCCAGGCTCAGTCGGGGGCCAGTTCTCCTCTGGCATTTATGAGCTAGAGGCCGGATTGTAGTTTGAACTGTGGGATTATATGAATGCCTGGCTGAAGAGATGCGACTTTAATCTAGTTTTAAACTGGGAGAGCGAGTCTGAGCAACGAACAGTATCAGGAAGACTATTCCAGAGTTTTGGAGCCAAATGTGAAAATGCTCTCCCTCCTTTGGTGGTTCTGAATATCCTAGGTATGACCAAAAGCCTTGAATTTAGTGATCTTAAAGAGCGCGGTAGATTATAGGGCGATAGAAGATCCGTTAAATAGACTGGAGCTAAGCCGTTTAGGGCTTTATAAGTCAGTAGCAATACCTTGTAATTAATACGGAACTTTATAGGTAACCAATGCAGTGATGATAAAATCGGTGTTATATGATCATATTTTCTTGATCTCGTAAGAACTCTAGCGGCGGCATTTTGGACTAACTGTAGCTTGTTTATTGAGGATGCAGGACAACCAGCTAATAAGGCATTACAGTAATCCAGTCTCGAGGTCATGAATGCATGAACTAACTTTTCTGCATCAGAAACTGATAGCATATTACGTAGCTTAGCAATGTTTATAAGGTGGAAAAAGGCTGTTTTTGTAACATATGAAATATGATTTTCAAAAGACAGGTTGCAATCGAGTATAACACCCAGGTCTTTTACTGTAGCGGATAAAGTAACAGGACATCCTATGATGTTAAAGTTGTATTGTGCGAGGTTTTGTGGGCGGTTTTTTGAACCGATAAGTATTACCTCTGTCTTGTCTGGATTTAATAAAAGAAAATTACGCGTCATCCAATCTTTTATATCTTTAACACACTCTGTCAATTTGGAAAATTTAGCGTTTTCATCCGGCCTTGATGAAATATATATTTGAGTGTCATCAGCATAACAATGGAAACTAATTCCATGTTTCCTTATAATATTTCCAAGTGGCATCATATATATTGAAAATAACAGAGGGCCTAACACAGATCCCTGCGGCACTCCATAGTTTACTGGAGTTATGATCGATTTTTCTCCATTTAAATAGACAAAATGGTAGCGGTCAGATAGGTATGATTTGAACCAGCTTAGTGCTTGTCCTTGAACACCAGTATAATTTTGTAGTCGATCTAAGAGTATTGTGTGATCTATAGTATCGAACGCAGCACTAAGATCAAGTAAAACTAGTATTGAGATACAGCCTTGGTCAGAAGCTAAAAGTAAATCATTTGTGATTTTAACGAGCGCAGTTTCAGTGCTTTGATGCGGTCTGAATCCAGACTGAAACTTTTCATAGATATCATTTTGTTGCTAGAAAGAGCCCAGTTGAGCGGACACCACTTTTTCTAATATTTTAGACATAAATGGAAGATTTGAAATGGGTCTATAATTTGCTAGATTATTATGATCTAATTGTGGTTTCTTAATGAGAGGTTTTATAACTGCCAGTTTAAATGTTCTTGGAACATGACCTAGAGATAAAGACGAGTTAATAATATTGAGGAGAGGCTCTTCCACTACAGGTAACACTTCTTTCAGTAGTTTAGTTGGTATAGGATCTAATAAACATGTTGTTGTTTTAGATGAAGTGATAAGTTTATTTAACTCTTTTTGTTCTATAGTTGTAAAGCACTGTAATTGGTCTTTGCGGGGTGATAATTGAAGCTGAATTATAAGGCGCGATTGAAGATTGAACGTTTACAATTGTGGTTCTGATGCTTTCTATTTTCTCAGTGAAGAAGTTCATGAAATCATTACTACTGAACTGTAACGGGATATTTTGTTCGGGTGACGTCTGTTTATTTGTTAGTTTAGCCACGGTGTTAAATAAAAACCTTGGATTATTTTGGTTGTTTTCTATTAGTTTGCGGAGGTGCTCAGCCCTGGCCGCTTTTAGGGCCTTTTTATAACCTGACATACTGTCTTTCCACGCGATTCTAAAGACCTCTAAATTAGTTTGTTTCCATTTACGCTCTAAAATACGGGTTTCTCTCTTTAAAACATGCGTAGTATTGTTATACCATGGTGCTTTATTTTTCTCTCTGACCTTTAATTTAATAGGTGCAACCACATCCAATGTTCTAGAGAGAATGGTGCTCATAGTGCTAGTTAGTTCTTCTAGTTCATCTGTTTGTTTGGGTTCACGCAGCAGCTGAGACAGATTAGATAAGCAATTTGAGAAATTATCTATGGTGGATGGGAGTATTGTTCTGCCTGGTTGATAACGCGGCGCTGCATGACATATTACAGCAGTACGTAATATGCAAGTTACCATGTAGTGATCAGTGACTTCATCGCTTTGTGGAATGATATCTATATCGGTTGGATCGGTTCCATGTGATATAATTAAATCGAGTGTATGATTAAGACGATGTGTTGGTCCGGTGACGTTTTGCTTGACCCCAAATGAATTTAAAAATCTGTAAACGCAGCTCCTAACGCATCATTTGGATTATCTACGTGTATGTTAAAATCTCCAACAATTAATGCTTTATCGACATTGACTAATAGGTCTGAGAGAAAATCTGCAAACTCTTTTAGGAAATCAGCGTAAGGCCCTGGCGGTCTATATACGGTAGCCAAGGCTAGAGATAATAGGGATGTTTTTCTAACATCTAAGAGCGTAACATTTAGTACAAGTACTTCAAATGAAATAAACTTATAACCCGTTTTCTGAGTAACATTTAGAATATCTCTATAAATGGTTGCAACACCTCCGCCACGACCAATCAGACGGGGCTCATGCTTATAACAGTATCCAGGAGGAGTAGACTCATTAATACCGAAATAATCATTTGGTTTAAGCCAGGTTTCAGTAAGGCAAAGTACATCGAAGCTATTATCTGTGACTATTTCATTTACAATAACTGCCTTAGGTGTGAGTGATCTAATGTTTAGAAGACCTAGCTTTAGAAATAGTTTTTGTTTACTAATAGCAACATTTTCTGTTTTAATAACAATTAGATTTTTCCTAGATCCTGCATTAGATTTATTATTTGATCTCACTAAACGAGGAATAGACACGGTTTCTATGCAATGTTCTACACTAGTATTTATATCAGTTGAATTGGTGCAGCAGAGACTATGATTTGGACTTTTGGTTACTAGTCAAAGGGTATTTAACATTTTGGAGATGTTATCTGACAGAAGAGCCGCTCCGAATCTGCTTGGGTGTAAGCCATCAGCACGGAAAAGCCTAGGACGCTCCCAAAACAGATTCCAATTATTTACAAAGAGCAGTTTCTGCTCATTGCACCATGACATTAACCATTCATTTAGCGCAAATAATCTGCTGAACTTTTCATGCCCTAGTCGGTACGTGGGAAGCGGTCCTGACACAATGATCGTTGTTTCAGGCGATGTGCTGCGTACCGTATCGAATAGATTCCTGAAGTCTTTCTTCAGAATCTCCGTCTGGCGCAGCCTGATGTCGTTCACTCCCGCGTGCAGGACCACAGTCACCGTTTAGGATCTCGGGAACGCGAGCAGCGATTTCAGAAACACGAGCACCAGGAAAGCAGTGACTTTGCACCTTACTTTTACCTAACGTAGCGTGTACGTGCCGAACGATGGAATCGCCGATGATCACAGCATCGTGTTCTGTTTCGCGTAGAGTGTCCATTAAATAGTTGTAAATATAACAAGGGCTTTGGATGAGAGATAAATTACTTGTTTATATCAATAAGAAAGCATTTTTGTGTAAGCTTTTTGTTATCATCCTGTGTATTACTATTATGTCAATTTTGAGTGGTTCATCATTATTTTCTATTAAATGTAAAAGGGGTTCTGGCAGCATGAATGCATTTTTTTTTTTTTTTTTATATTTTATGTTCAGTTGGGGTGTAATCATTCATGCTGTGTACTGTACTTGCCTCATACTTTCTCATATTAGGTTATTCGCTTACAAAAAGTTAGATGATTAAGATCACTAGCCTATATAATGTTGTAATATCTACTTTGTTGGGTTTAAGCTGGGTTTAATCATTTGCTGGGTTTAATTTTGTTCCTCTGTATTCTGTAGCAAATTCTAAAAAGGCATTTGTAAGCTATAATTAATGCTGTGTACTGTAAATTAACTTGAGAAGCCAGAACCCCTTTTACATTTAATAGAAAATATAATGAACCATTTATATTACGTAAAAATGTATACGAATTTTGGTAGATTTACAATGCTAATAACCATGGAAATGTGTCATTACAGTCTGTAAATATCTCTTAACAACACAATGCAATCACTAGTAAGACTTCCTGTTAATAAAGTATCTGGTAATAATCTATTCTATATCAACAATGCATTAAATCACATTACACATTAATATAAATAAATAAAACAAATTAAGTGATGTCTCAAGTCTGAAGTCAAGGACAGGCGTCCAATGACATTGTAACCAATGATATTTGAGGTTATTAAAACAGTAAGTCCCGCCCCTCGACTGCCAAAAATAAAATTGTTTGAGCGAGCAAAAGCAGCAGGCGAGAGGAGATCAAGCACGAGAGCGTGGGGAATGATCATGCGCGGGAGGGCTTGTATAGGCCTATGTCACACTTCCTGCTTCCGGAACGCGGAGTAGGGATTCAGAACTTCCGGTCAACAGTATTTCTCGATAAGGATTTTGATTATCAACCATAATGTCTAAACCATCCGAGGTAGACTGACCACGAGCTATGAGGTTGTGAAACGAAGGTTTTTGCTCCTGTAGAAGCTATACGTTCGTATGAAATCAACCTTGTTTTAAGAAAAACATGTTTTATCCGCGATCTTATGAAAAAAAACTACACTACCCACCATCCTAAGCGTAGCAGCAACGTCTGCTTATTGGTCCAACTCGCTGTTACCATAGAAACGTTTACCTTACTGGCGAACGGCTAGAGCTATAACAACAATGGCAGGCTACACCCACAGCTGTTGTTGTAGTGTACCGGGTTGCTCTGAACTTGCACCCTTTACTCAGTTTTGACATTTCCACTTGAGAGTTTTCATTTACCATCCGAACCACATCGTCATATGTGACTTCAGGCAGGTTGCGGAGAGATTTGGTCCAGCGGTATCTATCGGACTCCGCCATTGTAAAAAGCTAACCAGAAGAGCCGTATCCCTACTAAAAGACTTACTTCCGGTCTTACATTTTTTCGTGACATAGGCCTATTGCGTGCAGAGGAGATGTCATGCGCGCGCGCAGGGTTTGAATGAGCTCGCGAGTTCCCGTTTCCTCGCTTGTAGATCTGTTATCCTCTTGCGAATGTCATTTACCGCATGCGCCAGCATCAGTTGTGCGCTCCGTTAATTTTGTCATTGATTTTTCGCCATACTGAAAGTTTTGTACTCTCACATCGAAAGCACTTGCTGACTGGAGCTGCTTATCACGCATCAGTTGTCTCTCAAAGTTAACCCCTTATTTCCACCAGCTGTGGAACGGCGGCGGAGTCAATAGGTTTCCATTAAAGCTGCAGTTGGTAACTTCTGTAAAAATGTATTTTTTACATATTTGTTAAAACTGTCATTATGTCCTGACAGTAGAATATGAGACAGATAATCTGTGAAAAAATCAAGCTCCCCAGGCTCCTCCCAGTGGTCCTATTGCTATTTGCAGAAATACACCGCTCCCGGTAAGAAACAACCAATCAGAGCCAGGAGGAGTGTCTTAGCAGTGTCAATCATGCTTGTGTACGCGCTGATCATCACCCCCCTCTCTCGCACAGCGCGTACCGTCGTTCAAAATCAAGATAGCCGGTGTGCCGCGCAGCTGTGCTAATGGCGGACAAACAACCAAAACTGCCAATTTCTCGAGTGGCACCAGCTCATGCAACAAAGACAGGTAAACGGAAAAAGACCGATGACGATAAACAAGCGCGTCGGAGCCCATTTACTCAGTGTCAAAACTCTAGCCGCATAGCATACAGATAAAATGTCACGCACTGTGCAAAGCAACAATAGAAACCTGCTAATTCACTGGCTTGTCATGTTGCTGAAATAATGTACTAGCAAACCTTATTTAGCATTACACATCGCTAGAATAATTACTTAGATACTGTAACGTTACCATTATTATCTTGCTAGCTATTTATAACTTATAGAAAGAGTGCAACGTTATGAAGTTACATTACATGTATTGCAAAATACGTAATGATTTGAGGACCAAGTTTGTAGTCAAAGTATGGGCAGGCCATAGTCAATGTAAAGCATATTGTTGATGTTTCGTCCCTACCAGTGAATGTGCGATAACTGTTTATCCGCCGTCATCAGTGTCCCTGCATGTTTACTAGCCTGCGCGTTCATGGCAGGCTCCGCTGTGGAGGGAGGGCTGTAGGGCAGCAGAGAGCGAGGGGGAGTGACCTGTAAGCTGTGTTTGTTCAAATTTTCAGGCTAAGTCAACGTTTTCTAAAAGCTCCCTACTGCAGCTTTAAACTTTACCAATGCTAGCTTGATAGTGAGTACTAAAATACATCTTATTTGTTTATATTCATAATGATAAAGTTAGATTTTTTTATTATGTGATTCTGACATGATGTCACTACATGCACTGCGCTCCTCTCCGCTCGTCTCAGGTAAATAATGCGTCTTCCAGCTCAGCGGTCGGAGTCGCGCGTTCATGTGTTTTGGGGGCGTGGCTTTGGAAGGAGCCCAGAAGGGAGGGGGTGGAGTGAATGGAAATAATGAGCTGTCTTTAAAACAGTCGTGAGAGGTCTACAGACACTCGATTTTTATACGTTCTTTTTCAGAGTAGGCTACTTACATTTTAATTATGTATTGATATATAAATAAAGTTTAAACAAATTTGGAAAATAAGTTTTTTAGACAATTCCTACCTACCCAACCTTTAAAGTCAATGTGTTTATTTTCACTGACTGCGGAACGGCTGCATTCCGACTCCGGCGATCCGCAGCCCTCCGGAGCAGATATGCAGAGCTTCTATTTTTGCCAGATGCCGGAGAGCTCCGCATCAATTCAGCACTTATATCACGCGATCATAAGTGAATTCGCGAGATCTCGTGGGTCCTTGTGACTAAAGCTGTCAGTCATGGCCGCAGCCGTTCCGCAACAAATCTGGACCTGGTGGGCATTGAAGGACGACGTAGCACGGAGCCGATCCGCAGGTGGAAATCCGGGGTAAGGCAGCAGCAGACTTTGCTGAAGTTGCAATAAATCATTACACTGAAGTTGCAAAACACCTCAACATAATGGGGCCCTGTGATTTCCGTGATGCAGAAAACATGGAAGGAATCGTGGAATCCAGTCACAAAAACGGAATTTAGGCTACTGTATAAAGCGGAATGTTACGGAATTTGTAAACTTTGATGAATTAAAAAGCAGGTCAGTACAAATCAAATCGGATTTCAAACCACAAAAAGACTATTTAAATGAAATGAATCCTGCGTGTCTCTTAACGAATGGCGCAGACGCGTGATTTTATTTACCACACACACACACACACACACACACACACACACACACACTGGAGCATGCGTGAGGCTTGCGCTGTTTTCAGCCTTAAGGCCAATTTATACTTCTGCGTCGGGTGAGCGTAGAAGGTACGGCGTAGCATACGCATTGACGTGTACCATACGTCGTACCCTTCGCCGTACCCTGACACGCACCTCCTCAAAAATGTAACTACGCGTCGCGGCGACGCGGACCGCAAGATCTGTGATTGGTCGGCTGGATAGCATCGCGTTTCCTCCTATGCATTCCGGAATGATCTTCTGCACTCTGCACCGCCCGCCCGCCATTTTTAAATTCCGAAGATCAGTGAAGAGCCATGGAAATAGACCAAGTGACCGAGAGATTGCTTGAAGAAGTGCGGAAATACAGCCATCTGTATGACTCCTTCAGTCGCCATTGCTCGTAGAAACCTAAACTCAAAACAGCCGCGAGGAATGTAAACACAGTGGAACATTAAAACCCACCCGCGCCAACTAGCGTTTCGGCGGTGTAACTGCAGAGCAACACAGACATTCGCAGAAGTATAAATGCTCACGACGGCGTCGCCTACGTGCGTAGCCTACGACGTACACTATGGCGTACACTCGACGCAGAAGTATAAATTGGCCTTTAGCCGCATCATTATATGAGGACATGATTGCATCATCTCCGGAGCCGCTTTGAGTCACTTCATGAGCTTTTTACACAGAAACTCAAAGATCTCCACGGCAACCCGTCAAAATAAAAGTTCGGTTTTTCATAGGGCCCTAAAATGTCATTTTTGTTAAACTGTAAATAAATTGAATAAGTGTAATGATTTAAATTAATTAGAAATGCTTTTTGATTACAAAAATTTAATTTAACCATTAAAATAGAGTCTTTAAGTTTTACAAAATGTTTACAGAATGCTGCTGGGTGCTCCCTGCACTTTTTAAGTTATTATTATTATTAATGTTATTATTAACAGTTCTCAGATTTAAAGATATGTTTAAAGGTTCAAAATATCGGTTATTGGTATAAATATCGGTCTACTTGATCTGTAATAATCGGTATTGGCATCGGCCCTGAAAATCACATATCGGTCGACCCCTAATGATAACGACCTAATATTGACTGAAGTACGTCATTGTGAGCTTTTGAGATTTTTGTAAGATTTTGAATAGTAATTCCTTCCGATGGATTTGGTAACACTTTAGTCATTACTATAGTGTGTTCCCATGATCTTCACTTTAGAAAACTGATCCAAATAATTAGTAGTTCCTTTAGAAAGATGTAGTAACATTTGAGTTATTACTATTCAAAACCTTACAATGACTTCAGTCAATATTAGTTAGCAAGCTTTTCACTTTAGAATACTGACCAAATAATTAGTAGTTCCTTTAGAAGGCTGTAGTAACACTTGATTCATTACTAATGGGTTACCATTACGTCACTGTCGGGCGGAAACCTCATATGTCCAAATTTCATATTTTTTCACAAAACGATGCTATTGGTCAGTCCCCACATGGGTCTGTTATTTTTACAAATTATTAACCAATCTAAAGTGTTGAAAATAGCTTGAGAGCAAATCTCTTAACTCCATTGGACACTTCAACTGTCTGAGAATCCTCGTAACTCCACCTCTTCTTCACTCCGCGGCGGGAGCCTCTGCGGTATTTTGTCTCTTCAAGATTGAAAGTCGCAACGATTAAGAAATCCTCGTCGAGCAACAAATAAAGCAAGCCTTAAAGGGTAACTAAACCCTAAAACAACTTTTTTTAGTTAATGATCTGTAAGATTGGGGCTTTATTAGTGCTGTTCATTGATTCGAGTAAATTTTTTGACATTTGGGTATAAAGTGTTTTAATTCTACAATATATGGTGTAAAAACGTCTGAGTGCTGCCCTCTTCAGGTTGAACGGTGGCTACTGCAGTTGAATTTTCCTATTGGCAGTTGTGGTGCCCTGTGACATAAGAGGGTACCAGCTCACCATGCCCTTGGTACGAGCTCACCACGCCAGTGGGGATTTCTTTAAGACTGCAAGGGACGCTTGGCTTCCCCTATAATGTCAAAAAATTAATGGTCAAATATGTACTATTGCGTTAACATTTTATTGACTAAAAATGCGTTAGAACACGTTCATCTCAAAGACGAGTTCGTTCAGAATGAGTTACATATAGCGGGTCGGCTGACTCGATTTCCTTCTCATACATTCCCGTAGCGTCACAGTGCATTTCCCTGTTGAAGCCCAGCATCCATTGACTTCAATGGGGCTGCTCTGAACAGTTTTTTTCAGTGCTTCAAAACTAGACGGTCATTGGATAAATGCTGCGATTATGTCCCGCCCACGGATGCTCAGCGTCTCCGGGGGTGAATGAGGAGTGGGCTGGCCTGGACTCCGGGCTTCTGCGTGATGATTGGAGGGTCTGTCGAAAGGCTGCATCTCCTTTTGATTGACAGCGATTTCATACAATAAAAAGTCGCTGATGCTGAAGCTATTCGAGCTCAGTCCCATCGCGGATTTTGCAAGTGAAGTCGAAAGACTAACTGCTGCAACCTTTTTTGGTTCAATATTGCAAGTATTGAAAACGATCAGGATAGCGTATATTAGCATCTAGTTAGAATGGCATTTATAGTTATTTCGATTATTTTGTGTAGCCTAGGTAATTAATTTGCAGTTAGTGTAGTATTGTTAGAAGCATAGTTAGTTAGTAGCATAGTATTGCATCAGTTAGGATAGCTTCAAGTTAGCGTAGAGCATTAGCTTTATCTGTATTGAGTACAGTGGTTAGGATGGGACGTAGGTGTAGTGTTGCTGGTTGCAAAAGCACAGCTTGCGCTGTAAAGCGACACAGTGCCAAACGCTGCTCCTCCTGCATGGACTCCACCACCGCAGCGGCGTCTTGATGTGAGTGAGCATATTAGTGGTCACATATTAGTGATATATCGACCGATATTTGGCACTTTTAAAATATCGGCATTGGCCGATGAGTTTTTCTGATTGGCCGATGTGTTGGAAGCGGGACTTTTATTTTGACGGCGCTCCAGACTTTTATTTTTGACGAGCGGCGCTGAGAACATCAGTGCCTGATCACACAGCACTCACTCACATTCTCCGTCTTCATTAGTTTACGATCTCTGTCAGTCATATCTAATACTTTGTTAGACAGAACTGGAAAACAAAGAAAGTCATTTAAATGGTATGCGAAAAAGTAAAGTGTTGCTTTTATATTATTTGTTACAGAAAAGGCAAACAATTAGGCTAAAATACTTTCTCATTTGCTGTCAACATTCAGCAAATGCGCATCTAACGTTACATCATTTAAACAAATCTCTTTTAAACAAATCAAACATTTAATTTCACAAAACTTGCAGATTTAATGGAATCCAGCTGTGATATCTTGTGAAGTGTGCATTTGTAGCCTGCATAAACGTGTTACTGCGAGTGACGGTCGGTCCGTGCGAAGTGAGTGAATGCGAACAGAAGATCAGCTTCACAGGAGACGCGATCGAAAAACTTTAAATCCTTCATTTTAAAATATGTTGTGCTATATCCAGTTACCCACTGTGTCATATTCATATCGTTTCCACTGTGTTGTATGTAATATTAGCGTTTCCTTGTCTTTATTTGAAAAAAAGATATATTACCAGTGCGCACAATATTACCAGATTACTGAGTGCAATGTTACAGTGTTTACTTCCTTTTTATTCACATATTCATATTTTTTTAAACAATTACTTTATTTGTGAAAAATACTGTAATAGGATTGCAGATTCAAGAAGTTGCCATCTAAAGTATAAGCATGTTTATTTTAAAGATTTGTTTTCTAATTTATTTAAAATTTATAAAATATTGATTAAAATAAATATAATGTATATAATAGGCGTATTTTTTCACATAGCAGCAAAATAGACTTAAAATACTCTGCATTTATGGTCATACAGACTTAAGCAATATGAAAAAGTAAACTGTTAAATCAAATGTCTACTTTTTTATGTGTCCACTTACAATCGAAACAAAACATTGTGCTTTTGTAAAATAAAGCAAATAAATAGGGTGTGCTTTCTGCCTCTCCGTCTCCGTGAACTTTTTTTCTGGAGCACGTCTCTAAACTTAAACAAAACTCAGTGAATACTAGTGACACAGGCATAAGCAATATAGCTTTATAATCATTTAAGTCTGTGCTATTAAATGATCTAATTCAAAACGAAAACAAATATTCTCTGTTTATGTAATCTGTATGAAAAGATAGAGATGTCAGTCGTTCTCATGCAACTCATCTGCTAATGTGAACATGCCTACAGACTCAGGTGCTGGACTCAGGTGCCTTTTCTCTTGTCAAAAGGCTCAACGCGACCGCCGACTTTGTTTGCGTGCAGATTCATTTCCGCCTATTAGACAGCCTAGTCAGCTTATCGTTTAATTTTGGTTTTGCATCACTCATAGCTCTTAAACTTTTAAAATAGAATTTAGGAAGATGTATGTTGCCACAATCATTAGCTTTGATTAGCTCTTAAAGCTGTCTCTTGTCAAAAGGCTCAACGCGACTGCAGACTTTGATGAACACTGCTGGCAGCAGCGACGTCTGTGTCCGTACCATTCTTATCAATGACAACGTAACCTCGTATCTCCCTGATCCCAAGTCATAAATCTCGTATCTCCAATTAAAACATGTTTTTGGGGAAATGTTGTGTTAATGTTGGTACACGACAGTATATGATAGCAATATAAGGTATAATACCAACTTTAACGATACAATGTTTAATAACCCAAAAAAAAAAAAGCAGTTTTTTTAATTTCCTGAAAAATAATGGTTTTGGAGATGCGAGGATTTCGCCCGACAGCTTGTACATTATGCTTTATTAATATTAATTATGAACCTGTATATAGTTCTTAGTCTTCAGTGAGGTATGAAAAATAGTAGTTACTGATTGGCTAATAGTGAACTACCACATTCGACTGAGCGCTATTACTTACTAATTCATTAATCAGAGTTTCTTGTTAGTTAATAGTAGTTACTAGAATGTTAATAGTGTGTTACTCATTTGTTCCTGTGTAGTTATTCATTAATGAAGGAACAGTATTATAAAGTGTTACCAAAAGTCATATACTGTACAGTAACTGTATTTTTTTTTTTTTTTTTTTTTTTTTACCTTTTTTTACAATTTAGAATTTTACTCAACATTAAATATGTTTTCTCTAGCAGTGGTTTTGTACGTTTATTTATTTATTTATTTATTTATTTTTCTTCAAACTTAAATAAAGCTCTCTAGTCTTGACATCCACTTGTAGGCCATCCTGGAAGACTAATGCGCCATGGTTTCCCTCTGGAATTTCCTATGGGTTGTTAATAATAAGATCTGTGGGTATAACATTGCTTTAAGAGACTATCTTTTTAACAGGATTTTTAAAGCTGCCTTGTTGTTTAAAATAAATTGCATAATTAATAAGGACTAATAATTGTTGAGTTTAAGTACTTGTGTTTGGGTGCATTCACTTCCTGGAGGTTAGCTCTGTAATTATTGAATCGATCAATAGAGCTTTTGCCTGAATAATTATGTGTGCCTGAGCCTGCCGAATGCAGTCCAGAGTCAGTGTATGTAAGATATTGCATAGCACTGTGGGTAAAATATGCCCTAATGACCTTCTCTCATCTGTCATCCCAGACGTGATCAATCAGTTTGCGGGGAGTGATGGAGAGAAAAGCATCAAATGATATTGATGTGGCCCTATTTTAAGACACAAACTACGTTTGGGCATTCAGTGTACTCTGATTGGTCAATTTATCTACTCTGTACGGGAAGTAGCACTGAAAGGCCAATTTTTCCGAAGAGCCAATTTTGCAGTTGTTGTTGTTGTTGTTGTTGTTGTTGTTGCACAAAAACAAAACAAAAAAACAATTGAAGCTTTCCAGCAATGACGTTGGTAACAAAACATGCCACACACAAACACAATAAAAAGCTATTGTGTAACCAAACATAAATGAATTAATCTCGCTCTCTCTTTTTTTTTTCTAAAGTCCATCATCCTCATGCATTACATTGGATCTGACCTAGAGGCTTAATTTAAGCTAATTTAAGTTAGGAGATACACGAGTCCGCCTGCAGTTCTTCCACAGATATCCCATGCGGCAGCACCATTACATTATTCATTTAGCAGACACTTTCATATTCAAAGTAATCTACAGTACATACTACAGGGACAATCATCTTGGTGCATGCAGAGGTTAAATGCTTTGCTCAAAGGCAAAACGGTAGTAGAAACTTCAGGGGGTTGAAGTTGCGACCTTTGGGATTCCAGATCTTAAACCACAAAGCCCTGCACCAAAAAAAAAAAAAAAAAAAAAAAAAACTATCACACACAATGTAACCTTTTATGTTGAACAATGTCGTGCCAGTTCCCAGCATGCATTGCAGCTTGAAAATGATGTGGTAACTATTATTATTGCTTTGCATTTACTGGCTTTATTTATGCTGTTGCTGCTTGTTGTCACTGTTATTTAGCTGTCATATGGTTCAGAGTTCATATTTTTACTGAACTGCAATTGTTGGTCATCACCATGTCTTGATATGTGCATCTCATCGCAACTTTTGTATGCAATTTATTTGTCTGGGTAAAATGTTTGTTTCTAGTTTTAAGAAGTTATCTTTTAAAATCATAAATGGAGATGAAAAACAAAGATTGTAGATGCCTATATTGCTAAATCCTAAACAATATAATTACCGTGACACACATTTTTAAGTTCAAAAGACTACCTGTTACTCATTAGACAAACAAAAGTTTTTAAGTTAGCTCAACTGATGCAACTTTGTAAGCTTTTTTTACGTTGACATGCCTGTTGCCACTTGTCAGAATTACCGGTAATGTCTGACTAAGTGCATTTAACAATCATTAATCTGAACAATTGCTGTTGCATGATGCCTCCATATCAGTAAGCATAGCATAAACAAAAATAATTACAGTGCATCTTTAACTGTCTCTAAACAGTCCACTCATATAGATGCATTGATTTCATTTCCCCCCAAGATAAAACACTAGTTTGGCGATAATAAGAGCACTTTATAAAGTTATATGACCCATCACACAAGACATAAAACTGCCAGTGTGTCTGACAGTGTTTAAATCTGAAGACGGTGTGGAGTAAAGCTGTATTTTGGACCACTGGGAGTGTTTGGATAGATCACACCACTATAAACAATGTTGTGAGGATCATGGTGTGACCAGCAGAATAAGTAAATGAATCAGCAAAGCACAGTTGCATGTAGCTGATGTCATAATTAGTTTAAAAAGAACACACAAAAAAAAAACATTCTGTTTGTATATGAGCCTATTGATTTTCCTTTGCTTGTTTGTTGCCAGCCTGCTACGCAGACGTGTGGACAGCATCATGCTGGGTGGACAAATAAGGCTGGTTTCACACTGATCACAAAACAACAGAGAAGACCAAATTTGTAATTCTCTGTGCTGTTTCCTCCCCAATTCCACTAAAGGTTCTTCAAATTCCTCCCTCTTCCTTTATTTTCTCTGCCCCTCTCTCCTGCCTTGATATTCTGTCGAAACACATTTTACTCTCACTGAAGAATCATTTTGCATGTTTTGGGGCATGTGCTCCCTCCACACTGACTGTCCTCATGCAAGCTGCTTTAATGTTTCTTGCAGCAGTTTTGACCTGACTCATATTTTTCTGCTTTGCAATAACAGTTTCAGACCTGCAAAGCTATGTGAGGAGGAATGGCTACAGGACACAGAAAAATCACTCTGTGGCTTTAAGAAAATTAACTCCTTGGGCCCTATCTTGCACCCAGCGCAAGTGACTTTGTACACCGACGCATGTATCATTCCTATTTTGCACCCGCGCAAAGCAGACTTTTCCCTCCACAGAAGCACGTCGGTAAGTTAGGAAATACACTTGTGCTCCCGGGGGCGGTTCAGCGCAAAGAGGAGGCGTGTTCTGGCGCAAACGTTCCTTCATGCTATTTTGCAGGTTTAGAAAACAATTGCGCCACTAACCAGGAAAAAATAGTTTAAAGTCAGTGGCGCGTTGCGCATGTTATTCATATGCTATTTAAGGGCGCATGCTTGGCCATAATCAATGTAGCGTGTGCACAACGCGCATACACTTTGATTCTCTCATCTACACAGAAGCAGCAGTTTTCATTTTTGCAAATCATACATTATTACGATAGATAGATAGATAGATAGATAGATAGATAGATAGATAGATAGATAGATAGATAGATAGATAGATAGATAGATAGATAGATAGATAGATAGATAGATAGATAGATAGATAGACAATTTATTATAAAAGCATACATCTAGCTTACACATTTACCCAAATTATCATACGCCTGTTTAACCGAAGTTAATTTGGGTGGGTTTCTTCATTTCAATGTAACTTCTCTCTTTTACGGCCGTGACGAGAGCGTTGCTCTCCTTGGCTGTGAACCGCTCCTGGCGCGCGCCTGGCAAATCCGCCGTTACAATAGCAATCCGCTATGGAAAAAGCACGTCTGCTCTTAAAGGGAATGTGAGATGACGCTCTGATTGGTTTATTTCACGTTACGCCCAAACCACACCTATGAATAATGAAGCTACTTCAGACCAACCCATTTTAGATTTGCGCCTGGCGCAAGAGTCATTTATCCCGCCGGGAAAATAGCAACAGCGCCGAGACCCGCCCACAAAGTTACTTGCGCTTTGCGCTTGACACTTGCGTTTCAGATCGTTAAAATAGGGCCCCTTAAGTTTTTGTGTGTGACAGCATAGTTATTACAGCAACACTCCTTACTTTAAGGAGTTCAGTTATAGTGTGTAAATAGTGTGGATTTACCAGTAATAAGCTATGTTTTCTCCTCTGATTAATCCGTTTGTTCAGGTTCAAATTACTACATTAGAATAGCATACCAGAGTACTACTATTTCTGCCATGTTTAATCTTAATGTTGGTTTGGATTTACATTGTTTGGTTCTTTCAGATGGTTAATATGAAAGAATCTGATCCATTCACACAAGTCCTGTGCACATGTACAATTTTTTTTTTTTTTTTTTTTTTTTTTTTTTTTTGCTGTAAACATTCTCATATTCTCCTAAGAAAATGTCTCCTATTTATCACTGTTGCCATACTAATGGTGTTTACTCATTGGATTCAGAGTAAATGTACTGATTTAAAATGATCAAGTTCATTCATTTGAATTCTGAAACCTGATCCTCATTATTTATGTGATAAAAACTGCTATGACTATAAAAAAACAAATTATATTATGATACTTAAATATTAGTTAATTAAAAACTGAACTTTTTATTTCGAGACATTGTAATATGTGAGAAAACAAGTACCCATAATGCACTGGAACATGAACAGCCAGTTTACAGTTAGATAAAGTTAAAGTTAGATTGTTATGCTGCAACATCTTAACATGAAGATATTGCCTCCTTAAATTATTTCAGAAAGAGAGAAAGAGGGGAACATTTAGGAGCAAAGTGAAAAACAAGTTCAATGGGGTTCTATATACACTCACCTAAAGGATTATTAGGAACACCAGTTCAATTTTTCATTAATGCAATTATCTAATCAACCAATCACATGGCAGTTGCTTCAATGCATTTAGGGGTGTGGTCCTGATCAAGACAATCTCCTGAACTCCAAACTGAATGTCAGAATGGGAAAGAAAGGTGATTTAAGCAATTTTGAGCGTGGCATGGTTGTTGGTGCCAGACGGGCCGGTCTGAGTATTTCACAATCTGCTCAGTTACTGGGATTTTCACGCACAACCATTTCTAGGGTTTACAAAGAATGGTGTGAAAAGGGAAAAACATCCAGTATGCGGCAGTCCTGTGGGCGAAAATGCCTTGTTGATGCTAGAGGTCAGAGGAGAATGGGCCAACTGATTCAAGCTGATAGAAGAGCAACTTTGACTGAAATAACCACTCATTACAACCGAGGTATGCAGCAAAGCATTTGTGAAGCCACAACACGCACAACCTTGAGGCGGATGGGCTACAACAGCAGAAGACCCCACCGGGTACCACTCATCTCCACTACAAATAGGAAAAAGAGGCTACAATTTGCACGAGCTCACCAAAATTGGACAGTTGAAGACTGGAAAAATGTTGCCTGGTCTGATGAGTCTCGATTTCTGTTGAGACATTCAGATGGTAGAGTCAGAATTTGGGGTAAACAGAATGAGAACATGGATCCATCATGCCTTGTTACCACTGTGCAGGCTGGTGGTGGTGGTGTAATGGTGTGGGGGATGTTTTCTTGGCACACTTTAGGCCCCTTAGTGCCAATTGGGCATCGTTTAAATGCCACGGCCTACCTGAGCATTGTTTCTGACCATGTCCATCCCTTTATGACCACCATGTACCCATCCTCTGATGGCTACTTCCAGCAGGATAATGCACCATGTCACAAAGCTCGAATCATTTCAAATTGGTTTCTTGAACATGACAATGAGTTCACTGTACTAAAATGGCCCCCACAGTCACCAGATCTCAACCCAATAGAGCATCTTTGGGATGTGGTGGAACGGGACCTTCGTGCCCTGGATGTGCATCCCACAAATCTCCATCAACTGCAAGATGCTATCCTATCAATATGGGCCAACATTTCTAAAGAATGCTTTCAGCACCTTGTTGAATCAATGCCACGTAGAATTAAGGCAGTTCTGAAGGCAAAAGGGGGTCAAACACAGTATTAGTATGGTGTTCCTAATAATCCTTTAGGTGAGTGTAGAACTCAATGTTAAAGAACCTTTATGTAACAAAAGGTTCTATATAAGGAGTCTTAATACATAACTTAAAGGGTTAGTTCACCCAAAAATGAAAATTCTGTCAGTAATTACTCACCCTCATGTTGTTCCAACCCCGTAAGACTTTCGTTCATCTTCGTAGTGCGTAGCGCGTCTGTGTTGCACGTCACCACGTATCACACACATGACTAGCGTCGCCCAATAGTGAGCCTACGTGGTGACGTGCAACACAGACGCGCTACGCAATTACACTACGTGAAAAGACTCGAGGCCCAGAGAGAAGGAAATGAAAAGTGGAATAAAGTCGTTATTTTTGTTTGTTTTTGCGCACAAAAAGTATTCTCGTCGCTTTATAAACTTAAGATTGAGCCACTGGAGTCACTTGGACTATATTAACAATGTCTTTAATACATTTTCTGGGCCAGCAAGTTATAGTGTCCATAAGCCTGTGGTGGAGTGATCCAGCACTCAGATTTCATCAAAAATATATTAATTTGTGTTCCGAAGATGAATGAAAGTCTAACGGAGTTAGAACAACATGAGGGTGAGTAATTACTGACAGAATTTTCATTTTTGGCTGAACTAACCCTTTAATACATAAAAATTGCATAATACTTTCATGTTTAACGAATTATTCCAAAAAAATTCTACTGATAAACTAAAGTATGTTTGCGAGGTGTTTAATTCATCAAATTTAATTAAAGTTAAAAACGGAATTAATTAATTAAAACTAGCTTTTCCCTTGGTGTGAGGTGTGTTAAGAGTGACTGAATCTGCTCAGAAGAACGTCGGAGCCGCCCCGATCGCGAATCAGAAATCCTTATGTGTTGGGGGAACCCAGAGGACAAACGTGCGCACGCTCTGGAGATTATCACGTGAAACGAAACCATATCCAATCAGAAAGCAAGCTGAGAGAAGACGGAAGCATAACAAACAGTCATGGCGCAGGCGCAGCACAACGGAGATGGATCAGCTTGTCGATTTGTGGCAACAGCACGAGTGTTTACACAACGTGGCATGTAAAACATACCACAATAGACTTGACAAGGAGAAGAGTTGGTCAGAAATAGAAAACAATGGATGTACCAGGTAGCCAAATAGCAACAGAATAGGTGTGTGTGTGTGTGTGTGTGTGTGTGTGTGTGTGTGTGTGTGTGTGTGTGTGTGTGTGTGTGTGTGTGTGTGTGTGTGTGTGTGTGTGTGTGTGTGTGTGTGTGTGTGTGTGTGTGTGTGTGTGTGTGTCTGTGTGTCTGTGTGTCTGTGTGTCTGTGTGTCTGTGTGTCTGTGTGTGTGTCTGTGTGTCTGTGTGTCTGTGTGTCTGTGTGTCTGTGTCTGTGTCTGTGTCTGTGTCTGTGTCTGTGTCTGTGTACTGGTTTGACCTACATTATGAGGACCCATATTTATTCAAATGTAAAAATGCAGAACGTTTTCTGTGTTAGGTAGGTTGGGGAAAGGAGAAAATGTAATTAGCTCAGTATAAAAACCATTACGCCTAATATGGGTCATCCACATAAGGATAGGTGTACCAGTACACATGATGTGTGTGTGTGACAGAGCTTTTTTTATTTTATTAAATTTTTATTAAATTTTTATTTATGACAAGATGACTCTGGTTGAAAATCTGTTTGTGTGTGGTGTGCTGTCTTTGTCACATCAATGGCACACCACACACTATAGGAGCAAAACGGTTAAATCTAGGATTTTTTGTCCTCATATTTGTGGTCTCTCACATTTTGAAAATCTTATAAGATTTAAAAAATATTTTAGTGTGTACCCAGCATTACTTAGGACTTTGAATGAAATACCAGCCCCAATGGAATCTCTGAATAATGGTGACGGTCCATGCCATTATTATTTATATAGAATTGACAGCATGTGTGTATTGCAACCCCATACTTTATTAAACAAGAATCCGGATCTGAACATATTCTGTACCACTGTGTATTCCTGCAGACTAAAGGATTGTTAACATTATATTCGTACCCATGGTCCTGCTGGCTAGCAGGGGACATCTCCATGTTTCAGTTAGGCTGGCCTCAGTTATAGTGTCTGTTCAGTGTAATAAAAAAGAACTGAGTCTTTTTATCCTGAATTGTTTCCCTTTATTCCTCTGCAAAAATGATCTTCCTGTCCTTTAGACAGAATGATGAGTGATGGACCTGCTTTTAACAAGCTGATCCAATCAGCATTCAGCTGACTATTGCCCCTTACCACTTTCAGTGCAGCCAAGCATTTGTCATGAACTGGTTGACAGGCATTTTGACTTACATCTTTCAATATACCTCCAGTTCTGGCTATTTTGGGATGATGCTTCTGACAGTTTGGAGAGTATATATGCATCAAGTGTCAATTAGAGCGTTGATACAAGTGAATGATGATATCAGCCTCTGATGGCGATGCTGCAAGATGGAGCCATAGTTCATTGCTGTCACTCTTAAATCATTACACTGTGTATGTTTGTGCTTCAGAGTGCGTGAATGCAATGTTATGTAATTCATGTTTTTGTTTTTTTGTGCGTTCACATTTAGTTGTGTTTGCATGTCTGGGTCAGCAGTCAGAGCTCTGTCCATCTGTTATGTTCTCTGAGAGCCGCTTTTCTGTGCATTTCCTACAGTCTCTTTGGGATTCTCCAGTGCACATACTCTACATCAGCAGTACATTCCTCTAGTGGGAATTAATATTTATGATAATTACAATTAATTTGTAATAATAATAACAACAATTATTATTAATAACAACAACAATAATAATATATTGAGTATTAACAATATTCACAAATTTAATAATAATGCTTTTTACAGATATATTATTAGGAGACTAATTATAAATGATCAGAAATAATATAATACAATAATAAATAATTATGCTATTACTTAAAGCTGCAGTCCGTAACTTTTTTGGGTTAAAAATTATCCAAAATAAATGTTTGAGCAAGTACATAACCAGATAGTGTTCAAAACTATCTGCTTGCCTTAGCTCGATTCTAAACGGTAAGTGAAAGTGAAAGTGAAAGTGAAAGTGAAAAGCTTGTAATAATGTTTTTAATTCCAGTGGTACTGGTGGATTTCAACGGGAAATTCGAGCATGTCTTTGCGTCATTACATCACATCTGTACACATAAAGAAGGTGTCTCGGCTAGTAGTGTGAGGATGTTGGAGATGGAGATTTATAGCCTTTTCTCACTGCACTTGATATAATTAAACTTATCAATTTGATGGCGGATCCAGAAAGGTGACAACTGGAGATTCACCCGTTGTAAAATGCAAAAGACTTCGGACTTCAGAGTGGCTACAGAAAAAAAGAGACTGCAACCGGGCCCAAGCAAAAACAAGGATAAATATCGGAAGGGCATTAAATGTAGTCACCCAATGCTGATGTTGTTAACATTATTAATTTGAGAACAAAGTATAATTTGCACGGTTTGACGTGATATAATTAGTGATCGTTAGATTTAATCAGCTCGATTTACTGCAATGCTTTTTTCCCCTGGTCAGAACAAAAGTGGATGTTACTTGTTCAGATGACATTTCCGGTGAAAATTCTTATGTTGGTCATACTTCCAAAAAGTAGAATCTGTGATTCCGAATGACAGTATCTACACCAGTGACTGAGAGCCACACCTTCTCCTCAAAACATTGGATTCATACGTGCTGTGCCATGCCAAGGCACAAGTGAAGTTGATAATTCCGTGAATAACTGCAATTGTAGATTTCGAACAGAGATGGCGACAAAGAGGAAAAACTAAGGACTGCAGCTTTAATTATTAGCTTATTATCAGGGATGTAATGGAGGCTAAACGCACGTAAACGCCGTTTGCGCACCTCCCAAAATTCGGAAATAGCGTTTACCCACCTCCAAAGTGCGTTTATCCACCTCTAAATAGCCTATAGTTCCTAAGCCATTTAAAATTAATTTAAATTAATTTTTTTTCATATTGTTCATTATTAGTTTCATAGGTTGTTAAACCTAAGACGAAGTCTTTCATATTGCGCTGCATTACTGTCAGTGTTGACCAATCTCTTGCGGTGTTGCCACTTGCCAACAGGAAGCAGCAGACTGCATCAAGTCAGACTATCAATCTATCGCTATAGCCGTTCGTGGTTTCGCGGGTACGGTAAACGTTCGTTAATAATAAAAATAATAATAAAAATAACGTTAGTTATTTTTAATAGAAATCATCACTCATACAGCAGCCATTCATCTCATCTCTGGTTTATTTGTGTTCGTATACATACAATATCCACGATCCGCCAGGGCTATTAGTCCAATGGTGCGCACATTTGGAGAAATAATGATTAATTATGACATGTTTGTAAAATATTTCGTCATACAGAATAACATTTCTATTCATTTTGCACTGATTTATGCGATCTGAAGAGCTCAAACAGCTAACAGAGCTAGCGATGACTCTCCTCTTCCTGATTCGCGTCAGCTATGACATCAGTGCGATATCATTAGTTTGTAAATCTGTCAATCATCTCAAGTGAACCACATATGTGGCACCAGATTCATCCTTCTGTCGTTAATCTGCACCTGCTACATTAGCAATTGGAAAAAACTGTAATCGACAACTATTTCGATAATCGATTAGCTGGTTTGAGTCATTTTTTAAGACAAAAGTAAAACATTCTTTGATTCCAGCTTGTTAAATGTGAATATGTTCTGGTGTCTTCTCTCCTCTGTGCAGTAAACTGAATATCTTTAAGTTGTGGACAAAACGAGACATTTGAGGACGTCATCCTGGGCTTTTGGGAAACACTGATCCACATTTTTCGGACATATTATCAACTAATCGATTAATCGAGAAAATATTCAACAGATTAATCGACTATGAAAATATTCCCAAATCCCTAATCATTATGTACAAGTGCATTGCATTGGAAGCCCTGGATATAAGCCTCCCTCTCTATCTCTCTTAAATATTTTTGTTCTCTCTGTTTTGTCATTTAGTAAACTTTATTTATATTATTCCTTCTTGAGTCTCTTTAACAAGAACTTAGATTAGTGATGTCATCAGGGTACACAGAACATTTAAACTGGCAGTTATAAAACCTCTCATTAAGAAACCACAATTAGGTCATAATAATCTAGCAAATTATAGACCCATTTCAAATCTTCCATTTATGTCTAAAATATTAGAAAAAGTGGTGTCCGCTCAACTGGGCTCTTTCTTGCAACAAAATGATATCTATGAAAAGTTTCAGTCTGGATTCAGACCGCATCATAGCACTGAAACTGCGCTCGTTAAAATCACAAATGATTTACTTTTAGCTTCTGACCAAGGCTGTATCTCAATACTAGTTTTACTTGATCTTAGTGCTGCGTTCGATACTATAGATCATACATTACTCTTAGATCGACTACAAAATTATACTGGTGTTCAAGGACAAGCACTAAGCTGGTTCAAATCATACCTATCTGACCGCTACCATTTTGTCTATTTAAATGGAGAAAAATCGATCATAACTCCAGTAAACTATGGAGTGCCGCAGGGATCTGTATTAGGCCCTCTGTTATTTTCCATATATATGATGCCACTTGGAAATATTATAAGGAAACATGGAATTAGTTTCCATTGTTATGCTGATGACACTCAAATATATATTTCATCACGGCCGGATGAAAACGCTAAATTTTCCAAATTGACAGAGTGTGTTAAAGATATAAAAGATTGGATGACGCGTAATTTTCTTTTATTAAATCCAGACAAGACAGAGGTAATACTTATCGGTTCAAAAAACCGCCCACAAAACCTCGCACAATACAACTTTAACATCATAGGATGTCCTGTTACTTTATCCTCTACAGTAAAAGACCTGGGTGTTATACTCGATTGCAACCTGTCTTTTGAAAATCATATTTCATATGTTACAAAAACAGCCTTTTTCCACCTTAGAAACATTGCTAAACTACGTAATATGCTATCAGTTTCTGATGCAGAAAAGTTAGTTCATGCATTCATGACCTCGAGACTGGATTACTGTAATGCTTTATTAGCTGGTTGTCCTGCATCCTCAATAAACAAGCTACAGTTAGTCCAAAATGCCGCCGCTAGAGTTCTTACGAGATCAAGAAAATATGATCATATAACACCGATTTTATCATCACTGCATTGGTTACCTATAAAGCTCCGTATTAATTATAAGATATTGCTACTGACTTACAAAGCCCTAAACGGCTTAGCTCCAGTCTATTTAACGGATCTTCTATCACCCTATAATCCATCGCGCTCTTTAAGATCACTAAATTCAAGGCTTTTGGTCATACCTAGGATATCCAGAACCACCAAAGGAGGGAGAGCATTTTCACATTTGGCTCCAAAACTCTGGAATAGTCTTCCTGATACTGTTCGTTGCTCAGACTCGCTCTCCCAGTTTAAAACTAGATTAAAGTCGCATCTCTTCAGCCAGGCATTCATATAATCCTACAGTTCAAACTACAATCCGGCCTCTAGCTCATAAATGCCAGAGGAGAACTGGCCCCCGACTGAGCCTGGGTTCTCCCAAGGTTTTTTTTCTCCATTAGGTCACCTGATGGAGTTTTAGGACACCATTAGGTCACTTGATGGAGTTTTTTCGGTTCCTTGCCACTGTTGCCTTTGGCTTGCTTAGTTGGGGATATTTTGGGGATATTTAATTTAATTTTTAAATAAAATTGATAATTTTATCAATCAATAAATTCCTCTTGAAACAAACCCTTTTTGTATTATTTTAATTTAATACTGTGAAGCTGCTTTGATACAATCTGTATTGTGAAAAGCGCTATACAAATAAACTTGACTTGACTTGACTTGACTTATTATTAATAGATCTGTAAAAAATCACCACATGGTTTCATTTGCCAAGTATTATATACATATTTTTACTTCAAATGGAAATAGATTAAGCTCTTTGGGGTTTGACTGGTCATATTTGCTCATTTAAAAGAACACCACTTTCACAGTTGGCTCTCGTTTTAAAGGGAACAATGGACGGTTGAGCCACACATTCCTGCTTCCCAAATGATTGCCTAAATTGAAGTCTGGAGAATGGAATGATAATTAACGTCAATGAAAACAGATGGTACCAGTTTATACTTGCATAATAACAACAGTCCAGATGTTGTAAAGCCATGTTTATTTTAAGGGCAATGCACAGCAGCCCAATGGAGAGTGGAATGGCATCAAACTGTGTTTCATCTCTCAATACTTCCCAAAGTCCACCGTATAAGGTCAGATACTGTAAAAGCCAGTGCATAATATTTAAATCCTTTTTATAAATTGAAACATACAGACATTGAATGTTTGCATTAGTTTCTTCATTTGCATTTTAAAGGGCATAAATAAGAATTAATCAATAGAAAGGTTGGCAATGTTTCTGAATCAGTCAACCAAACAAATAAATACAATTCCATTATTCAATATTAAAATGCAAATGAATATTTATACTTCCATCATAATCATAGAGCTGTGCAGCTGATTAATTATTCATGTACTATAAGCAAATAAACTGACAAGTTGTATAACGTTCAGCTGAGCTGTTTCTCTGAATCACAGTGACTGCTTTTGTCTCAGCAAAACCAAAACTTTAAAGGGAAATATGTTGGTTTAGTTATGTTGCCACTGACAAGATTGTGATTCATTAGTGCAACACAGAAATATACTTACTCTGAATGTTATTCTGCATACTAATATGAATAATAAATAGAAAGAGGGGAGACTGTGCAAAAAAAGATGAAAAGGGGGAACAATTAAAAGGAATGAAGAGAAGAACCAATAAAGCATATTGAAAATATGTTGATTGATTTTGCTTTGGTTTGGTTTTTAATGATCCATTTTATGCTAAATTCTGGAATCTTAAATGATCTATTTTCATCAACTTTAATAATAGTCCCATCAAAGTAATGAAGAAATCACATTATTTGTGCTGTTATGTAGCATAAGAGACCTTTTAAACTATTGCATTTTTCAGGGGTACAGAAGTGTAATGTGCTTGCCTACAATCTGGCATGAAAGCACAGAACATTTTTCATTTGAATGCTTAGTTGAACTGGTGAACTACCACTGTAAACCTAAATAAGTTGACAAAACTCGAAAAAAAAAGTAGGCAATCAGTTACATCAAAATGTTTAAGTTAAGACATTTTTCAAGATGCATGTGGCTGATCCTTGATGCGATTGTGGGCAGCAGCGCAAAGTTGATTCTGTGATAATTTGATCTAGGCCTAATATTTAATGTTTTTAAAAATGTAGATTTAAGTAGCAAATGAGAATCGCTTAAATTATTGAATATATTTTGAGACAAAGGTCTTAATGATTTTCAGTTTTGTTCAAGGTAATTAAAGCAACAGATTTTCAATAACGGATGAATATGTAAAAGTATGGTATTTGTGGTAAAAAGGCACAATAATTAACATGATAAATAATAGCCATCTGACTTTTCCATTTGTTTACATAGCCTATATTTAAAAATGTGTCTTTGATTTATCAAAATAAACAGAGAATAGTATGAACTTTGCTAAAGAGATTGTTTTGAACAAATTTAACTTTGACATTATTAAAAACATTATTTTAGCCAAAGTTTGTATCAATATTTTGTGCCTTTTACCCTATGCTGGTGAGCCTTTTGCCCCGTGTGTGGGTAAACACGTCAAAAACCCCACATGACAGAAACTCTTCTAGCATATAAACATTAAACTACTAAATCTCCCACTTAACATTAATCTTGCACACACCAAAAAAAAACTAAAAAAAACATTATATAAAAACATCATATAACACTTAATTTTAGCATTTACTCTTTCGAGTGTCATGGCAAAGCATGCAGGGAAATAGAAATCCCAGCCCAGTTTTAGTTCAATTTAAGTTTGTCTAAATTAAAAGAAACAAGTTCAAAAAACTCAAAACAATGAAACAATTCAGATTACTTAAAATGTGCCAGTTTTGTGAACTCAAAAGAAAAACACAGTTATATATATTAATTATATTTAACTAATTTGTTTAATTTAAGTTTACCCTACTAAAACCAATTCATTATTTTGAGCATTAGGGTTCACAGTGAGTAGACGTGATGAGTGTCATGAAACATGGTTGAACATTTAAAATGTTTAATAATATTTTCATTACATTAAAGGGTAACTCTCGCCAAATTGCAACCTAGGCTATTTTTGTTAATCTACCCAAGTCAAACATTCGTATAAAAGCATAATTAGAATGGAAACGCCACTTTTAAGATTGACCGTATTTTCGTTTTCGGTCAAAATGCCTTTTTAAAGGGGAGTTTTTTAACAGTGATTTTTAAAACATTTACATTTACATTTAGTCATTTAGCAGACGCCCTTATCCAAAGCGACTTACAAATTAGGACTAAGTTCAGCGAGTCATCATAAAGAGGCAAAAGCAACAACAACGCAGGAAGTGCTCAAAATACGAAGTTCTGGTATTATTCAGAGTAGCATAAGCCTGATAAGTGATGTTTCAAAGGGAAAGGATTTTTTTTTTTAATTTTTTTATTATTATTTTAATTTTTTTTTTTTTTTTATTTTTTTATTATTAGGTTAAGTGCTCACGGAAGAGATTGGTTTTCAGCTGTTTTTTGAATGTTGTCAGGGATTCTGCATTCCGGATGAGGGTGGGGAGAGCGTTCCACCAGCATGGAACTGTAAATGAGAATGTTCTGGAAAGTGATTTTGTGGCTTTCTGTGATGGAACCACGAGACGTCGCTCGTTGACCGATCGTAGGTGTCTGGTAGGGATGTAGACTCGTAGGAGTGAGTGAAAGTAGGAGGGAGTAAAACACTAAGGAGGCTCGACACAACATGAAACTGTGCTTGAAGTATCACCAGGGGCTCTACACATAAACTCGAGCATTGACAACATTGTTTGTGTACACAAAGTTTACTAAAAAGAAAGGTTTTGTACGACTCACTTTATCAGTTAGTGTTTCCGGTGGCTGGAATTTTGTCATTCAAAAGTAGTCGATCTCCGAATGCAACGTAACATGAGGAGAGTAAAGATGGAAAGCTCAGTTCATTACGTTTGAACTTTTTTTCATTGTTGTTTCAGAGAAAACGAGGAAATATGTCAGATAAATGTAACCCAGTGTAACGGTCACCAGCTGGAGTGCCCTTGAGAGCCACCAGAGGGCACTCCACATCAGACTATTGTCATTCCCTCACAAACTACATTTCTCACTGCCAGGACTCCTCATCCGTTATCACATTCACCATTATCATTATCTTGTTTAGTTAACCCCATATAAGCCTGATTTTCTCATTCATTATCGGCAAAGTCTTGTTTAGTGTTACACTGCAATTCCGAGCATTCTCCCTGGTTTCATGTCTCTTAGTTTTTTGGATTTCTTGCCTGTTCCGTGGATTACTCTTTTGCCCGTGTTCCCTGCCTTGTTGTGTTTGTTTGTATGGACTACCTGCCTGTGTTTGACCTTGCCCGTGCTCTGGATTACGTCTTTGGATTACCCTGTTCAATAACTGCATTTGGATCCTCAACCTTCGTGTCTCAGAGCAGTTCGTAAAACCCAGACTCAAATTAGTACATTTGCAGTCTATGCCAAAGTTAATTTTGGTATTATTACATATTTAACTAAATATTTAACTAAAATTGCCGTGAGAGAACAGCAAATAAAACAAAACCTTGTGACAATGTCATAGTTTATTATAATATGTAAATCATATATTTTATTATTCATATAAGTAATATGTAAATTATTGCAACAAATTGCAGCTAATAAGAACTGGAAATAGCACTGCAGATGTTAGGCATCCAATCAGAAAAAACAGGCAGCAGCACTGACTCCGCCCCAGTGAGCGGTGCTGACTCCGCCCCCTGTGAGCAATGCATTTCGGAAAACGGAGATAGAATACAGAGAGGAGAAAGAGTGATTTAGAGAATTAATTGTGAAATACCTGAAAGAAAGCCTCTCGGTTACTATCGTAACCTCGGCTCCCTGAGAGGCGGGAACGAGACATTGCGTAGCTACACTGCGGAAACTCCTCCCTTCTCCACTTTTGTTGAAATCTTATGGGCTAACGCCAGCTTGGAACAGCCGGACAATTGTCGTGAAGTATGCAAAAATAATGCATGGGTGCGACAATTGCGTCAGAATCACGACTGAACGCTGCACAGCTGATCGAACAGTGACCTCTGGCACATGTAAGCCAGCGCGACAGCGTCCACAATCCAGTGAGAAAGTCTCTGTTTTGAGACAGTTAACGTTGCCCTTAGTACAGCAACCATAGCACATGAAAAGCTGGCCCGACTGAAGGAAGTTGGCCGTGCAATTCACATACATCCGCAAAATGAGAATCTGACCACCAGAGCATGCCTTCCGATCGATTGTCCGTAACCGGGGAACGAAACGAAGCAGTAGCGGCCATGTATTACTTCAGCGTGGATGCACTCACATTATTTTCCAGTCTGTGCTGCAGGAAGCGCCAAACATCTGACACGGGGAGAACCACCGGGTCAACGTCAGTATCCTGGCAACATTTACACCAATCACAGAGTGGAACAACAGCCAATAGTGTCACTCCTCTGGGAGTGCTCACAGCTGGTAGGCAGGGCCAAACCAATGAGCTGCTCACCTCAAGTACACCAGAATTGCATATCAGCTAGAATCTTAGGCTGTACTGAACAATACAGAGCAGCATAACAGCACAACAGCATAATCACATATCAGTCAGTAGCGTCAGTGGCCGTAGTGACGACAACTGTGAAGATCAGCCGGTTGCAAAACATACAACCCTAAAGACGTGCCTACATGGCCCATGAAGAGGCGATAGACCTCGACGAGTGAGCTTACATGTTAAGGGGGGTCTTTCCTCCTGAACGGCGCTAGTGAAGTGCTCGGTTGATGAGTCTCGGGTCCAGTATCAGATGGAATCCGAGGGCTGGAACGAGCGACGGGGCAATATTCGTGACTCATAGCCTTTGCGCTTCTGCGCCTCAGAGAAATGCTCAGTAACTGACTCCACGGCGTCACCAAGGAGCCCGGAGGGAGTGATTGGAGCCTTTCTTTTTTTAGCCAGATGAGTCGTGAACTTGCATGGCTTGGACTGCAAGTTGAGATCCACGCCCACAGATGAACGGACAGGCACAGATGCACGGCGACGGTCTCCTCTTTGGTCTCAGAGCTTTGGGCTTCCGCCTCGTCCCTTTAGATGCGCACCGATTGTGCTGCAGACTACGACTTTACCATGTGCTCGTGAATGTTGTGGAAGAACGAAGAGTCCTCCTCGAAACAGCATTTTGCGTCGAGTCCAGCACGTCCGCGAAAAGGATCGGTGCGTGGCAATGGCAGAGGACTATGGCCCCAGGCCTCGTCGTCACCGTCGTTTCTGGGTGGGGGAGGGCCCACCAGCGGCTCGCTGGCGGCAGTGGGCCTCGACCCCGTAATAGCAAAAAACCTCTCGAGTGCGCGTGCACGCACGTGGAGTCCAAGAAGGCCGCCTCGGCGTAGGCCAGGCCCAGGCAGGTGGCGCAGTTCTCGTAGGTGTGGGGCGGGTCGATGGGGTCCGCACAAATTCTGCAAAGGTTAGCCATTGGATGCGAGGAAGAAAAGGTAACTAGCCCTCAGGTGCAACTTCAACGATGACAGCGTGAAGAAAGAGATTCTGACGCAATTTTTGCGCCCATGCATTTTATACTTGCCCGTGAGCCTGTCAGTATTTGCATATTTCGTGACAATTGGCCAGCTGTTCCAAGCTGGCGTTAGCCCATAAGATTTTTTAAAAAAGTGGAGAAGGGAGGAGTTCCCACAGCGTAGCTACGCAATGTAGAGTTACCACTCTCGAAAGGGAACCTAGAATTTCATTGAGAATCAGTTTTATGTTACAACTACACTGATTGAGAAGTTTTTGTTTCGATACTTACCTGCATAGAGTTCCTGTTGATCTGTAGATGTTTAAGGCCAAGCTAACACTAACGAAACTAATCGTGGTTCATCTGGTGTAACCTGGAAGAGAGACAAATGAACAAGAACAGTTCATTTACAGAGGAATCGGTGAGTTGAATGTGTCTATGTACAGTATTAATGTGAGACTAAACAGAAAAAGTAATGTGTTTCACTATGTGTAAAGTGTGATTACAATGTTAATTGTTGTTCAATTAATTGAGAAATCACTAAGGACATTGCCCTGTTGTGTGCAGGCCAGTTTTTGCATGTAAGTGTTTTGAAGTTGGATTTTCGTACTGTGGACTGCGTTCTTTGATGTGGATGCATCAAGTCGCGTGACGAGTGAAGAAAATAGATGGCGAGTCAGCCGTAAACAAACCGAATTTGGATCCACTTTTCTCATTTTCCATTGGATTTGTGTAATTTCTGCAGTTCGTTCATCTGTAACAGTTCTTCTCTATTGAACTTAAGGATTGAGGTATTTTTTTTTTCCTTTTGGAACTGACATTTTCTAAGAACTAAGGGAGAAAATTCATTTCAAAATCTTTGAACTGAAAATAATTATTTGATCTGATAAGAGATATATATCTCCTACATATTTTCTTTCATTGCTGTGTTCATTATTAATGTGGTAACGAAAGGTATTGTACATTTATTTTGTTGGTTTATATTTTGTTGGGAAATTTTAAAGCTGCCGTCGGCAACATTTTTTTTTATCATATTCAGTGAAATTGACACTATAATCCGACAGAACAACATAAATAAGATGGTTTTAGAAAAAAAACCGAGCTTCTAACTCCACCTGGAGCGTGTTATTTGTTTTGCAAAAATCCACCGCTCCCGGATCATCGGGTCCAATCAGCGCAGGGGGGTGTGAGATCTGACTGTCAATCACAGGTCGTGCACACGCCACAGATCCCCCCTCACTCGCGCACGTTAATATCACATGCACACGCCACGCCTGAAGTTCGCCTGGAGATTGCATGAAGCGTGATGGCGGAGAGAAAATCTACTAACAAGCTTCCAATTCCTCGGTTATTGCTATCTATGGATAGATTAGCCAGGGCAGCCTACCTCCGAGTCCATGGTGTTGATAGATGCTGAAGAGACGGACGCGTTCACAGAAAATCAGGTACACACGCACAGTGACGCACTGACGAGCATGACCTCGATGAGAGGGTGCTCGCTGGTAGTGGGGAGGGGCATGAGAGTTGTAAACATTCAAAATTTTGGCTAATCGACCCAATCTGCCAGACTTGCCGACTGCAGCTTTAATTAAATTTTGGTTGTGAAAAGGTCATTTCACAAAATACACTGAAATTAGGAAACGAAAGAGATATATCCAAAACTAGTAAATAACTAATAAAACCTGTTAATTAGGTGTAACTAAATTAGGTCAAAAGCCAATAAAGCAAATTCTAAATTATAAGGAAACTCAGAACAGAAACCAACTAGCTAAAAGGGAAAAAGAAAGGAACTAAAACTTTGACATTTGTCTTTTGACATTGTTTGTATTTAATTTGGGTAATTATTTTAATTTGTAACTAAGTTTAAGTCACAATTAAATTGTGTACAAAAGGTATTGTTGATTCATATCTACTTTTTGTGTGTTTATTGTTTAATTATTTCATTCCATTGATTATTTAGTATATACAAAAGTGTGGCTGGAAAAGTCTATGTGTACCCCTGCCTCCTTCAACTCCTGTGTCTTCTGATTGACCCATTGATCTGGTTTATCACAATTTCTGAGTGATCAAAATGAATTCACATTTTGAAGCCTTGAGCCGACCCTGTTAGCAAGGGTTATTAACACAAATTTTGCAAAGCAGGTGTTACAGAAAGGTGTCACTACAGCTTTTGTCAAAACCACCAAACAGCAGAAAACCCCAAAGACATAATAAACCCCTTACCCAGATTAACTGAAATCCCCTTTTTTCTGCTTAAAAACTTTGTCAAGATTAAAGTATTATCTTACCGTGGCTTGTGTATTCTGCTGTAAAGTGGGTTGGATGTTCAGTGAAAGTCATGTAGCGTTTGTCTTTTATAACCCTGAAATTGAGACACACTGTGAGACTTGCTTTTGGGAGATTTTCTATCCTTGTAAATTGGGCTTTCTAGGGTAAAAAGCATCAGATAAAAATGATCCGAGGTGTTTGACATGCACAGACGCTCACTGTCTACTTACTGACAACTGAATCTGTGCAATACACTGGGAAAAATGTCTATAGGCCATTTTTGTCACATTCTGAACAGGCCAAAATCTACTCATAAATTATTTTTAGACCTGCTGAAAAATGTATACCCTGAGTCATTGAAGGAGCTATGAATCATCTATTTAAATATCTCAGAGAGAACAATGATGAAATTTGGTCAAACTGAAGCTCCCACTGAAATGGCTGGCGTCCACATTCAGTATTAAATGGCTCCTGTCGTGACTTCAGGTTAAAAGCAACGGAGGATGTTTTCAGTAACTTAGCTTTTTGGAAACTAATGTGTCTTTTTACAGTCTAATTTGGACCATGTGATGTATCAAGAGAGTTCTGTTCTGTCCTTGGAGCGTGAAGTTCTTCATTTTTTAAAGCTTTTAATTAAAAAGACAAATATGGAAAATTTGCAGAATATTACAAGTAGTATGCGGATAAATAGTGTCCAGCACCCACTAGTAAAAATATATCAAAAATTATGTCTGAATAATTTTTGGTTTGACTGTAGATAAAAAAAATAAGGTTTATTACCGATTTCTAATCTAAGTGTGGCACCGAAGGAGTGGTTCTCTTACGAGAGGTCTCTCGTACTGCGTAAGATATCTTACGCTAGGGGAAAATCCTTTTCCGCGAGATATTGAAGCCAAAAATTATCCTTAATTTTGTAATAATGCAAAACGCGTTGCAGCAGCAATGCAGACATAGGCGAGACAGCTCGCGCGCCTATTGGCTGCTCTGCGGCAACTGCAGCAGCCTATCGAGCGAGGCCTGGCGTGACGTCAGACCCAATCAGGGCACTTCGCGCCCGCTGCGTCACGTCCCGCCGAAATGGGCGTGGTCTAGGCCTATAAATATCGCTCGCAGGCAGCTATTATCTGATTTTTCATCCTTCAAGCGAAACACACGCATCGCTGGAGCTGGATTAGAAGCCGCGCCGTCTGAGAGAGAGCACCTTCAGCGGGACGAGTCACTGAAGTCGCTGGCCGCGCCGCCTTCCTTGCCTTCCTGCTGCGCTATCCGGCGTTATATCCTTTCTCTGCTACTGTGTTTATGTATGTGTGTGTGCTCGCCGCCGCGACACACACTCCCATTGCACTAAAAGAGCTGGGCGTCTTTTTCAAGACGCCCCTTTTCCTGATCACGCAGCTCTCGCGCTCGCTGACGGCGACTGCCCTCACTGCGAGCTGGTTACTGCCTATGGTGACTCTGAGGACTCACCTGGCATCCTTCTCCGAGACTGCTCCTCCGCCCCCCCACCCCCAACCCGCAAAGCTTGCCGGTTCGCCCGCTTGCCTTGCCGGCTTGGGGGACGATACCTGTTCTCCCTCTGTTCGAGCCGCGCACACCGCGCCGCTCACAGAGGATGTCAGGAGCGGGCGGTCACGGGGCTAGCTTTCTCTCTCCCTCTGTTCAAGCCGCGCAAACTGCGCCGCTCACAAGGGAGGCTGGAAGCGGACGGTCGGGGTTAGTTTTTCTTTACGTTATAAGAAAGCTACCCTGCCTCTGCGCCCCATTCATGCGTCACTCACCGGCGAAAGGAGAAAGGTGTGTTTTTAGTCCCTCCGAGGATGGACTGACCTTCAATTTCTCATACATTTCCCAGTTCCCTGATCATGCGACTGGAAATGTCAATATTGCAGCAGGCGAGCCTGTTTTAATACAAGCGCGCCTGCAAGCATACGCCGAAGAAAGCATGTGACGCTGTTATATGCTCGTGCATCCGAAAGCCTTTGTGTTCCCCCCCTGTGGCTCAGTGGCGGAATCATTGGTTTTCCTCACGAGAGACCGGAGTTCGAATCCCGGTCTAGCGGCAGTTAAAATTATGCCGCCAATGCTTCGCTCTGTCAGTTCCCTGAAAAGCGACTGCAGATGTGCATTTTGCAGCCAACGAGCGCGTTGCACAACCCGCTCGCCTGCACCCAAACACCGTTTCTATGGTTTCCGTGCGTCACTGGCGAAAGGAGAAAAGAGCGTTTCTGGTCCCCCCGCGGACGGACCGACCTCCTCTTTCTCGTACATTTCTCATTCCCCTCTGAAGTTCGGGCGACTGGAAATGTCAGTATTGCAGTGAGCAAGCCTGTTGTAATACACGCATGCCCGCAAACAAACGCCAGCACGTTGACGCTCTCTTATAATACTCGCGCTAACTGAGTTATAATGTGTCTCCCCCTGTGGCCCAGTGGCAGACACCCAGGTTTTGCACGCGAGAGACCCGCGTTCGATCCCCGGGTCTACCGGCAGATAAAATTATGCCGTCTATGCTCGCTCTGTCAGTTCCCTGAAAAGGCGACTGCAGATGTGTATTTTGCAGCCAACGAGCGCGTTGTACAACCCGCTCGCCTGCACCCAAACACCGTTTCTATGGTGTTCCGTGCGTCACTGGCGTAAGGAAAAAAGGGAGTTTTTCTGGTCCCGCTGCGGACGGACCAACCTCCTTTTTCCTATACATTTCCCATTCCCCTCTGGAATTCAGGCGACTGGAAATGTCAATATTGCAGTGAACAAGCCTGTTGTAATGCACGCAGGCCTGCAATAAACGCCAGCATGTTGACGCTCTCTGTTTCTATGGCAACTTCTCGCTCGTTCAGTTCCAGTAAATGTGACTGTTCCAGTGTATCCTGCAGTAAACAAGTCGGTTCTGTCACCCGCTTGCCTGCACACAAACGCCGTTTTTACGGCTACCCAGATAAATCCCATAAGTGTGTATTTTTCTGGTGTCCCGGCCCATGCCTCAAATGTCACGAGCGACACGCTTGTGTTACAGCACACCGAAGCTTCCCCATCGCTGAGCGAGCGGAGCGCGCTTCGTATTCGACCCCTAGCTATCCATGCAGACGCATGGGCAAAGCTACCCGGGGTTTTCGAAGTGGGTGCTGAACATTATAGAAAGAGGCTATTCGCTGCAGTTTCGCCGACGCCCTCGCCGCTATGTGGCGCGCGTCGAGACCACGGTAAAAACAGAAGTAGCACATCTACTTCGAGCCGAAGTGACGAAACTATTGAGCAAAGGGGCCATAGGACCTCTCTCTCAAGATCAGAGCGAGGGAGGGCTATACAGCAGATACTTCCTGGTACCGAAAAAAGACGGGGGTCTCTGACCCATACTAGATCTAAGGCAACTGAACAAAGTGCTTGTGAAGCGACAGTTCAGGATGCTCACGACCAGGCAAATCCTTGTGCAGATTCGCCAAGGAGATTGGTTTGTGTCAATAGATCTGAAAGACGCGTATTTTCAAATACAGATAGCGTCACGTCACAGGCGATATTTGAGATTCGCCTTCGAGGGCCAGGCATATCAGTACACAGTCCTGCCGTTCGGTTTGTCCCTAGCACCCCGTACATTTACGAAGTGCATGGATGCGGCGCTCGCACCCCTCAGAATGAGAGGCATGCGAGTGCTGAACTATTTGAACGATTGGCTGATTCTAGCGCAATCTCGCGCAGTGCTCATAGAACACACGACCATTTTACTCGATCACCTCGAGGATTTGGGTCTGAGTGTCAATTGGGCAAAGAGCTCCCTGTCACCCAGTCAGAAAATATCTTTCCTGGGCACAGAACTGAACTCACTATCCATGATAGCGCGACTATCACAACAGCGCGCGGTAGACATTCGACGCACAGCGAACTCTTTTCGCTGCGGCGCGTCTGTCCCGCTCAAGAAATTTCAGAAGATGCTAGGTCTCATGGCCTCAGCATCGTCAGTGCTCCAGCTGGGTCTGCTCCGCATGCGCCCGCTGCAGTTTTGGCTGAAAGCGCGAGTCCCACGCGAAGCGTGGGCACCCGGTTTGCTTCGCCTCAGGGTCAATCAGAAATGCGTTACAGCTCTGAAACCCTGGAAAGCGAACGACTGGTACCAATCAGGTGTAAGCCTGGGGACTTCCTCGAGGGTGAAAGTGGTGTCCACGGACGCGTCCACCTCGAGATGGGGAGCGCTGCTCGAGGGCAGACCGTTCTTCGGCCAGTGGTCAGAACGGGAGAAGCTCCTGCACATAAACTGCCTCGAAATGCTGGCAGTAGACAACGCGCTGACGCGTTTTTGTCCCCAAATAAATGGTCACCACGTCTTGGTCCGTTCGGAAAACATGTCTGTGGTGTCCTACATAAATCGCCAGGGCGGCATCAGATCCGAGAAACTGTACAGGCTGGCAGAACGCCTCCTGGTATGGGCTCAGTGCAACCTGCGCTCGCTCAGAGCAGCGCACGTGCCAGGGATCTTGAATTTAGGACCGGACAGACTGTCCAGGAACAATGTTCCGGCAGGCGAATGGTCTCTACACCCACAGACAGTCCAACTGCTGTGGAAGAAATTCGGCAGAGCGGAAGTGGACCTGTTTGCGTCTCAAGAAAACGCTCATTGTCAAGAATTTTTCTCCAAGAGCAGGAGGGCGCTGGCCCATGTGTGGCCCCGCCGCCCGCTCTATGCTTTTCCCCCCGTCTCTCTCCTGCCTCAGGTGATAGAACGGATCAGGGAAGAAGGATGCTCAGTACTGCTGGTAGCACCGTTCTGGAAAAACCAACCTTGGTTCCCAGCCGTGATGCAGTTAGCAAGTACTGCCCCGTGGCCAGTACCAGTGAGGAGAGATCTCCTCTCACAGGCCCGCGGCTCGATCTGGCATCCTCACCCGGAACTATGGTCCCTTCATGTCTGGGCCATCAACAGGTACATGTTGGACTCCCTAAAGGAGTATTAAACACGATCACGCAGGCTAGAGCTCCGTCTACAAGACGACTCTATTCTTCGGAATGGTCAGTGTTTTCGGGCTGGTGCACAGCCCGTGGTGTGTCACCCACAAATTGTGATGTGACGGAGGTGCTTTCCTTCCTACAAGAGCTGTTGGATGGGGGCAGGGCCCCCTCCACGCTCAAAGTTTATGTGGCGGCTATAGCAGCGTTCTCAGAAACAACGCTTGGTCAGTCAATAGGAAGGAACGATTTAGTCATCCGCTTCCTTAAAGGAGCTAAGAGACTGAATCCTCCCAGACCTCCCTCAGTCCCCGTATGGGACCTTTCTACGGTTCTGGAAGCCATGAAAGGTGCGCCATTTGAGCCTTTACAGTCAATCGATTTGAAACACCTGTCTTTCAAAACGGTGTTTTTGCTGGCTCTCGCTTCGGTGAAGCGCATAGGGGATCTGCACGCGCTCTCTGTGAGCGCGGCGTGCATGGAGTTTGGGCCCAATGACTCAAAAGTTATACTCAAACCTAAGCACGGTTATGTTCCAAAATCCCTCAACACACCGTTTAGGGCGCAGATTATCTCTCTGTCAGCCCTACCGGTCCCTGATGAGGAAAGAGACGCGAGCCTCCTTTGCCCAGTCAGGGCATTACGAGCTTATGTGTCTCGCTCGTCTGTTTTCAGACAGACGGAACAACTCTTTGTTTCGTTTAGCGGACGTTCTAAGGGACTAGCCGCGTCGAAACAGAGCCTATCCAGATGGATAGTTGATGCTATAGCGCTGGCATACGCCTCCAAGGGCATGCAGTGCCCTTTGGGTGTCAGAGCGCATTCCACAAGAGGCATGGCCTCTTCGTGGGCTTGGTCAAGTGGGATTGCCTTGCAAGATATTTGTATGGCGGCAGGCTGGGCCTCCCCGTCTACATTTATAAGGTTTTATAACCTAGAGGTTCCCGCCCTGCAGGCCAGGCTGCTGTCGGTCTAAACTACCAGTATTATCTGACCTGATGCGTTCAGCTCAGAATGCTGCGTTTACTGAGCACAGCTCAATTTTCGACAGTTTAAAGCTGGGCAAACTGTGTAAGACCCACATTTTTTCCCATCAGTTCAGGCCGTACCCCGCCCTGTCTGTATGATGAAATTTGCGTCCCTTCGACGCTACTTTATGTGGAAAAGTGAGGCTGCACCCCTCCTTCTTCCCGGACTCTCTGTGAGTTCACTGAGTGATTGTGCACTATATGTACCCCGGGCTTTCGCCCTTGGGTCTTTGGTGTCAGATCTCAGCATGCACGGCGTTTTACACTGGGTCCCCTAGCGTAAGATATCTTACGCAGTACGAGAGACCTCTCGTAAGAGAACGTACTCGGTTACTAACGTTACCTCGGTTCTCTCTAGAAGAGGGAACGAGTACTGCGTATCTTGCCGTGCATGCACACGCTCTGGTTGCTTCGATGATGAAAAACCAGATAATAGCTGCCTGCGAGCGATATTTATAGGCCTAGACCACGCCCATTTCGGCGGGACGTGACGCAGCGGGCGCGAAGTGCCCTGATTGGGTCTGACGTCACGCCAGGCCTCGCTCGATAGGCTGCTGCAGTTGCCGCAGAGCAGCCAATAGGCGCGCGAGCTGTCTCGCCTATGTCTGCATTGCTGCTGCAACGCGTTTTGCATTATTACAAAATTAAGGATAATTTTTGGCTTCAATATCTCGCGGAAAAGGATTTTCCCCTAGCGTAAGATATCTTACGCAGTACTCGTTCCCTCTTCTAGAGAGAACCGAGGTTACGTTAGTAACCGAGTACGTTTTCGTTATTTTGGACTCAATTATAATCACGAAGGAGGTGGATCAGGATTTCCTAGAGACGACTGGACACCTAACCCCTCGTAACACCAACTACGCCACCCTGGGAATTTCACCCAGGGAAATAATGGTCCAATAAGGACACACAGGTTCGTTCCCACAAGGATAACCACCCCTTCGGTGCAACATAAGTTGAATATATCTTTGTGCATCTGAAATTCTAATTACAGACCACACTGTTCGGCAAGGCAGGAAGTGAATGAGATAAAACTGCTCACTGCATGCAGATGAGCTAATAGAACACACTATTATATATCCACTGGCATCGAAATTTTTGTTACATTCAGTGGAGAAAGATTACTAGCATAGTTGATTATCAGTACATATTAGGATAATGATTGGCCCTCCAAATCACTGAATTGAATTGTAGTGTGACTTATTTTTAGTGACGTTGATGTTACGGTGTTACTTGAAATGCTGCACTGAAACAATCTGCACAGTTCAAACAATGCATGCAGATTTTGCAAGGACCAAACTTTGTGCAAATTCCGTTTCACCTTAGGGAGCAAAATGTTTCTTCATAAGAATTCATATGCCTATATGGTAATATGAACGCCTAATATAAGCCAGTTTGTCTGACAAATTTAATCTGTCTCAACTGCTTTCCCCATCATTGTATTCATTAAAAGATAATATATTAAACAACCACCTTAAAATGGCTTAGTGCTTCCTTTTTTATCTTGCTAAGCTGCCCTTGAATTTTCAGCAACTTTTCTCAAACTTGTTTTTTTGGGGTCATTTGCAGTTCTGTGAAGTGTCTGCACATAGATAAGCGATAAGGCGGATGTGCAGGTTTGAAGCAGTGCGCTAGTCTCCGACATTAGCATTCACAACACTAGACTTCGTGTCTCAGAGTGAAACTCCAGAAGAGCTGCCGAATTGATCCGAGCTGTGACTTTCTCTGTTTCTTTCTTGACTTTACAGCAAAGGTAGCAGTTTGTGGTACTAATTAAACTTACAGTGCAGAGAGCAGCTCAAAAGTTAGCAGAGCTGAGAGAAGAAGGGGACGATGAGGGATGGTCAACGTGAACACTTAATTTCATGCATCGTGGCTCCCTTCAATAACGGAGCCGGCCATATGGATTAGCGCCATCCACTTCTGTCAAAACTGACCACGAACGGACCCCTGAGCGAATCCTGATAACTAAACTTGATACTAGTTTCTACACATAGGCTTTGACTTACAGTATTAATGTTAATGAGCCATCGTTGTCTGCTCTGTGTGATGAATTTAATTACCTCCAGATGACCAAATGTTCTAAATATGATAGTGCTCATTATCTAAATATAAAGATGGAGAAAATAGCTCTGCCATGAAAGCATCTCTCTGACTAATTGGAGATTTTCCCCCAAATGGAGCCTCACCACTGAGACACTGTCCATATGTTCAGATATGGAGTGGAATTCTCCGGAGACAGTCTCGCTGCTAACTAAATTAGCCTGAAATTCAAATCACTGCCTGTTGAGTTGTGAAGGACAGTCAAAGCTCTGACTGCATGAAGATAACGGAATACATTGAACAATGAGCACTGTCTTTGCCCTCACTGAAATGAGAGAGTGTTAGATCAAGATTTCAAACTAAAGTTAGTCCACATGAGTCATTCTCTTGCTTATTAAAAGAGATATTCAACATCTTTGTTACATACAGCAATGAGTCACTGTTTGTCTTGCATCTTGTCTTTAAACCAGCCTTGAAGCCATCGCATGGATGGCTAACTATGTGCCTTTGGCTTACTGAGAGCCTGTTGTCCTCCGTGTAGCTTAGATGATTTCAAGGTGGTGAAACATAATTAGGGTAAAAAAAATCAGAGCAGATTTATAAGGTATCTACGGCCATTTTTATATTAAATTGTCAATGGAGGTTATCAGAATAATAATATCTCAAATGTTAAATTGTCAGAAACTCCCCACAACCAATAGCTGCATGATTGCATTGAATATTTAAGGTCACAAGCAAACAACCGCCAGCCCTTCACCCAAAAAGTAACTGGGGCTTATTCACAATGATCAAATGTGTTCATTCTGCATGGATGAGAACTCCCTCAATTTTGCCTGACATGCAGTTTTATGGTGCTGGTTTTTTGTTTTGTTTTTTTTAACCAGTAAAATGTGCCATCGCCTTGGAATTTAACGCTGTCTTTAAAGTTCGGTCGCTTGACAGTTCAACCAGTGCATCCTCCAGGTTGGATGTCAGATGATTTGCCCTTGTTACAGTGAACGGTGATCTTATCCAGTCATATTGTTCTGGAGCTGTTTCCTCTGGGAAATACTTGTTGAAGTGTTCCAGGAGGGCTTGAAGGTGGGTAGTGATAGACTTCTTCACTATGTTAACACTCAGTTCATTTTCCTCCATGAATTCGTCCAGCTCAGAAAACATGTCAATCCTACCCATTTCAACTCGCTCAGTCCAGCGCTCAAGTTTTCTCATGAATGTATGGATTTGATCATTCAGTGACATGATGCTTGTGTTTTCACCTTGCAATGACATATTAAGGCCATTAAGTTTTTCAAATATGCAAGACAAATACACTAGCCTTGTTTAACCAGTCAGGATCAGTGAGCTGGTCAGCGAGCTGGGACCCATGCTCTATCAGAAATAAGCGAACTTCGTCCCGCAGCTCAAACAGCAAACGGCTGAGCACATTCCCTCAGGAAAGCCACCTGACTTCTGTGTGGAACAGTTCGGGACAGAGAGTGGCAAACAGCCTGATATTGAGTGGACGTGCTTTTATGTAGTTGACCATTTTTATTGCAGTCTCAAGAACATGTTTAAGTTCTGGGTCAAGTGTTTTGCTCGCAAGAGCTTCTCTGTGTATAATACAATGCGTGAAATTTACGTGAGGCGCCACTTGCAAGACTCTTGCTTTATATACAGTGGGGAGAACAAATATTTGAGACACTGCCGATTTTGCAGGTTTTCCTACTTACAAAGCATGTAGAGGTCTGTAATTTTTATCATAGGTACACTTCAACTGTGAGAGACGGAATCTAAAACAAAAATCCAGAAAATCACATTGTATGATTTAAAATAATTAATTAGCATTTTATTGCATGATATAAGTATTTGATCACCTACCAACTAGTAAGAATTCCGACTCTCACAGACCTGTTAGTTTTTCTTTAAGAAGCCCTCCTGTTCTCCACTCATTACCTGTATTAACTGCACCTGTTTGAACTCGTTACCTGTATAAAAGACACCTGTCCACACACTCAATCACACTCAAGACTCCAACCTCTCCACAATGGCCAAGACCAGAGAGCTGTGTAAGGACATCAAGGATAAATTTGTAGACCTGCACAAGGCTGGGATGGGCTACAGGACAATAGGCAAGCAGCTTGGTGAGAAGGCAACAACTGTTGGCGCAATTATTAGAAAATGGAAGAAGTTCAAGATGATGGCCAATCTCCCTCGGTCTGGGCTACCATGCAAGATCTCCTCTCGTGGGGCATCAATGATCATGAGGAGGGTGAGGGATCAGCCCAGAACTACACGGCAGGACCTGGTCAATGACCTGGAGAGAGCTGGGACCACAGTCTCAAAGAAAACCATTAGTAACACACTACGCCGTCATGGATTAAAATCCTGCAGCGCACGCAAGGTCCCCCTGCTCAAGCCAGCGCATGTCCAGGCCCGTCTGAAGTTTGCCAATGACCATCTGGATGATCCAGAGGAGGAATGGGAGAAGGTCATGTGGTCTGATGAGACAAAAATAGAGCTTTTTGGTCTAAACTCCACTCGCCGTGTTTGGAGGAAGAAGAGGGATGAGTACAACCTCAAGAACACCATCCCAACCGTGAAGCATGGAGGTGGAAACATCATTCTTTGGGGATGCTTTTCTGCAAAGGGGACAGGACGACTGCACCGTATTGAGGGGAGGATGGATGGGGCCATGTATCACGAGATCTTGGCCCACAACCTCCTTCCCTCAGTAAGAACATTGAAGATGGGTCGTGGCTGGGTCTTCCAGCATGACAACAACCCGAAACACACAGCCAGGGCAACTAAGGAGTGGCTCCGTAAGAAGCATCTCAAGGACCTGGAGAGGCCTAGCCAGTCTCAAGACCTGAACCCAATAGAAAATCTTTGGAGGAAGCTGAAAGTCCGTATTGGCCAGCGACAGCCCCGAAACCTGTAGGATCTGGAGAAGGTCTGTATGGAGGAGTGGGCCAAAATCCCTGCTGCAGTGTGTGCAAACCTGGTCAAGAACTACAGGAAACGTATCATCTCTGTAATTGCAAACAAAGGTTTCTTGTACCAAATATTAAGTTCTGTTTTTCTGATGTATCAAATACTTATGTCATGCAATAAAATGTAAATTAATTACTTAAAAATCATACAATGTGATCTTCTGGATTTTTGTTTTAGATTCCGTCACTCACAGTTGAAGAGTACCTAAAAATTACAGACTTCTACATGCTTTGTAAGTGGGAAAACCTGCAAAATCGCAGTGTATCAAATACTTGTTCTCCAGTGGGTATATGTCTATATGCTTTAAGACCTTTCTTTTTCCCCAGCATCGCTCCAGCACTGTCTGTACACACATCGATGCACTCGCCCCAAGACAGTCCCTCTTCTTTTAGTTTGTTGTCAAGTTTTGTGAAAATGTCCTGGCCTGTGCACGTTCCCTCAAGCGGGGTGCAAAACAGAATGTCCTCGTTAAGTTTTCTGTCAAAACTGTATCTGACAAATTCAAGCAGCTAGGGAGAGTTTGATACATCTGTGGATTCATCTATCTGTAAAGCATATTCCTTTCTTCACTCTGTCCACCAGCTGACACTTTATGTCCTGGGCCATGTCGGAGATGCGCCGGGCATAGTCCCGTTAGGCAGAGGCACTGCTTCTAGCTCATGGCCAGTTTATCCCCAGCATATCCCGACTTATTGCTATAGCGGGTTTGATAAGGGTTTCCCCGATCGTGTGTAGTTTTTTGCCTGTGCAATTAAATATGCCACCTCATTTGATGCTTGTTGAGCTTTGGCAGGGATTGTTGTTTGTTTAGTTAGAAATTTCCTTTGGCCTTGCAACTCTCGCTCCTTTCGTCGGAAAAAAAATCTACTGGTTTAGCAGCAAGAGGAGGGGTGTTTGGTTTTCAAGTGTCGTAGCATTTTTATAGGCTTTACTGTACGTTCACACCGCCGCCGACTTGAGCTTCCAAAGTTACCGGAAGTCATTCATTTTCAATGGAAGCTGGCTTCTCTCAGCTGCAAGGAGCGTCAGATCCATCGGCGTCGCGTTTTGGGCGTTTTGAGCGTTTTGAGCGTCAATCTGAAAGTTGAAAGTATCTAAACTTTATGGTAATGAGCTATGACGCGGTTCAGCGGCAAGCAGCGGCAAACGCCAGCAACCAATCGGAATATAGACGTCCTTCGCGCTGGCTGATTCCGGAGAAACATACGATGTAAACTTTCGTTCCTACCAAAACATTAGTTCCGAGAAAATGGAGGAGAAACTGATAATCGCTGTTGCTGGGTTTCCTATCATTTATGATATAACGTTATTTTCATATAGGGACCAGTTACAAAAGAGAGAGAGCCCCGGCCGCGCGCGCGCACTCACCTTCACCTTCACCTTCACCTTCACCTTCAAACAATACATCTCGCTCTCTCTCCCTCGCGCATATTAATCAAAATATTTTTTTTCCCGACCAAATGTGACCAAAACGGTAATAAAAATGCTGTCATTATAAAAGGTTCCTAGTGTCAATGTATTGCTTGTTTTTTTTTTTCTGTTTATATTTCATGGTGTGACACAGACTTCAGAGCGGCCAAAGCGTCAACAAGCTTCCCCGTACTTTTTTGACAAGCGTCCTTGACAGGGCGGCCAGAGCTTCTTTGCAGCTCAAGTCGGCGGCGGTGTGAACGTACAGTTAGGCTTTCATGTGCTTTAGGCTTTCATGTGCAAGCACCTTACACATTGGGGATGTTGTACTTCGTTGACGATGACGCATGTGAATCCATACAGGATAAATTTGTCTCGATACTTTCGTCACTTGGAGGAAGGCTGATCCGACTGCTGATGGATGTCCTCTTTATGCACACGCCGCTCTCTTTCCATACCTGAGGTCGATGGTATTTCCGACGGTAGTGCTTCTTCTCCGCTCTCCTCCGTTGGCCCCTCTGCTGGCCTTCCTTTGTTGTCTTTGGTCGATATTAACCAATGTTTCATTTCGAAAAAAAAAATTATCCTAAGCTTAAAGCCTAAAAAATTACCTACATGTCAGAATGTTTAACTTGGTGCTGTAAATTGACCGTTAATTGTCGTTAATCTGTCGTCATCACCTCAGGAGTAAAGGTCAAGGAAAATCGAAAGGCTGATGGCTTTTTTTTTTTTTTTTTGTATGGTTTTTATTTTTAATTTAACAACTATTTTTAGTAATTTGTAACAATTATGGATACAATATGCTATTTCTAATCGTTATAATTTTTTTTTTTTTTTATTCTGGAAATCATCTCGGGCCTTAAGTGAGGATGCTGATTTAGGGGAGAGATAGCTCGCAAGCGTCTCTTCCACCTTTGACATTTCCCCATTACCGTGCTCTTTATAGTTTGTGATAGAGGAATAGTGAAATGTTTGTGGACTATAAACTCTATATGAAACTTGTTTATCCCACGATCTTGACACCTCGGTGTGGAGGTCGAGGAAAAATGGAAGGCCCCGGCGTTGAGGTTGTGAACGAGAGGGCAGGAAGCGTTCGACTAGTTTGCTTCTAGAAGGAACGTCCTGCTTATCTGCCGGCCAATTGATGCTTAATCTTTCGACCACTCTCGTTACAACCTCAACAAGCTCCTCAAAAGCATGAGACTGAGTTGGTGAGTCTTCAGTATCTCCTGCTTCGACACTAACAACATCTAGTTCCTCAGAACTAGATAGCTGCAGTGTCGGTGCCTCAAGTAACTGCAGTGCATGCTTCCAAACCTTGAGAGAAGGCACTGGATCTGTCAGGTGAAGGCAGAGATAAGGCTAGGCCCGTCTCTAACCCCAATAACAAATCCATTAGTTGTAACACCCCCTAACGTCACTGGTTTTAATGTTTCCTACTCAGGGTGATGCTCAGCACCCTTTCAAATATGGGAATAAAAACAAAGCAATTGAAAGAATTCTACTGCCAACTATAATAACATTACTGTTCCCATGTCTATATACAGTAGTTTTCTAAATTGATTGAATTCTGAAGGATATTAAATGTTCTCTCTCTTTCTCTTTCTCTCTCTCTCTTCTCTGGGATCTGAGAAGTTCCTGTATAAGGTCACAACCTGATAAAGGACGGTGGAGAGAGAGAGAGACGCAGCATGTGGAATAAGCTTGCACAGATAAGCAGTCAACATGGAGCTGGAAGCACATGCATTTAAATACGTGCCCTAGATACCCAAATAAGCCTGCCTCAATTGCTGGAAATCATATTCAAAGCAGTCAGCTTGGGGATCCATACTGCTAACCTAGATAACTTTTTGACTTTTAATAATGCTAGAAGGTATCTTAGAGCATGGAGCATTATTGAGTATCACGTAAATCTTGTGCCCCCTGCATTATGACTCCAGAAAGATGAGCCATTACATCTGTACTTTACCTCAGGCCAGCAAGACCCGGTGATCTGAATATATCCATTCTGAATAAAAATGACTTCTTAAATAGGTGGAAGGATTGCTGAGTGATGATTTGGTTTGCGCTCACTATAATAAACTATACTAGGCACTCAGATGTCTTGTATAATACAGTTTGTGCATATTAAAAAGATTAAGAACACAAATTTTCATAAAAATGTTATTAAGCAAATTCATTAAAGTGTTACCCCTCTGCTAGAAGATGTAGCCCCTGACAGAACAGAACGTTGCTATGCAACACAACGATCAGTTACGGGAGCTGCACAGTGATGGTAAACAGCTGTGTCGCGTCATAGCAGGTAATATCAACTTCAGTCCTTCCCCGAAAGCCGGGGGCTTAGATTCGTCACCAACTTCCACCCCTCTAGCACCTGTGTAGTCCAATTTTGTTTGATCCGGTACACAAATTCCCCCTCTTGTTAACTTAAAAAAATATATATATATATATGAAATGCACTTTTCTAACACTATATTTTCTTGTTATATTGGCTTACAGAAAACTAGTTAATGTTACAGCATGAGTGTTTGTGATACAACGGCAAATCTGACGCAACAATTATATGTGTTGTAGTTTTCATTCCCCTGTAAGTGGGGTTCTTGACTCAGTGATTGCATAATACTTTCATGTTTAATGGGTTATTCTATTTTTTTCTACTTCGAGATGCTTAATTCATAAAATTTAATTAAAATTGAAAATTTATTAAAACTAAATCCATACAATGATCTTATGATGGGAACCCCTAAGAGATTCTATATAGGATTTGCCTGACAGAACCTTTTAAGGTTCTAGAATCCTTTTTAAGAGTGGGAAGTTTACCCAACTTCTGGTCAAGGACAGCTCCAGTTTATTTCTATGGGATGTTCTAATGTGTGTCTGAGTTAGAAACAGTAACTGAGGGCCCAGAGCTTATGAAGCGTTCAAGTCCTCCATGGGAAATTCGGAATTACAGTACAACGTCAGGTGTGATCAAATCACTTTGGTTGGAGCAAGATGGCAATGTACAAAATAATAATAATAATAATAATACAGCAAGGTTTTTAACTCTACTTCTTTAACACTATCATATTTTGTACATGCAACTTGGCTAGTTTTGTAAATGTAAAAATATATCTATTTCATACATTTCAACAAATTTACCTTCAACTACAGATTGCATCCGCCAAGTTTTCATGTTCTCACTGACACACCGCCAACTCTGAAAATCCAAGCTCAAAGAAAATCCTGAGTTTCCCACCCGTAAATGTAGTGGCATTAATTTGCATTCAACTCATAAAAATCTTTCCGACATGACATGAACACACCATTAGCGTAAGGTCAACTGAAGCAGTTACAAGGTGTTCATTTTTAACCTTACAATAAAAAAAATTCTGATTTGTTGTTAGGATTCATGCACATTGAGTTTCATTTGTTCTGCTAAATAGAGAAGAATCACAACAGAAGAAAAGGAGGGAGAAGGACAGTGTTTAGTTTAGAATGCTATATTTTGTCAGCCTGTGTCAACTACAGAGTAAACGGTCTTAAAGTGGGTTTTGTTGGCTAGTCTGTAAAGTAATTAATTACAGGTTCAATCCTGCCAGTCCACATCACGCTTGTGATGATTAATTGCAGCTCTTCAGAAGATACAAGAGAGAGATCAAGAGTCTACTTCAGCCAGTGTTTGAAAATAAGCAAAGCTGAGCAAACTTATTAATTTCCCTTCAGTGAGAAACAAAGGCACATCAGCAGCTGAAGTCATTCTGCATGCAAGTAGCTCATAGCACACAGATGCACATAGATTTGCTGTCATTGCATATTTCCTTTCAGCGCCTGCGGGGTTTTCCTTTGTATTTCTTTTTCATTTCTCTTTCTTCTGAAAAAAACCAAAATGAGATTACTCATAAGATTAAAATAAGAAACTATTGCATGGCTGATTAATAATTTAGACAGGTAACGTTGTGTTTATTGTTAGCATCCTCATGTGCAGATGATTTTAAATTCTTTACTGCTGAAATGCTGCCAGTAATTCCATCTAAACCAATTCACTTACTCTGAACAGTTTTAATCCACCTAAAGATTACATCTTCAATTGTTTTCTTTCTCCCAGTGAAAGTGAGTCATTGTTAGTCTTAGACAATATTGTGCTTTGTTCCAGTGTATTCAACCATGAATACCAGAAGCCTAGAGATCCATTAAATAGCAAAGACATAAGAGATAGTGCATTCTTCTCTCTAAAGCATAACACTTATTTAGATATTGAAAGAGTATTTGTCCCGGTCATACCAGATATGATCAATATCACATTACCTCCAAACAAAAGGAAGAGCTACATAGGTTAGGTGCAAGTTATAGAACAGTACAACCTTTGCTGCAATGTGGAAATTAGTGGAAAATGGCTTGTAATTATTCCTGACTTATTTAGAGAAACTACTTTCTCTCTTTTCTACTTTCTCTGTTGTCTTTAAACGGTTCAGAATCATTTACTTTAATAATGAGTGGTCAAGAAAAAAAGCACAAATTATGATTCACTTTCTGTGTGTGATTGGATCATTAAAAAGTAACAATAGTTGATGAGATTATAAGAATAAACGGTTACACTTTAGTTTATGGTCTTATTTTCATTTGACTAGTTGTTTATTAGTATGCATATTACTAGGATATTGGCTGTTTATTAGTACTTATAAGAACATATTAATGCCTTATTCTGGATGATCTTATTCTGCATCCCTTAATTCTACCCAATACCTAAACTTAACTACTACATTACTAACTATTAATAGGCAGTAATTGGGAGTTTATTGAGGCAAAGGTCAGAGTTATTATGAGAATAGGACCCTAAACTAAAGTGTGACCGAATAACCTTTGAACTTTTTTGGTTTGGTGGATATGGTTTTGAAAAATGTATTAAATAGAAATATACTTGTTAAAAATAATATAAAAATAAATAAATGATTAAATATCACATATACATTTGAATGATATTTTGACAGTGTAATAACAGTGTAATAACAATAATAATGTAAATTCATTGAATGTAATCCTGCATAATTAATGACTGCACTAAAACTTAAAATGTCAAATATTTGAATCAGTTAATCATTTTGAAAAATGACAAAATGGATAAATCCCTTTAATTTATCAGTGCTGTCTGTGACAGAGCGGCTTCATTGTGCACACATAATGCTTCATTTCTGCTTATAGCAAAGCTGCTTTTTTGACTCGTGTAATATTGCTGGGTCACGGCCCTTGTTGCACACATATTCAGACTGAGGACTTGAAGCCTGAGTGCCACATTTGTCGCCATTACAGCATGTACTAATCATGACTGTTGGAATTACCAGAGCTGTCAGTCAGTTCCCAACCCCCCCGCTTCATGAACTATCTAGGAGTCTGTAATATTCACCGGGAGCCTGGGATTCGGAAACATACCGCAACAGATACAGTGATCATATAAAGTGGCAGAAAGAGCCTTTATTAGAAAAATGAAACTTTGACTTATATACATGTTTTTACATCTTGTAACCCAGCACACGTCCTGCAACCACGTTGTATTGACATTTCACAAGTCACATATCAGACCTGTTCCTTTAATATGATCTTCATACACATAAAAAAAGCAGAGAACAAAAAAACTAAACAAATTCTGAACACAATATTTTAAACGAAATGTACAGGAGATATGTTTAAACCGCTCCAATGATTTAGTACTTTCTCATGCAATTTGCCAATAGCAGAAATGATTTCATTTATGCAAGTTTGTGTCAGCTTTTATGTAAGCGATTACTTCCAACTTACTTAAAAAAGTTCTTAAGACATTTCAGTACGCACACAAGTGATAATGCTTCATTATAAAATAACATTTTAGGCAGCAGGTCACATGTTTCAGTGATAAATAGGTTATAGTCACATGACAATTCCCACCGCCCCAGTATAAAACACTGTTCTAAAATAATTTCTACTTTTAACCACATAAAATATGAATGCAAAGCTCACAAGAGTGATTATTAAACAGGAAACACAAGTGATTCGTTTCAAACAAATGTTTCTTTCTACTGTGATTCTACTACGATCAAAATCGTTGTTTTTACAGGGAAGGCAGCGTTCCTCTTTCCTTCAATAAGTGCAAGTATTCCAGTAGCTCTGCTCAAAAAAAAAAAAAAAAAAAAAAAACACCTTTAGGGTCAGTACTCACTAAATCGCTCTGTCCTTCATTTTTGATTCCCTATTAAAATAATCAAACATTTAAAATATTCATCACAGGAAATGTATTACAGGTGAGCAAAGATAATCATCATGTCAGTAATGCAATGATAAAAATGCCATTGCTGAAAGTGCCGCATGACTGACAGTGAGCATTTACAAGTTGTTTCCAAGCTGCCATTTTTGCCCCTGCAAACGTCTTCCTGAGGGTTATAAAGCGGCCTGAGAACAAAAGGGAGCGAGCTGCAGTCGACACAGTCATGCATGAGGACTCCCGCTCCTGTCTTTAGCCACCTGCCCCTTCTCACCGTGCCTTGTGTGGCTCTGGCAGATGTAATTTGAGCTGAGGTGATTTCTCCTTGAAACTACCTAGATGGGAACACAGCCAATGATGCAGTGACAGTAGACCAGCTTGCCTGGCAGACGAAAAGGGCCTATCCTTCTTACTGCACTGCACTTGGCAAAATATCAATTTAGGAAAGAATAGATTTCAAATGGCCTTCCATGTGGATGCAGAGATCTATTGTTGTGTTAAGTAACTGTCTCACTTCCCTGCTTCGCTTTTTGATATTCTGCTCAAAGCGGTCATAAAATTTGCCTCAAAGGGAAAGAAAATTGGTTGTATCTTTTAGTCTAATGGGTTTTTATAAAAGACAAACTTGCGGTGATGGAGGCATCTCTGTTATCTACAAAGACTTTTAGAGTGTAAATATTCAGCATACAAACTGAGTGCCATTAGCCGTTGATCCTAAAACTCCCTCTCTTCATGATCCACAAATAAACGTACACAAACACACATCTTTGCTGAAAGAAGTGGAGTGTAACAAACATGAAGGACGAAACAGATTAACCCTTAACTGCTGTTTAATGTGTAATTGAGAAAGTACTAACTTTTTTGACTTCAAAATCCTCCTTTGTTGACTTACTCAACTACTTTGCCTAGTCTAACTCATCTTATGGAAATAATCAGCATCTGAGCTACTTTAAATTCACATTTGTGCACTATTCTATGAGAGGTAAATAAAACCAAAAATATAATATAATATATTTTTCAATAAACTACAGATGGCTTTTGCCTAAACTGCTACATAAAATAATCCCACACAGTTCATCTGTTTCCATTTGCAATCAATACCTGACCTGCGCTGTTCTACTCGACACATCCGACCGCCTCCGATAACCTTCGACAAAAACAAAATGATGAAGTAAAAAGTACATTTTGGTTTTCAAGATGTTTTTGTGTAAAAATCCCAGAAGTTTGGCGGCCTAAACGACAGGCCAGAGTGGCCACAGAGCTTTGGTTCATGAGCAGGATGGATTCGTACCCTGCAGTCTCATGACGACCCCTGCGCAGTATGTCTATGAGAAAAGGAGGCCAGTTCTCCTCGCATTGATCTGCTTGATCCAAGCTCACCTTCAAGTGGATTGACAGTATTTACTTAGAAAAAAATCTGCCTCAATGCCTGTAGCCCCCACCCTCACCCCAGCCCCGAAATGTTCAAGCTTACAAAAACTGCAGGGCTACAATCCCTGATAACAAACTGCATGGAGACTTTGAAATCTCGAAAGGTGACGTTTCGATGCAGACCTTGTGAGTGATGTCATTTTTCGTACGTATGCTACAGAAAACGAGTGCTACTGTACAGACCTGTGAAACCCACACAAAAAATATTGTTTACTCTGTATCATCTTAACTTTCATGAATTATTTGAGTAAGAATTTACAAGCAATATACAAGTGCCTTATATTCAAAATAGTTGCTAAGTCTTTGAGGAATAAAAAAAAAAGCTCTATTCTTACAGCAAACCATAGATAATAGAGAAAATCAAGAAGACGTCATATCTTTGGAGGGATAGCAGACCCGAAAAGAGCAGACCCGACTTTTTTTCTCTCTCTCTCTCTTTACAGGTTAAATCTGGCTATATGTGACAGGTAAGAGACAGAAAGCATAGTTGGTGATGTTTTCACCTGCTAATCAAGGAAGAGCAAGGATATTCACCTCGCCTCGCAAAGGATATGAAATCAATGCAGATGTAGCTCTGTGATTAATAATAGAGGCTAATGCCTTGCTATTTCCCCAAAACTGCAGCTCTGCAATATGAATTATCATTTTCTTTTCATTTATATGCTATATTTGCACCCTGTTACAAATAATTTGTGATCATAACATCATAACAAAAACATAGAAAGAGTTACAATTGAGTTGCATGCCATTATTATAATTCATGTTCATGTAATCAAAATACATTTTCCTTAAAGACTGGGGTTATTACAAGGGTGAAAAATAACTGAAAAACAAGTTGCAAAGAGTAAAAACTATGTATGGCATATATGATTACAAGACCTTGATATTTTACATGTGCATACGCACATTAGCTTCTTAAAGCAGCACTTCATATGTTGAATATGTTCATGATTGTGACAGTGATGACATATTCAAGATAAGTGTACAGTGAATAATGTCACATTATTGGGGAAGTTCAAAGAAAGCAAATCTGATATGAGAGTGGAAGCTGCTACAGCAGTCATATAACACGGTTATGTCGATAAACATCCTGTTTTCCAACAAACGTTGAAATCGTAAACATAAAGCTTGTTTCAAAGATGGCTGAAAGATCCCCTCTCTATTGTTCACATAAACGCGACTGCAATGGAAGTCCTTGGACAACCATAGCGGAGTGGAGGGAAACATGCGTTAATGTACCTTTCGGTGGTGCAGAAAAAACCTTACACAAAATGACACAGAACCATCCTGAGGTATTTGATCTAATACACGATTTGGCTATGTGTTATGATTCACATTGCATGGAGTTCATTGAGTGTGTTCGTACAGTATAAAGTTTAGTAATAGGTCTGCAGAACAAAGATCTTGCGTGGTAGTCCTCAATGTGAATAGCGTGTTGCCGTGTTACGGACTGCAACAGAAAACCAATGCTCTAGTTCAGACTTCAAGCTTCACACATGGCCCTCGTTACATTAAATGAGTGGATCGCAATAGCGAAGCAAGGCTCCGCTGAGCTACAGTAAACAACAGTCTTCGAGAGGTGATGCTCTGATTCGGTTTCACAGTGTACAGTGACAGGATGGAAGTATTGAACAAAATAAATGCACGACAAACTTCCATCGCAAAAACTTCCCCAAAATCTTGAAATGGAGGATCAACACAATATTCCTAGTCGAACAACCTACATACAGGTCAAGTTTTCATTGCACAGATGACCACCTCAGCTATCAAATGAAATCACCTTAATGTAAGTATATCTTCAAAACAAATAAGACAAGAAAATAAACACACATGCAAAATAAATCTACTCCTGACAGTAATATAGAAGTTCTGTTTATAAAGCAGAGGTGGGCGGTTAACTAATGATTATTGTGCTACCAAATAAGATAGAGAAGAGTCTAAATTCTAAATAGGGATTAGAATGCCAAAAATCCCAAGTCTATAGTAATAAAAGCAAAAATGCAATTGCTGAGTGCAAATGAATGAATGAAATACCCTTGCTTGCCTTAAGTTCAGGAACTATTCCAGCCACAGTCTGTCTGATACAGATACGCTCTTGTCACATGCAATGTGGGGCCAAATACCTGAAACCCCACCCTAGGATCTGTTTCGGTCCACCATGGCTTTGGATCGGACTTCAAAGCAGTACATCTGTCCTAGCACTCAGCGTTTTGAGTACACACTAGCACTAGGCCAAGTGTGGGGGATAATTAACAACTTCCATGCTGGACCACATTTTATTGGCTTACGCCCAGAAGGCATCTTAAAATGCTGAAAACCTTTGGAAATCGCTCGTATAAGAAGAGCGATATCTCGGGTACTTTATAGATGTAGGTGAATGTGGCATTCTAAGTGAGTAAATAGTTCAACTTCACAAAAAAGCATTAAACATCTGACTCGAGACTAGGTATTTTCTTATACACTCGTCTATTGCTAAACTGCGAAGAGTTGAGAACCCGGGGAGCTGAGTATGCACTAGTCTTGTTGGCTACATAAGGCATTACATGCTCTGAAATGTACATGTCATTGGGTATTTGACCATCCCTGGAACAGTATGAAGTGGTGGACTTCACGGAGGACCTCAGATTGTTCTCGTTCCTGTTTTTGATGGGAGCCAACTGTTTGTAAATATCTGAGGAGCTCCTGCCGTGGACCAGGCGAGTGTCGTCCCGTATAGATTGCATGAAGGGGTTGTCTGAGGGGTGATCGGGGTAAAGTGACTTACTACGCTTGCTTTCCTCCAGGCTTCGGTTAAAGAGCATGGACCTACTGCCAAACAGTTTGTCAGCCTTGATGTTAAACATGTTTGCATAAGGGCTGTCCTCCAGGAAGCGGTCCTTCTCTTTTAGGCTGACGCTCCGCGCCGGCCGGTTCAGGTCAATCTCTTTGGGCTTCTCGAGCATGATATTGTCAAAGGAGTGCTGACGGCTAAGCCTCAGTCTGTTCCTCCTCTGTACGTGTGGCCCGTCCGTCTGAGGCCAGTAGTGGCTAAACATGTCATCATGGTGCATGCTAGGGCTGATCATGGCCTCCTGCAGCATCTGGTCCTCACTGATGTCGTACAGGTTGCCCATGTGGATGCATGCCTCACACCGGTTATATGGCGAGCGTGCGGCAGCATACGGCCCCGTGCTGTAGTTGGGTACCTTGGAAAGACAGCTCCGGCAATGAGTCTGTTTAAATCGGTCGTTGGTTTCGTGCGGACTGAGGTTCTTCTCCTTCAAGCTGTAGTGTTTGTTGTAGGCGTTGTCAGGCAGGAGGTCAGATTCACTTTGATGCAGGGGGCTGCTGTTGAGATGGATGATGGGCTGGTCACATTTCCTGTAATTGTCGTTGTGGTCTGAGTAAATTTCACCAAAATCCAAATCATCGGTTGTAAAGGCTCTGCCTTCCCTGTAGTGTTGTGGCTCTGAGTGCAGACTCAGCTCCCGGTCAGAGTCTATGGTGTAGATTTTCTCCCGGCCCGCTCCGCCCTGCTTATTTTTTAAGTAGGACAGCTCTACTTCACTGCAATCCCTAGGGTATTTTGACGTCGTCGATCTTTTTTTTAAGTTATCCTTGGGCTTTAGGTGCTTGTTATTGTCTGGATCCTTGTAGGAGGTAGCCCTGCTTGAGCAGTCAGAGATATCCGAGTGTGCAGCATCCTCTGGCAGGTACCTCTGACTCTTCATGGACAAACGGGGGTCTAGGGTATCAGGCCCCGGTGTTTGACGCAAAGTATCCACAGATTTCTTCCACAGAGCTCTGGGTTTTGCATTGGTCTGGGCTGTGTCTGCGCTTACCGCCACCTCTACAGTATTAGGGTTTGATTCATTGAGGGTGAGGGGATGCTGACCCTGGAAGATGTAGTTGTTCAGATGGTCCTTATGGCGGTTGGACAGATATGCCTGCAAGTCGCTGGAGTCCCCGTATATATCCTTTTGGGCATAGCTGCGATTGTCAGTGTAGATGAAGTTCCCTTTCTCCGCCATCATGTCCATGATCATGGGGCTTGCCGAATGCATGAACTCACTGCCGCGTTTAGGAGAGTTGATCCTGGAGCCGCTGAGATTGGTCATATTAGTCATCTGCTTGGCAGACTTGATAAGCTTAAGCATGTTGGACTGTGGACTGAAGTCCAGGTCAGATGACTTTTTCTTCATGTCGATATGGACACCATGAATGCAACTCCATATACCCTATGGAAAACAAGTGAATAAAGCTCAATATTCATGCACTGACCATGGTGTCTGTGAATAATATGGCTTTCAGTTCTTTTTACAGTATTACAAGACCCCGATATCTGATTTTACTGCAGAGACTTGCAAATGTACCCATCAGTGAGATCAAAGAGCACTATGAAGTTTTTATTTAGGGCAGTTGACAAAGGTGGTGACAAAGATGCCTTCAAATTTGAAAACGAATTGCTAGTGGGTTTATTTAGAAAAATTATCATGTCCTCTCTCTAGCTCTATGAATCTCTTTTCACCAGTAAACATTCTATCAGTTATGCTTGGGTCCATCAACACCAACATTTCATTACCTTAAAGATGTTAATCAGAGGCACCATATTCTCACACTGACAGCATGTACACAAACCCATCAGGGATCTAAACTAAACAAAGACATTCTAAACTTTTGGCGGTGCTAGAAATCAAGCTGTTAAAACAGACTGCTGCGTTGTCATTTTAAGCTCTGTGGCCATGGAACCAGTGGTCGAAAATAACATTTCTGACAAACTTTTTCTTTCAAACACTGGCCATGTCAGGCTAAATACTGAGCTCAAATGCCAACTGGATTACTGCTGACACTGTCACAAGTTAGGTTGAGTGATATTGGCTGTCCATTGGCTGTCTCTACTGTCAAGACAGGAAAACTCAGGCAGAGGACATCTTCTGTGGCATGATATTAAAATCAATAACTGTGAGGGTGATCCAATACAACACCAAAACCAGGGTCTTCAGCAGCTGGTTCGCAACCCTTAGGGGGTCTACTGCAGTAATTATTGCTTGATGTCAAAATAATTTGTGAAAAGGTTTTTAATTGTCCCTCCCACATTAAAATTTACTAGGAATAGTTAAAATATACTGTACAAGTATGACTCTGCCCATCAATAATATTAATTTTAATTATTTATTCACTATTATTAATAATAATAATTATTATCATTATTATTATATTTTATTAAATATAATGTCTTATTCAAGATAACATTACGATTTTTTATTGACCTCAAAGAGAGAATAGAAGCCTTACCCTGCTGATGGAGAAGAGCAGGCCGGGTGTGCCTGAGCAGACACCAGTAAAGCAATATCTGAGTCTCCAGTAGAACAGGTGCTCCCAGACAAAGGTAATGAGGCTGAGACCCATTGCGGTTGCCAGCATGTAAAACACTCCAGCCATGTTGTCCACATCCAACTGGCTGCTCATCACCTCATTCTTCTCATTGTGGCAGATCCCAGTCAGCCACTGAGCCTCCAACTCCTCCATCTCACCTGTGGAGATATGCACATGCCCAAGCCCACGTCATCAATCAGCTCTGTCTCCCATTTCATGTACACTTCAGTGGGCCACACTGGTACCGTTTACAGACATATCCTCCTTTTCCAGAACTCCCCATGCAAAAACATGTCAAAGTGAGGATCAATAAAATTATATGCTCAAGCTTCAGCCATATGTTAGCACCATCTGATACTTTTTTCTCTTTGCTCTCCATATAGCACTACTGTGAAACAGCATATAGTATGAATGGAGAGACATACTGCAGATGTCTATGTAGGAAGAAATCTGAACTAAAAGAAGACTAAATAATGTAACAGATGGACATTGCGGCATGAAAACAACACATTCTAATTCTGGCTTTACTATACTGCAAATTCTGGCTTTACTACACTGCATAAAAACTCCTTAGGGCAGACATTTACATGTATTAATTTAGCAGACACTTTTATCCAAAGTGACTTTCAAATGAGGAACAGATATATTTTCAACATGCATGTAGAGACAGCACCACACATAAATATTCCAAGATGTTATAAAACCATGCACATGAACATGAGTAGGTGACACAAAATGTGCCGATGTTTCCTGGGGGGTAAAAATGTATTAAAAAGTATGGATGTCCTGTTTTTCACCTTTTTTTCTTCTTTTTTTCACTATGATCGTAATCAATAGTTTTTGCAACTAAAACAGAAACTTCATAAATATAGTTACACACTGAATCCACAAATTAATTTAGAATGAATAGAATTTATTATTTAATAAATAAGTTTAAATTATTAAATGTAGTAATTAAAAATAATTTATTTGTATATATAATATAAATAATTTATATATATATTTTTATATCCACTGAATTATAATCATATTTAATAATTAAAATATTATTTAATTAATTATTTTACAAATTATTATGGCCACTCATAGTGCACGTGTGTACCTCCAAGGCCGTAACCTAAAAAGGAGTGATTCACAACCTATATATGTCTTTGAATATACGTATTTAATAAGAATTTACATCCTTACAGTTCTATGTTTGGGATTCCATGGAAAGGTCAATAGTACTTGAACAACAGTGAACTCAGTGAGTTTATAGGGCTTTCAAGCTGCCCATTCAAACATGCACAGTATTCTGGACTGCTGCCAGGCTTGCGTGCACTTACCATCTCCAATAATAGCGAGAATGGCCAGATCCACCGGGCGCTTCCAAAGCGACCCTTTCTGCAGGGCAATGCCATAGCCAGTGGTAGCAAAGATGTAGCCACTGCCAATGGTCACTAGTTTACAGCCCTCATCCCTACCGGCCATGTAGTTCAGCACAGCTGCGTCATATATGAAGGCATCAAGTTTGCTGGTGAAAGGAAAGAGCACAGACACTATTCAAATGGCAAATAGAGAGGTTAAATGTTCTGAGTCATTCTCATGCCTTAACACCACTGTCATGAATCATAACACATTTTAACTTGTTATGATGTAGACACAGAGTCACAAGTTTAAGGTGAGAGACAGCACTGGGTGCAATCACATCACAAGCAATGGAGAGACATAGAGCAATAAAAGCTATTTGATTGATTTAGGCTTAATTTATCTATTTTATTTTATGCCAGGGGTTGTCTGTAAGGTGTAATTGGTGTCTGTAAGGAGAAGAAATTTTTAGAGAAAAAAATACAAAATGCATTTCAACAGTAAGAAATAAAAAACAAGGCTGCATACTTTCCAGAATTGTTTGTTTATATAAGCCTGCATCTTCTGCCTTGCCATTGTTGCTTGTTCACTGGGGCTTGTGAGGAACAATTCTCTGTAATGCTCCTTTGGAATAATATTTGTTGTGAAATGTGCAGTAAATTTGAATTGAAAATATAACAGTCTCACACTGGGTAGAAAAAGATATGTATTAACTTATTATATATTAACTGTAAATATATAAATATTTTAGTCCAGATCCTTTTTTTTTTTTTTTTTTTTTTTTTTGTAGTACAAAGACAAGCAAAAGCCAATTATTTTGTTTTGGAAACAACATGCTATCTTTTAAATATTGCAAAAAAAATAAAAATCTCACAGAATACTTAACTGCCTTTTTTAGAAATGGTGTCATCATATATGGGGGTCCTTTGGCATTAAAAAAAATAAAACAGCACACGCAAATAGAGAAAGGGAGATGAAGAACGTCTCGGTTACGTATGTAACCCTCGTTCCCTGAGGAGGGAACAGAGACATTACGTCAGTGCCTGACGAAATGGGGGTTTCGCTTAGAAGCCTCTCACCTTCGAGTTCTAGAAAATGAGCACATGGCAAAACAATGCCATGGGTCTGCAGAATTTGCATAGCGCAACTCCCCCCCCCCCCCCCCCCCCCTACCCGTAGGGAGGACTTAGAATACACATATGACCCGAGTACGGGATGCATATGGAAAAACTCAGAGGTATCCAGCCCGCAGGGTGGAATGTTTCAACCTCGAGATGGCAAGAGGTCTTGCCGAGGGAAAGACAAGAGCTCGGTGGAGACTTACCGTGGAAATATGCATGTGGGGGTTGCCCAAGCGGGGAACCATGCACATGGAAGCACCTGGTGATGGCATTGACAGTGCAGGAGGATCTAAGGGTCTAAGGAGAACTCATATGAGTGAAATAGCGCACGTATCCAGTCCGTGGAGTGGAATGGCGCAGCAAGCGATGACACTGAGCAGGTCCTATTTACTGGCTAGTGGAAGCGTACATGAGAGGACACTGGCTCTACCCAGAGTTTATAGAATCCTGCGAAAGTGTTGGGTGTCGCCCAGCCTGCAGCTCTACAGATGTCTGTTAGTGAGGCGCCATGTGCTAAAGCCCAGGAGCTTTCACCCCTAGGGGGCATGGTCGACCCTGCATCTGGTAAGCCAAGACAATGGCGTCCACTATCCAGTGACCTTGGAGAGAGCCTTTCCCTTCAGCTTCCCACCAAAACAGACAAAGAGCTGGTCTGAGGTCCTGAAACACTGCGTTCTGTCTACGTAAGCACCTGATCCCGGAAAGGAGTAGTGGGAACCTTGGGCACGTATCCAGGCCGGGGTCTCAAGATCACGTGAGAGTTAGCCTTAACTCTCCTGGTCACGCTTCGTCAACCGAAAATGCCTGCAGGTCCCCTACCCTCTTGATGAAGGCCAAGGCGACCAGGAGCGCTGTCTTCATAGACAGGAACTTAAGCTTGACTGATCGCAATGGCTCAAAGGGAGCTCTCTGCAGGGCAGATAATACCACTGCAAGGTCCCAAGAGGGTATAAGAGGATTTAGTCTCCTCGCTCCCCTAAGGAACCTGACGACCAGGTCATGCTGTCCCACCGTTTTTGACTCCACAAGGTCGTGGTGTGCAGAGATCGCAGCGACGTAAACCTTCAGGGTGGAAGGAGACAGCCTTCGTTCCAACCCTTCTTGGAGGAAGGAGAGCACAGACCCGATCGGGAATTTCCTGGGATCTTCTTGGCGAGAAGAACACCAGGTGATGAAGAGGTTCCACTTCAGAGCATAGGCGTGTCTCGTGGATAATGCCCTAGCTGAAGTGATGGTAGCCACCACCTGAGGTGGTAGGGTACTCAAACCTTTCGTGTCCCGTCCAGAACCCACACATGCAGGTTCCACAGATCGGGACGTGGGTGCCAGAGGGTGCCCAGTCTCTGAGAAAGGAGGTCCTTCCTCAGAGGGATTGGCCAGGGAGGGGCTGTCATGAGGAGCACCAGTTCGGAGAACCAAGTCCGGGTGGGCCAATGAGGCGCAACCAAAAGGACCTGCTCCTCGTCCTCCCTGATCTTGCGCAGGACCTGTGCAAGAAGGCTCACTGGGGGAAACGCATACTTGCGGAGGCCCCGCGGCCAGCTGTGCGCTAATGCATTCGAGCTGAGGGTCCCCTCGGTCAGGGAATAAAACCAGCGGCAGTGGGAAGTGTCTGGGGAGGCAAACAGATCTACCTTTGCGTCGCCGAACTGTTCCTAAATCAGCTGAACCGTCTGGGGATGGAGTCTCCATTCCCCAGGATATGGGCGAAATCGTGAGAGCTTGTCGGCTGCACGATTCAGCTCTCCCGGAATGTAAATGTCACGAAGCGACCTCAGATGCTTCTGACTCCATAAGAGGAGATGGCGGGCGAGTTGCGACATACGGTGGGAGCGCAGACCACCTTATCAGTTGATGTACACTACTATCGCAGTGCTGTCTGAATGGACTAGTACGTGTTGGTCCTTGTGCAACATTAGAAAACGGTGCAGAGCCAAACGTACTGCCAGCAACTCGAGGCAATTGACATGCCAAAGGCAGTGGGGTCCTGTCCAGGAGCCCGCGGCAGCATGTCCATTGCACATGGCACCCAAGCCCGTGGCAGAGGCATCTGTTGAGACAACAACATGCCTGGACACTCGGTCTAAGGGCACTCAGGCCCGTAGAAAGGAGAGGTTCGACCATGGGGTGAAGGTCTGACGGCAGGCCAGAGTAACTGGTACTCGGAGCGTGCCCTGTTGCCATGCCGATCTCGGGACTCGATCGCGAAGCCAGTGCAGAAGTGGTCTCATATGAAGCAGTCCGAGCAGTGTGGCTGCCGCTGTGGATGCCATATGCCCCAGGAGTCTCTGAAATAACTTCATTGGAACGGCACTCTTGCCCTCGAATTGACTCAGTCAATTCAGCAGTGACTGCGCGTGCTCGCTCGTAAGCTGCGCGTCCATGGCGACCAAGTCGATTACCATGCCGAGAAAAGAGATCCTCTGGATCCTCGTGGGAGAGTTTGCTCTTTTCCCAATTAACCCGAAGGCCCAGACGGGCGAGGTGCTAGAGCACCAGGTCCCTGTGTTCGCAAACCAGCTCTCAAGAGTGAGCTAGAATCAGCCAGGGCTAGCCTGAATGGAAGTACTGTGTACTGGTATGCCTGCCGTTCGAAAGCAAACCATAGAGACGGTCTGTGTCGAGGAAGAATGGAGACATGAAAGTACGCGTCCTTCAGGACGATCACTGCAAACCAATCCAACGGACGAACACATTCGAAAATGCATTTGGCTGTCAACATCTTGAATGGAAGCCTGTGAAGGGTTCGGTTCAAGATGCACAGGTCCACTATTGGCTGCCTCACAAAGAGCATTTTCCTGATCTAAAAGAGCTTTTATTCGAGAGGAGGTCTCTATTGCCAGTGAAAGGGTGCATTCAGCGGTGTTTCACCATTCAAAAAAAGAGAATTTGCACAGTTAAGTACAGCTATTCTCCCCTGGGCACTTCAGCGCAAAAGAGTAGATTTCCCTAAAAGAGCTTTCCATTTGTTTCTGGATGCAGTCGTTTCCTGTCCTAATCAGGCTTACAGTGCCTCTGGACAGGTTGCCTTCGCCCTGCATGTGATGGCCATCCTGCAAGCCCATCAGGCCAAACCACTCAAAGAACTGCACAAGGGTAGTTCTGAGCCAGGGTTGATGCAGGAACTGGGCACAGACACCGTCGAGGACTTTGTCCAAAAGCAGACTGAGGCCATTAAGTACATCCTGCCCCGGTCGTGATACCACCACCATAAGGTCGCCACAGGCTGGTTTCCAGTCTGCTCGTCACAGAAGGCGCCCCCCTGCGGCTTCTACACCTGCTCCGGCACGACCAGAGACGTCCCTCAGGCCGCAACTAAACCCTCTACCCCTGGAAATGCCCGATTAGCTCTCGCGGCACATCACATTGCAGTTGACGGTAGGTCACTGGGAAAGTAAACATGACCATCAGGTTCCTGTGAGGTGCAAGGAAGCTAAATCCTCCCAGGCCATGCCTGATCCCCTCCTGGGAACTCTGTTATCCTTTCTGGTCTGCAGAGAGCTCCCTTTGAGCTGCTGGTGTCAGTCAAGCTTAAAATCCTGTCTCTAAAGACAGTGCTCCTGACCACGCTCCCTTCCATCAAGAGGGAGTAAGGAGTGGGTGCTCACTCCACTCGGAGTGCTGCCTCCTTCTGGGTGTTGGCGCAAGGCGCCTATTTGGCAGGCATCTGCAGAGCTGTGGGCTTTGCGACACCTAATACCTTTGCAAGATTCTACAATCTCCGTGTGGAGCCGGGTTCTTCCCATGTGTTGGGTACAAACAGGTAATGTGCAAGAAGGCTGACTCTGTGTCTCGTTTGAAGCGCCATTCCCCTCTAAGGGGCCATACGAGTGCATTCTTTGCTCTTCAGGTGAGTTCCCAATTCGGGAAGCCCTGGATTGAGTTTCCTGCGAGCATCCTTCGGCAGTCTGACACGACAGAGGCATCTGACCTGTCAGCCTTTATACTTGGCTAGATGCCCCATATGTTGTGATTCTCCCTTGGTTATCCCATTTTTGTATCATCCACAGTACGGTTTCCCTGTCTGTAAACCTGTGTCTTTCCCTGGGCAGTTTATGCTCTGCCCCGTCTCTGCGTATGTAGTAGTTCCATCCCTGTCTAGGTAGGACCTACCGCAGAGATCTTTCCATATGTAGCACTGCCCCACGGGTCAGTCCATCTGTGTATTTCCACATGCTTCTCCCTAGAGGTAGGATGTGGCCTCTGTAGCGTCCGTCTACATTGGACTAGGTACGCTTCCCCAGCGTTAACAAAACTGGTCATGGCTGAAAAAAAATAGGAATAGAGAACCGAAGCACTCTTCCCATAGAGTAAACATACTAAAGGAACAGCAGCTATGACCGTCTTCATGGTAAGCCTTGTCCCTTCCATCCCGTTGGCATAGAGGCCTATTATTCTTTGGGCTTACGTGGGGCACTGGTTAGGTTATGACTGTATGATAGCAGTTGTATGAGTAAAGCTTGCCAGCATCTGTGTCTCCAACACTCATAACACAGTTCAGTGGCTGTGGCGCTGGGGGCCCCATTTGTCAGTCTTCGACATAACGTCAAATGTGACTAACATATATGGAACATCTTCCTGATAGAGGAAACAGAGACATTATGTCACTCCTGCCACAACCCTTAACCACCCTGCTGAATGGCCGGGATCCCTGTCTCGGCTCCTCAACATAAACCTGAATGAGTGGATGCGTGCCATATACCCGTATGTACAGGGGAGTGGCTTGGCATGCAAATTCCACACGCCAATTCCATTGGCTGTTTTCAAAGGTGATTGGGTCTCTCAAGTGAGACCCAATTTTTCAGTCTTTGACGATGTAATTTTATTTGTCAATTATCTTTTTCTTTTTTCTTTTTTTTTTTCTTTGGATGTTGTGCTTTTATTGTGCTGTTGTGTAGGCTTATTTGTGGATGGGTACAGCAAATGCACAATAATAAATTGCCTTGTAGTATATTAATAAAGTGTCTATTTTATTTTATTTTATTTTCGCTTTATTTCAATTAATAATTTTTTATATATTTTTTTTTATTTGGATTAACAATAATAACACTGGGAACAGACTGTATTATAATTTATTATTATAAACTCAACTGAACATCACAGTCAAAACACAAAAGAAATATACAAAAATATATATTTTTTCTTATCATGCTAATCCCTAGATAAATAAAACATTAGTTCTAAACAAGGAAGTTTGTGCTTCTTCATTCAAAGCCATTATATGATCAGCTCATGACATAAATCTACTACGAAATTTGTCTCAAACAGCATAAACGTGAAAAAATTCACACTGTGTGCACCCGACTTTCGACCCCACCTACAAACTGACATTTGGAGCCATGGTGGGCTGCTTGTCAAACTCGATCTCTCTGTTGGAAAAGCCTTTGTCTAAGACTCATTAGTCTGGTTGTCTGACATTTCAAGAATGTCAAATGTAACTCAGGGATCACGCTGACATCCAGTAGATTTGCTCAATGATTCTTTTGTAACGGTGCTGGCTGGATCTACAGTATGTGTAGTGATATGCTGAGCTGCAAGAAATGATGCTGTGTACAATCAAAGAAAATCATTGACACTTTATTAATATACTGCAAGGCAATTTATTATTGTGCATTTGCTGTACCCATCCACAAATAAGCCTTATACAACAGCACAGTTTTGCTGCCATTTAGAGAGATAATGAAAGCTGTTTAATATCCCTTGCTGCTGATCTACTGCTCTTCTCTTTCACTGTACCCCCTAATATTCAGAAGGCAGTATTGCTTGTAATTCATGAATTACATTAAACTGAATTGTCTTAGTAACCAGTAAAATTGTCAGAAAATGAACTAGGGCCATGCGATCATCATTGATTTCTTTTTTGTTTTTTTTCTTTCTTTTTTTCATTAAACAGAAGAGTTAATTTTGTAAATTTTTGCTCTTTTTTTATGTTTCTTTTGTTCTCTGACCCAAGATGCTGCTTTAATTCAGCTGTGGCCATGATGGGGAGAGGTTTATAATTTTAATATGAGTTTATAATATATATATATATATATATATATAATAGTTTATAATTTAATATGAACAGTTGTTTTTGTTAACTAAAATAAAGCTGAAATAAAATACATTTAAATATTCTATGAAAACATTAAAGTTAAAAAAACTGAAACAAATTCAAGTTGCAGTACTAAAATTACTAAAACCGAAATAAAAATAAAATAATGCTTAATAGAAATTAATATATAAAAATTAAAGCTAATACAAAATATTTATAAATACCAAATATAAGTAATGCTAAAATAACTGTGTTCCTCACACAAAAAAGCTATTGTATGAGTTTTAAAGACATTTTGTAACTTGACAGCCTTGATAGTGGCCAGGAAAATGTACCTTTTGTGTTCCACTGAAGAAGAAAAAAAGTCATAATGACAAAATCTTCATTTTTGGGCAAACTAATCCCATTAATAATAACCCTGCCAGTTTAAGGAAGCACGGTCAGCATGTAAGACAATGACTCACTCACTATTTCAACCATTCTGCTCAGACTGACAAGACAAACAGTGAGGGTGTTTACATACCCGGTCTTCAAGCTGACTAGCGCATCATTCACCCCGGTCTGATGGTACTTCACCATGTACTGGTGCATGTCGGGGTAATTCTTTCGGATGTTTCTCTCTGTACTGCCGTTTGGGACCGTTCCAAAGCGGAAAGGAGGGGAGTAGGAGTAGGGGCTCTGAAACTACAAGTTAAAAAACAAAATAAACATTCGATAAAAGAACAACAGGAAATAAAATGCTTTTATTTTATGTTTACAAAACATTGAGTTTTATCACTTACACTTCAAAAAATACTGCTTCCAATAAGAACAAAACATTTTTTTACAAGCCAAATCTTTTAAAGTTCACAAAGGACATTTCATTCTCTAGTACTTTTAAAACCTACATACAGAAGCAATAATATACATTAGTGTTTGAATGTGTTTGTTTGTTGACCATTTGACCAGAGTTATGCCACTTTAATATGTGTCTTCATGAGCAAACTGTGTCATGAGTGACTCTTCATATCTTCTTCCTGCAGGCCCATACATGGCTTCACCTCTCCTCTTGACCTACTTTTTAGAGAACTGACATTGCCTGTCTTATTATACCTTTAATTCTCTATTACAACCCACATAAATGCCCTTTTTGTGTGGAACAAGTAACTGAGGAGCTCTTCTCGAGCCAGTCTACACCTGCTGCTCTCCCTGTACTTGACTCAGTATGGTTATTTATTTTCAATAGGCAGGGTTAGGCTATGGCAACACTTAAATAACACATTTTCTGAATGGACAAAAAATATCTGTATTTGGGAATCAGGAAAAATACACACTCATACATACACTAAGGGCGCTTTCACACTGGCAGTTTAGTGCGAACCGGGGCACGGTTCGCATGAAAAATCGCTAATGTGAACGCTGTCATCGGACCCGGGTGCGCACTAGAGTACCGAACCCGAGACTACCTGGAGGAGGTGGTCTGAGCTCGGTTGCTCCCGAACCGTGGCGCGGTTCGCGTTAATGTGCAAGCAACACGGACTCGGGTGCGTGCTTGTTCAGGAAGTATAGTATCCCGCGCATGCGTATCACTGTCGCATCAGTGAAAAATCTTCTGCGAGCAGCAGAAACACGGCGTCCCCTGGATATGTGCTGAATTACACCATGTAATGAACATAAACGTAGTTGTCTCTCACTATGTTGTGCATAATAGCACCAAAAAAACAGACAAATTACAGCTATGCTCAGTCGAGTTGTATTCTCCATGCGTTTTCCGTGTGCGTTTGCGATGACGTAAGATCACTGCAAACGCACCTGGGTTCGATACAACTAATTGAGTGTGAAACCAGACCAACGCTGCGGGGGGCGCCGGGAGCTAGCGCACTCGGGTTCGGACCGCAGCAAACGAACCCAGTGGAAAAACGCCCTAAGGGTGCTTTCACACTAGCACTTTTGGTGCGCACCCGGGTTCGAATGACGCAGAGTTCGGTTCGTTTGGATGATGTGAACGCTGTTTTCCGAACTCGGGTGCGCACCCGCGAACCGTACTCGAGTCCGCTTAAAAAGGTGGTCTGGGGTACGGTTCATGTGAACTCGGGTACGGTTCGCTGCTGATATGAACGCAATCGTACCAAATCGCGGAAGTGAACCGCTATTGATGACGTATAATCTGGTGCGTGCCTGCGTGCGTTTGTGTTTAACAACTGTAAAAGGGTCTATATACACTTACCTTGACGAAAAGCGGGATTGACGCACTGCAAGCAGAGAGATGATTTCTGCTTGCCTCCACAAAAATTGTCTTCGGCAGGCGGGCGGACATCCCGCTGTCTTTGGAACGGTTTTAATAATTTTGCGGCAGACAGACGCAAGTGTGTTTCTGTATCTTTTCTTTGAAAACAAAACCAAAGGTTCAAAAAAAGAAGAACAAATGTGAAGCGAGCAATTCTATCCATTTTGACGCCTTTTCATAGCAGTTACCAAGCAACACGAGTACGCGCCAGCTGCAGCTTGATGACGTAAGCGTACCACGGTTCGGATACAAATAATATAATGTGAACACAGTCCATCGGGGGCGGGGGCAGGGGCAGGGGCAGGGGGAGGGGGGAGCAATCGAACTCGGGTTCGGAACAGGCAATCGAACCAAGTGTGAAAGCACCCTAACTGTCTGTTGTACAAAAGCATAATGCTCTGTGTTCTGTAGATGAAATTTTGCATCACAACACTCTACACCATTCACAAATGCGGAGCTTGCAGTAAAACACCAACTAAAAATCCCATGACAAATGATTCTACTTTAATCGAGCTTACTACTATATAAGAGAGTTCACAAATCTATGTCAAAGAGCTTTGGGCTTTGTTTTATTTTCAGACAATATATTTTAGATTTATACTTGTTTTGCCAAATTTTTCACTGGCTCCACCACCACCAACACACACACACACACACACACACACACACACACACACACACACACACACACACACACACACACACACACACACACAAACAAAAACACCTCAACCAACTTTCCTGCTCTGACAGGATTCTCTGCTCTGATACTAATCAGTTCTGAAATCTTTGTTTTCATGTAAAGGAGAGACACTCGTTAGTCTTGGATGCGAGCCTTATGAACAAAACATCCAGCGGTCAACATAACTTCAAGTCTGCAAAGAAAACACTCTAGACTGCAGTAAATACCCAGCAGGGACTGCAATGTCTTACCAAAGGTCAAAGTACTTTGTTGCACTATTACAGGATCGAAACCACTGACTGTGACTCTTTGGGAGACACACACCCTTGCCACAAGACCTATCAAATGAATATCCTTACATGACTTAAAAGGCATTAAGAATGTGAATAATATTAAATGGTTATTTGGGGTATATATATATATATAATAACAGTGATAAATATTTATATAAATACATATATATATATATATATATATATATATATATATATATATATATATTGTATCTTATGCTCAATACTAAATAATTGTTTTCTATTTTACTATATTTTAAAATGTAATTTATTCCTGTAATGTCAAATTTGAATTTTCAGCATCATTACCCCAGTCTTCATGTCACATGATCCTTCAGAAATTAGTCTAATATTGTGACATTTATTATTATGATCAATTATCAGCATTTATTATTATTATTATCAATGTTGAAAACAGTGGTGCTGCTTAATTTTTTATAATTTTTTTGGAAAAGGTATACATTTTCTTCAAGATTATTTGATGAGTAGAAACAACAGCATTTATTTGAAATAGAAATATTTAGCAAAAGGCTTTACTGTCACTTTTGATAAAGTAAGTTTTAATTTCTTTAAAAAAAACTTTTGAATGGTGGTATGGATATATAAATCGTTTTACCTTGTTGTCGCTTAGACCTGTCACTTGGTCCACAAATTCCTCCTGGATCATGAAGGCAGCCAGGTTAGCAGTGTAGCTGGCCAGGAAGATGACAGCAAAGAAGGCCCAGACGGACACTATGAATTTACTGGTGGTGCCTTTGGGGTTTTGCACCGGCACAGAGTTGTTAAATACCAGGCCCCACAACAGCCACACTGCTTTCCCCATGGTGAAAGACGGTCCGTGGGGGTCTGCGGAAGACATGTTTTCATTAGCATCCTTCATTTGTGACAAATGTGTTGCAAAGTGCCTTTTTCAATGCTTTAATTTTGGAAATAATATAGTTTCCCCTCTGCATGGTCATTAGAGTTCTTGCACATATTAATGACAACATACAACACCCTACTGCTCAGCTGTTAATCATTATATTCTTGAATAGTTCATTGTTTTCATATAAGCAGAGCTGCATGCAAGAGTTAACAGTGGAACATTGGGGTAAATACACAGAAGTGAAGCTGGAAACGATTCGTATGTAAGGTGGGTGTAGAACTAGACAGCTGATTTATCTTTAGATTTCTTTGACATGTTTCCCTTTTGAAAACGGAAAAATCTAAGCTTTAAATGAGTCATCTAACAAGAGAAGAAATGCTTTTTAGTGCCTCATAACAAAAGCCCTCCAAATGAGACTACATGAATTAAATCTGATCCACTTGAATCAAATGAAAATGAATTGAACTTTCTTAAACTAACTCAGAGCCTGAAACCACTCAGCACTGAAACCAGTGAAATTAAGTATAAATTAAGCATTTATATTTTGCAAAATAACTGAGGGGTTGTGGTACAGATTATGAGACAGGCTCTATCAGAGCAGGGCAAGGGTTTACGAGTGTGCCTGAAACTGGAAGACCAACTGCATTGCAGGGGAACCGCAGGGGGAGGGAGTAGCTGAGGGTGCTAGTTACGCACCTTTGCCCTGAGCGAGGTTCCTGTTGAAGCCCAGGGGGCTGATGTACTCAAACATGAAGACAGCCATTGCAGTCACCAGCAGCAGCATCACAAACATCATCACCCACACAGACGCACTGAAGGGCTCTGCAGCGAGGGAGGAGAAGGAGGAGCAAGAGACAGGTAGATCAGGGGGGAAAACGACACAGTCAGCGACTATCATGCAGGCGTTCTGCATGGTATGTGACTATAGACAATCTGAAGAGATTAAAGAGCTTTACCATGGGAAGTAAATGGAAAACTGGCAAGTGTCCATTGGGGAGGTTTCTCAGACCCTGTAATTATTGGCCTTATGCTAATTAAATAATGGCTTGCTGATCTAGTGCCATCAAGCATAAAGAAGCACTCAGGGTGCTATGAATCTAAAAGCGGTCCACTTCAGCAGATTTGTGGGAGACTCTATTGGCCTGTTGGATCTGTGCTTTGATTGGTGAGAAGACCTCAATATTTTGACAGGTGGAAATAAGATGCGCCTCTCACAATCATCAGGGAAACAGCTGCTGTGCCCTGCAGATAGTTACCTAAAAACGCTGATGGAGAGACAGTTCCGTTGCTACGGGATACCATCACACTAATCCCCGTTTCCACGAAGGGGACGGAGAAATCGATGACCTCTGAGCGCTCCTCATTGATTGTAAGGGAGCCCACGGCCATGACTGCTTTTTTGGTCAACACCTGTGGCAGAAGACAAGACAACACAAAGGTTTGGACAAAATCTGCTAAGTTTATATACAGAACACCTGGGATATTTCAATTTATTTTTGCAACCAAATGAAACTTGAGTTTCAACAGCATTTAACTCCTTCTGGATCCAAATTGAACAAATATCTAGCTCCTTTCCCCAATTTCACGTTTGATTGCTATCAGGCTTTGAGTGATTACTTCCAGTGGAGAGAAAGAGAGAGAAGCTCACTCAGCTTCTGTGAACAAAATTTTATTCAGTCTAACCTTTGTTTAGCTCTGTAAATGGAAAAGCAGATTTGGCTATTTAAAACTTCTCACCTCTCCCACCATGCCGTTCCACACATTGTTGATCTTTTTCCCGTGCTTCCCGTTGGTCACTAGATAAAGGTCATAGGTGAACTTCACATTCCGAGCAATCTTCTTGAGTATGTCGATGCAGAAGCCTTTGCAGCACTTTTTGATGTATGTTCCTCCTCCCTCGGTGGTGTTGCTGATGAATAGAGCATATTAATCAAAGCTCAACTTAAAGCAAAATATCTGAATCATGATGTCAGGACCATTTCACACTTAGCTGACTGATACATTTTCTAGATTCATCCATGTATGGGGAGATATATGGCATGTGTTGCAATGAACATTCATAGCAGTAAGAAATGCAGTTTTGTGCATTAAAAAATACAGCAGTCACTCTTGAAATTGCAATGACTGAGCAAAAAAACAGTACCATTTAAAAGTTTGGGGTCAGTATTTTGAAGTCAGTTTAAAAGAAGAAGAAGAAGAAGAACAAAAATAATACATGTATTGTACAAGAATGCATAACTTTTTTTTTTCATTGTTATTACAATTTTCTTTCTATTCAAAGAATCACAAAAGAAAAAAAATATAAAGCAGCACAACTGTTTTAACATTGATAATAATAAGAAAAGTTGTTTGAGCATCAAATCATCATATTCTTATGATTTTAGAAGAATCATGTGACAATGAAGACTGGAGTAATGATGCTGAAAATTCAGCTTTGCCATCACATGAATAAATTACATTATAATAGAATATAACAGAAAATGGTTACTTTAAATTGTAATAGTATTGCTGTTTTTACTGTATCAAATAAATGCAGCCTTAGTGAGCAAAAGAGACGTCTTTATAATAAAAAAAAACATTGTACCGACCCCAAACTTTCGAAAGGCAGTGTAGATAACAAGAGTTTAATCCATTTTAAGTCAGATATTTTTAACGAAAGAAATGTTAACAACTACAAACTCTTATTACTAAACTGTCAATTACAGAAGTGTCTTTTGTTTTAAATAAACATGCTCTCTCTGGAACATAATTTATGGTTTACCCAATCAATTTGGTCACAACCCTGAGTTTTTGTAGAGTAAATTCAGCTCAAAGGTCAGTGTGAACAGAAAGAAATTTAGTACTCAGAGTGATCAGAATTTCAAGTCTCTGATTTCATGACTACCTACATCACACACTATGTCATTGTTACTTCATGTTTATAAATCACAAAAAAAACAAAAATAGGAGCAAAATGATAGTTGTTATCTTTGTAGCCCTCATTTAGTATAGTTAAGCCGGGGACACTAAGGCCGATTATGAATGTAATTTGATACTTACGACTGATCATGCCCAAACGCGCCGAGTCACAGACAGGCGGTGTTTAAAATCTGCTCCAGTCATTGGAAACAGTCTGTAAGTGTGTTCAGTTCAGTCTTAGAATGTTTCATCTAGTCGTTAAGTGTGTCCCCGGCATAACAGTATATTGGATATGTGAGCTTCACATGATTTTCACTGCATGTAAAACCAATCTCTGTGTAAACAAAACAGGATTAAGCACTCAGAAGAGGAGTCACCATCGTATTTAGCTGCAGTGTGTCTAAAGCATATTTTGGACAGCTGTCTGCTTGTGCAGATCATGCTCTAGCTGGGATTACTGTACAGTAGGTATAGTCTGCTGAAGCATGAACGATAGAGCCTTTTGCTGCCGGCAGTGGAGATATTTCTTAATTACAATGAATAGTAGGGCTTTCCCATGAGAGCCACTCTGGGAGCCATCAAGGGAGTGCCAAACCTCTGGTGAAAATTGCAGTTGGCTGGAGATTTCTGATGCCTCGTAAAGACCACCGCCAATCTGTGCCGACTTAATTGCAGAGGGGTTCCTGTTTTCCCGAGCGAGGAGGAAGACAATTCTATTTAAAGGCAGTCAAGATTATTATTTAATTTGGACTGGGGGAGAAGGTCCTGCTCTTAGACACAGTCAGGAGGCGTTGACTGGAGTAGTCGCATTACTCCAGCTTATGTCTAGTGTTCATATTCTCATTCACCCCTTTATTCATTTCTCAGTTGACGAATATTACCTCACCCAAACAAATATCCTGTTTACAACCTGGTATTAAAATCTGTCGGGTGTAATCCAATCCCAAATGGTTAGCCAGACACATTGAATTGTATACCAGGTAGGGACTATGAGTGTTAAAATTAAGGCTTATAACATTCAAATTTATCAATTTATTTAACTATAATTTAATTGTATTAACTTTTATTAAAGTATAAATAAATATAAATCAAATATATATAAAGTCTCCCAGGAGAAGCACTGATTTGAAACTTGCCTTTGCCTACAGCTGAGGAAAATGACCGGTGAACAGGTGTGTTTCTGTCTTACTTTATCTATAATTAACCTTTTTAAGCTTTTCTTTTGCAAAATGTTTATTACATATCTAGACAGAAATCCACATTAGCACTTAGTAGCACTTCACTCTCTCTAGGATAGGGGAATCTATAAGCTGAAAGCTCTGCCATCACATGTAGCTTTTTTTTTTTATTCTACATCGGACGCATGCGAAATGACTAAATTAGTAATTATGTCTACACTAGACGAATCAATTTCTATCGTTCTCCGTTAATTAATGAGAACATGTCATTTAATTGAAAGGAGGGTTTCATTTGTCTGTCCAAAATAATAATTTGGGCACTGCATACGTCACAGGCAAGTTAAGAAACAATTGTATATTGTTTGTTTTGTTCATTAATTATTTTATTACATTAACAGTTAAGCTGACTGAACTCCAACTAAATAAATAAATGGGACCCTCCTTTCAATCAAATGAAATGTTCTCATTAATTTATGGAGGACGAAAGAAATAGGGCCCTATTTTAACGATCTGAAACGCAAGTATCAAACGCGAAACGCAAGTAACTTTTTGGGCGGATCTCAGGCGCTGTAGCTATTATACCGGCGGGATAAATGACTCTTGCGCCCGACGCAAATCTAAAATGGGTTGGTCTGAAGTAGCTACATTACTCATAGGTATGGTTTGGGTGTAACGTGAAATAAACCAATCAGATCTCACATTACCTTTAAAAACAGGCACGCTTGTTCCATGGCAGTTTGCTATTATAACGGCGGATTTGCCAGGCGCACGCCAGGAGCGGTTCACAGCCGTAAAAGACAGAGAAGTGACATTGTATGGGGATGGGAGAAACCCACCCAAATAAGCTTCGGTTAAACAGGCGTATAATAATTTGGGTAAATGTGTAAGCTAGATTTAAGCCTATTTTTTACATCTTCATGGACACCACAATGATTTCCCTCGTGTGGAATATGTTTCCTTGTAATTATGTATGGTTTGCAAAAATAGCAACTGCTGCGTCTGTGTAGATGAGACATGAGAGAAGCAAAGTGTATGCGCGTTGTGCACACACTACATTATGGCCAAGCATGCGCCCTTAAAATAGCATCTGAATAACGCGCTACTGACTTTAGACTAGGTTTTTCCTGGTCTGTGGCGGAATTGTTTTCTGGAACTGCAAAATAGCACCACAGAGCGTTTGCGCCGGAACATACCTCCTCTTTTCACTGAACCGCCCCCGGGAGCGCAAGTTCATTCCCTAATTCACTTTACCAACGTGCGTCTGTGGAGGGAAAAGTCCACTTTGCGTCGGGTGCAAAATAGGAATGATACATGCGTCAGTGTTCAAAGTCAATTGTGATGGGTGCAAGATAGGGCCCATGCATAGACTCGTTCAGTAAATGTACAATTTTTACAAATTTTTTAAAAAGCAACATATGATGGCAGAGCTTTCAGCTTATAGATTCCCCTATCCTTGAGAGTGAAGTGCTACAAAGTGCTAATGTGGATTTCTGTCAAGATATGTAATAAACATTTTGCAAAAGAAAACCTTAAAAAGGTTCATTATAGAGACACACCTGTTCACCGGTCATTTTCCTCAGCTGTAGGCAAAGGCAAGTTTTAAATCAGTTCTTCTCCCGGGAGACTAGCGCTAAATTAATCCCCTATCTTAGCGCCATCTACTGTTTTAGAAGAGGAAGTTGCTCAACTGCATTTGTGAGAAAATCTGCCTGGACACATTTGTGAGAAAATCGAGCTGAGAGATCTCATAAAAAGCCAAGTGTCTCACAATCATAATAGACAGATATGCATTTGTATGCACTAGATTTGGTATTTGTTCAAAGGTTACATGCAATTTGTAGGATGATTTGTATTTATTTGTGAAATATGATCTAGGCTCATTTATTTGCAAAACACAATGCATATGTATAACTCCACTGCATTTTCGCTCAAATTGACCTTTGTACTTGCACGTTGCTTTCTGTTCGTTTGCGAGTCGAGTTTTCCTTTGCAAAGCAGATCGAGTTTGTTTGCGAGTCGAGTTTTCCATAGCAAAGCAGATCGAGTTTGTTTGCAAAATGCTGGATTTGTTTGTTTAATTAAGGCACAATATTAACTCCATACATATACACCTGTATTTAACACTGTCACTTGATCAGATGTTTTTAACATGGTCAGATTGACAAGTAGTGAGAAAGAGTTGTGCATATTTTTTATCCGCAGAGATCTTGAAACTTTTGCTTTTTTCCAAGACAATTTACAGTACACTTATTACACGGACAGTCCTCCTGGAGCAGCCTGGGGTTAAATGCTTTGCTCAAGGGCACAATGGCAGTGGTTAATGGACTGCCTCTTCTTGGGTTTAAACGTACAATATTTTGGTCAACAGCTCAGATGCTTAACCACAAGTCTGCACAACATCCTCTCTGGGGAAGGCATGTTTTGGACATATTTATGAGAGACTAAAGTAAATATAGCACTATATACAATTATCAGGCAGTTGTACAAAGCAACTAAGCTTGTAGATTTTTTTTTTTTTTTACTTTGGTTTTAAAAAAATGACAGGGTTGCAGACAGGACAGAGCTGCATTAGTAATCAGGCCACCATCTGAGTGAGTAGAGCATCACCACTGTGGAGTTCATACAGAAAACACTTAAACTAGCAAAGCCACCTGGGAGCCTCATTTAACTTTTAGATTGAAACTAATTAAGACTCAGCTTTCTATGTCATTTAAACAGATCAACACTAAGAAAAAAAAAAAAAAAAAACACGTATGAATATACTTTGTCTCCCATGTGATTGCTCCCATGTACACCAATTCCTTCTTCTCACTGTGAACTATCGCCATGTATTTGTCCCCCTGATGTAGTCTGATTGCAACAGCTATAAATATCAAATACTTCAAAATAATGGCCAGAGAAAGTGCATGTGCATTGCATAAGCCTGGGGAATAAATACTAAGGAATAGAATAGAATACATTTTTAATCAAAAATGTACAGTGCTCACTGATTGTCCTAGCTGTTCTACAACCAATATCTGAACAAAATAAATTAGTCTACAATACAGAGACAATGCAGTCTACCAAAAACTGAAAAGCTGAGCAATAAAATGCGTGTTCCCTGCTATTGTGTTTTGGTGGGAAGCTTATTGTAAAGCCAGCCTAGCACTGATCGCATAAAAGCAAAGGAGTGTTTTTGGCAGCAGGGCATGCCTTCTGACTGCAGAATTTAACAAACTTTCCTGTCTCCACAATGAGAGAGACACACATTTGACTGCCTAGGCAAAATCCAGTTTAAAATCAATCTCTTCCCCTCTGTGCTGGCTATGACGCACACGATGAATTCCCCCGGCTCCTGCAGAGGCTCTATTCAAACTCTCACATGGCAGAATCCATATTATTACAGTCTTCTTCACATTTCGATTACCCCAGCGGCAATAAGAAGGGATCCCTTATGTTACCAGACCACTTCCTCGCGGCATTTACAACACCAATTACATTCTTATGAAGACACACTGTCCACCATGTTTGTTTCTTCTTTTAGAGAAACATGGCATGCTAATGTGGTCACTTGCCAAGACAACACAGTGAGTAAATCTAGGCAGATAAAAGATAGAGCTACAGTGCTATGCATAAGTTTAGACACCCATGCTAAAGTTGACTAAAAAGAGGAATAAAAAATCATCTTTTGGAAATTTAACTTAATGCCTTAATTAAAAAAAGTAGGAAAAATCCAACCTTTAAGGACACCAATTTTCTTTGTGAATGAATAATGTATCGTAAATAAATAAATGTTCTTCCTTAAAATACAGGGTGCATAAGTCTGGACACCCCTATGTTAAATTCCCATGGAGGCAGGCAGATTTTTATTTTTAAAGGCCAGTTACTTCATGGATCCAGAATACTATGCATCCTGATAAAGTTCCCTTGGCCTTTGGAATTAAAATAGCCGCACATCATCACATAGCCTTCACCATACCTAGAGATTGGCATGGAATACTTTCCATAAGATCATCTCTCAATGCAAATCAAACCAGCTATTAGGCTAACTGAAATAAAACCATGCCAATCTCTCAAGGGAACTTTATCAGGATGCATAGTAGGGAAGGAAGAACATTTATTTATTTACAATACATTATTCATTCACAAAGAAAATTGGTGTCCTTAAAGGTTGGATTTTTCCTTTTTTTTTTTTTATTAAGGCATTAAGTTCAATTTCCAAAAGATGATTTTTTATTCCTCTTTTTAGTCAAATTTAGCATGGGTGTCTAAACTTATGCATAGCACTGTAAAAGATGGAGGTTATACTCTGAGTTGACAACAGGTTTCAGATATCTGAATTCTTGACATTTGCTTTGAAAGCACAAATATCTCAATGGCGCAGAGTGATCTTGAATTGTTTGCATTTGTGTGTGTGTCCTGGTCACTGAAGGATGTTTCATCTGTGTCTGTGGCTTGTCAAGCTGGCACTGCATCAGTTTCTGCATATACAGACTTCAGTGGCAGCTGATGTAGAGGGTAAAATGACAGCTGAGGATACCACATCATCAGATTTATCTCTGACAAAAATTAGTCGAAGTGTTAGACTCTATCTGTCAGACCTGGCCAAAAAAAAAAAAAAAAAAAAAAAAAAATCACATTACTATAGCTAATTATTTTGAGGTTAAAGGATTAGTTCACTCATAAAGATAAAAATTGGCTTTCTTTTTTCATGAAACAAAAAAAGAAGATCTATTTATTTTTTTAGGTCAAACTTTTCTGTGCAATTACAATGAATGGGGACTGGGAGCTTTCAAGGTTTAATTGAAACTACAATAAAATATAAAAGTTGTCACTGACACATTGTTTTGGGTTTTGTTTCATGTTTATACGTTTCATGTAGTTTATTTTGAAGTTTAGTCACAGTCATGTGCTTCCCTTGCTCCTCATGTTATCCTGCCATGTGCCCCCCCTTGTGAATGTGTCATGTTCTGATTGGTTGTTTCATGTCTTTTTTTTTGTGGGTGATTTATTGTCTTTTTTTTTTACAGGTGTTTCTTATTGCTTATTAGTCTTTGTGTATAGCCCTCATGTTTCATTGTTCCTTTGTCTAGCTTTGTTCCCTGTAACCCCTGTTTGTGAGTTTGTTTAGTTCATGTTCGTTTCAAGTTTCAAATCAGGTTTTTGTTTATGACCTTTATTTGTTATGTTAATAAACTACACATGGGTTCTTACTACAACTTGCTTTCAGTGGACTTTCTTACAGACAGCTAGACCTCTAAAATGAATCCAGCAGTCACTTTGTCACATTTGCACCAGGGGAATCGCCCCATTGAAGAATATGTGATTTGTTTGCGGCTTCCTGGGAGAAAGATAGACTGGTCTCTGGCAGAATACATTGACCATGCCCTTCTGTTAAGTGCTACGGCCACAGAGGCCACCCATGAACTCACTGTGCCTCATGCTATGGAGGCCATTTATGTTCCAGGCCCACCACTGCTTCACGCGCCTCTGCTCCACGGTCCAGTCCCTCCTCTGCCCAACGGCCCAGTCTCTAGGTCTGCCACCGCTGCACAGTCTAGACCACAATCCAGGTGCTCTTCCTCTTCACGGGCCTGGCCCTCCATCCCTTCCCCTAGACCGCCTCCACTCCTCCACCCTTCTGGACTATTTATTGTTTTGTGTTTATTTTGTTGGGTGGTTCGTTAGGGCGTCGGGTGCTGCCCTTTTTTGAGGGGTTGGATATGTCACGTTGTTTTGTGTCATGTTTGTTTCCATTTTCAAGTCAGGTCTTTGTTTATTTTTTTATTTTTGTTCACATTTGCTAAACTGCACATGGGTTATTACTGCAACTCTCTTTCAGTGGACTTCTTTACAGTCATACAGGTTTGGAGAAGACATGAGGCTGAGTAAATAATGACAAGTTTGAAGTCGGTACAATTTGTTTTTGGCAAATTGTCTCTTATTCTCACCAAGGCTGCATTTATTTGATAAAAAATACAGTAAAAACAGTAATATAGTGAAATATTAGTACAATTTAAAATAACGCTTTCTATTGTTATATTTTCAAAATGTAATTCCTGTGATGGCAAAGCTGAATATTCAGCATCATTACTTTAGACTTCAGTTTCACATGACCCTTCAGAAATCATTCTAATTTGCTGCTCAAGAAACATTTATTATCAATGTTGAAAACATTATGTAGCTTTATAATTTTGTGGATTTATTTATATTTTTAATTATTCTTTGAATAATGTCCAAATGAATGGTATTTATTTAAAATATGTTTTTTTAAACAATGTAAGCCTTTACTGTGACTTTTGATCAATTAAATGCATCGATGCTGAAGAAAATTATTAATTTCCTTTCGAACGATAGTGTATTTTGGGTGAACTGTGCCTTTGACAATACTTATGCAAATTAATATTGTGCATATCACTGACAGATAGCTTTTGGTAATGTAATTTAAAGGTTGTTTATCAAACCACACAGAATTTAATCATAAAACAAGATAATAACAACTCTCTGATCTTGTTTACGTTAGGTTGAATCAGGGCAGAAGTTCCCGTTGGGTTTTCTGATGCACTAAAGTTAACAAATTCTAGTTTTGTTTACTGTGATTATGTCTAAGTAGTTAAGTTGGCTGAGTAATTTTGCTGATAAAAGCAAACAGATGAGGAACCAATAAAGTAAGGCTGAGGGAGATACACACAGAGAGAGAGAGAGAGACAGAGAGAGAGAGAGCGAGAGAGAGAGAGAGAGAGCGAGAGAGAGCGAGAGAGAGAGAGCGAGAGAGAGAGAGAGAGAGAGAGAGAGAGAGGCAGGTCTATCCTGCCAGTGTCTTTGCATGCCTCAGTAATTCCTGCCTCCTCCTCTTCCTCCAAACGGGCACAATGGATGCTTGAGTGGGAATTGTGCCGTTGGAGGAAAACAACAGAGAGCATTGGCCTGTTTGCAAGTGGACATGTGTGGAATCCATGTATTCTCTCGAGTGTTTGTGTGTGTGCGCTCAGTTCTTTGATGAGACTAATCTTCATGCATACAGAGCAGGCTATAGTGATCCTATGAGATCATATATTCTTCGCCCTATTTAGCAGTGTATGAAATCCAATAAAAGCCCCTGTGCATTTCTTTAAGGGACATGGGCAGTTCTCACAGTCTGCATTAATCATGGCTCACAGATCACAACAATTTTTATGACTGTGACCTTTTAAATACTTGTGTGCACTACCTTTCAAAATGTTGGGGTCAGTAAGACTTTATTTTATTTTATTAAATTAATACTTTTATTCATCAAGGATGCATTCATTTGATCAAAAGTGACAGTAAATACATCTGTAATGTTACAAAATATTTTTTTTTAAATCAAAATTATTTTGAACTTTATATTTATCAGAGAAACGTAAAAAAAAAAAGTATCACGGTTTCCACCAAAAATAATTAGTGGCACAATACCATACAATAACAATAATAATAATAATAATAATAATTGTTTAAATAATTAAATGCATATAAAAAAGTAAATGAACACAAGAGACTTTCAAAATATTTGAAAAATTTACTTACCGACCCCAAACTTTTAAGCAGTAGTATACTTTTTTATTTTTTTTAAACACCTTCATGTCTCTCTGACAATAAGCACCTAAGACTCAGTTTACACCTATAAAAATCAAATGTTTCTTCCAATCACATGTGGACAGTAACACTCTACCACACTTACACCCAATGCAGTTGTTACATCATAAGAAAAATGGCATATATGCTAATATTAGTCTCTCTGTATTACTCTCTGTATCAGATGGTGGACCTGCGCCTAGACACTCATCAACACACAGCCATCGGCACTGATCCTCAACAAACCCGTCTCCATACTGGCGTGATGACTCCGATCTTCAACCAGATGGACCTGAATGTTACGATCCAATATTCCGACTTCTGATCCTTAATGCTGCCTGAATCATAATCATACTGTACACTGTTGGTTCATTGGCCAGAGGAGAACGGGTCCCTCGACTGAGCCTGCTTTTTTCTCCATTCTGTCACCTGATGGAGTTTTGGTTCCTTGCCACTGTCACCTTCGGCTTTTGGCTTGTTTAGTTGGAGACACTTAATATTCAACAATATTATTGATCTGCCTGCATTGACACCCTTGTATGAGAACTGAACTGAGCTGGACGATTACATCACTGTTTTCTCCAGAGCGGCTACATATATAAATGAACTTATTTACAACTTACTTAAGCTGGACTGACACTATTTTCTTCTAGATCTGCTGTACAGACGAAACAAACTTTGTTGCATTATTTTCCTGTTATCTCTGTAAAGCTGCTTTAAAACAGTCTGTATTGTAAAAAGCACTATAGAAATAAAGGTGACTTGACTTGACTGATATATGTAGTCATGCAGTCAACAACACTCAACATATATCAAACACGCTTACATGCCTCTTTGCACCTCTCTAAGGCCAAAATGTCAAACATCCAACAGTTTGAGAGTGATTTTTTGAGGTGACGTGAGTGATGGGAAAGGTGAGCATGAGGGGAGGTTAAGAAAAACAAGCCTCACTCTTTGATGTGTTTACGACAGGGCACAGAGTTTCTCATGCAGGTGCCCGTGAGGCGCTCCACATTCTCCACGATGACAAAGGGCTTCTCCTCTAGTGTTACAATGGTCAGGTGATTGTCATCTGTCTCTGCATCCCCAAACGAGTTGAAGCGAGGCCACACCGGATATTTCAAGGTCAAACTCTGGTTCTCCCATTTGCCCATCTGGAAATAAATCAAAAAGAGGAGTTTCATATTCTTGCTTAATTTTACATTTGTTTATTGCCATTATTGTTGTTTACTTGCAATATTGCCATGTATAAATACACACAATAATAACAGTGACAGAAAGAAAAAGAAAAAACGAATGAAAAATTAGGTGTTAATTATAATAAGAATCATTAAAAAATAATCAAACTAAACATAAAATAAAATAAATGTAAAAAAAAAATAATAATAATTGTTTGGCTGAATGTGGAATGAGTTTATTTTTCAAATTATAGTTGTGAAAGGGAAAGTCTGCTTCTGTCTTGACATCACCAGTGTCACAATAAGCACAGAGTCATTTTTCCTCTGGGTGCCATGTTTGTCTGTCAGTCTTCTGTGGCTAGACTGTGATCACTAAGCCTGTATTTGCTGAGGATCCATCTCTGCTTTGTATCTTTCTCTCTGTCCCAGAGGGCAAGGTGTGGGGATAAAGCAATGCTTGAGAGCAAATCATATCAGATCCACAGAGGCCAGCCCAACACATTCATCAAATAGTGCTACATAGTCCCCCTGTCTGAATATGCATCAATACACAAAAATAAAGACAGTGACAGGAAAAAGATAAATAAATAAAATAAAGATGACAGTCAATTTAAAAGATTCCAGTAGAATAAAAATGTAATTAACAATAAATAAATAAATAATAAAACAACATTATGAAAAGCTTGCATATAACACATTCCTTGTATCCGAATATGCATACTTCTCTGCTAAACAGTTAGGGGGAAAGTTGTTCGTCAAATTAGCATAATGTACACAGGAGGCCAACAATACCAGGCTGATACACAGATTGGTGCCACTCTGGGGAACAAGAAAAAACCTCTGAAAAAGACGTTCAGTCATGATGTCAAGATACCAAGCAGATCTGCTGGAGTCTCAGTCAAATATCCATGGCTCAGATACACCAGACTTTCCTACAGTAAGTGTGCAAGGTCAGTGTACTGGAGAAAGATGAACAGTGATCTCACTAGCTGCAGTAGTGCTAACCAGTGTCAAAGCAGGAAATGTGGGTTAATGCTGTTAATCCTATCATTTTTCGAGTTTTAGGAGGAAGCCATAATCACGGTCCTCCTACTCCTGATGAACCGGAGACTGAGGACGTGTCTGACACCGTCACAATTCCCTTTATCAGCAGCACAGCCGCCGATTCAACCGCAACCTTATTAGAGTCAAAGCGCCTTTCTTTTTGAATTCCCCCCTCCAACTTTCTTCAACGCTTCTTGTTCTACTGTGTGAAAATTTCATTTCATTAATCTGTTTCATTTGGTTTGATGGTGCATTTCTTTTGTCAAGCATTGTGGGAAAAAATGGCTCACCCAGCTTATCTGTCTCAGCTGAAGACAAAAGTAACTCCTAGCAGTTTCTGTCAGGCTTCCCACCCTAAAAGAATGATTAATGAATTCAATGTTTTCAGAGTATTTTCTTTTCTGAAAATAAAAGGACATGACTCCTCTTGTATTGTCAGTCATTTACAGAGATGGCGTGCAAACATTTTAGTGACGCTGAAGTAAAGACGTGTAATATTCGGGCCCAATTCCCTCTTTGTGTGTCGATAGTGATGCTTATGTCTCGCAGGACACATATGTTACTGTACTTGCTGATGATGGAGCGAAAGGCCAAAAGCAACTGAATAATTCAGTGTGTTTTGGAAGGGTGAGCTGACGTCAGCAAGCCTACCAATGAAAACAGAGTGCAAATGCTAAGAACAACAGAATGTTGCCTTGAGTTGAAACTGCACCGCGCTATTAATTCTTAATGGAACAGGATTCAGAAATTGCTAAAACTAGCTCTTGCTGCTTTTTTCTCTCTTATCTAACTTCTTTCCACCGTCTCATGAGTAGTACACACACTCTCTCTCTTGCTTTCATTCTGCACATTTCGGCCTCTAGCTCAGCTTTCTCTCCCTATTTTTCCTCTGTTATTTGGATTATATATGTTTGAGCATTTGTATTTGAAACTTTGTTGCCCTTGAAACACTTCAGCATAAATTCATTACAAATGCGCACACATACCTATATTGTAAACATCCAGACATGGCACTCCTGGGTGCCTATCATACACTTGGCACAGTGCAGCGCCAGGCGCAACGCAAGTGTTTCTTTGTTTCAACCCGACGCAGTTAGCATTTTCACATCCTGAGCCACGTTGTTTAAATAGCAAATGCATTTGTGCCCATTTTTGCGCATGCTGGTCTGAAAACTAGGTGTGTTCAGGCGCATTGTTAGCGCATTGCTATTTTGAGGCAACAAAATAATTTTTTTGTAATTTAAATGGCGCATTAGTAATATGCATCTATAGGCGGGTGCACAACGTGCATACACTCTGCTTATTACACACACACAGGGACAGGACACACAACAAACTAGCCAAATATAAAAAAATAAAAGGATTACAATGTAAAAGATTATTATTGTGTACACAAATATATGGTGGAATCCGGCTTGTCCCGTAGATGGTCTGCTTGCACGATTTAACCTCGCGCACGAGCAGATCCGTTATAACTGATGTCTTAAGACCTTTCAGACTAGATATAAACTATGTCAATATTCAAGCCAACAACACAAATGCGAGTGTGATATTGCTTTTATACAACTACTAAATAAACAAGAAGCGATTATTGAGTAACTTTTACATCCATTACACTACATTTTAAACTTGCCGACTTTGAATAGAAAAAGTTGTGTAGTAGATTGAATGCAATCAGAACATACTACACGTACCACAAATAGCTGCAAACCATACTGTGTGAAAACCATTTAGAGTGTCCTTGCACTTGAAAAAGTAGTGAAAGGAAAGGGTTTTTCTGCATTAAAATGCATTTATGAGGCATTACAATCAAGCTGTGAAACCTTCTCTCTTTTGTGTGAAAGTTCTTTCCTTTTATGAACAGTGAATATTCTACAAACCATGCATAAACCAAGAAGACACTTAAACAGGAAGAGACTTGCAAAGCGAGAGAGAGAAAGACAAAGAAATTGGATAAACTAAATTAATGAAGAAAGGCACTTGTGCTCCAGACACTAAGTAATGACAGTGTTTGAGCCACTCAAAATCTAATAAAACAACACAGGCAATGTAGCGCCTGTGATGAAAACAGTTGCATCCCGCCACTATGCGAAGTAAGCAGGCTGCGTCTATGCATTTCAATGACCTCATTAGATAAATATAATTAAAAGGTAACTTTGTGAAGCAATGGAGCAGAGAATCCAAATTAAGATGCTTAATTTCCTCCTCATTGTATTACTGCTCTTAATAGAGAAGTAAGTTTGTTTTCTTATTTCATTTGAATTTACTATGTTCGTGTTTACTATGACAGTGAAATTAGGTTATTGTGGATACAGGCACACATTAACCAAGGGGGCCTCTGACTATTTAAGGGACCTAAACAGTAGAAACTGTTAAAACTTACATCTTACTGTATATCAAATATATATATATATAAAAAAATGCCATTTTAAGTATTTAAAGGGCCCCTTTTATGCAATTTTAAAGTTTTTAATGTTGTTGTGGACTCTCCTACAACATGTTTACATGCATCAAAGGTAAAAAAAAAAAAAAACTGTTTAATTTCCTCATAATATACATTTGCACATCATCACATTTTCAATGACTCTTAAACAACTCGTCAAATGAATCAATCTCTCTAAATCCCTCCTTTCCACAATATACTCTGCTCTGATTGGCCAGACAGCTCAGTCTGTTGTGATTGGCATACCGTGTACAGCGCGTCGAAAACAAAACCACCCATTGCCATAACAACATCAGCTCTGCTTATCCTGAGGCTTCCTACACCGTAAACTAAACACAGTAACGAACAATGACGTCGATTTTACCATATCAATGCGAGCGCGAGTCCGATGATAAAACATTGGAAGAACTGTTATTCAACCCGAGCCTCCATCGCAAGGACGACTCGAACAGGACGTTTCTCAGTGAAACACTACTCAGTTTGAGGTACATTATATGAGATGTTGCAACTTTAATTCCTCACCATCAGCATTAACAAGTGCATGTCCATCAACAAACCGATTATTTTACTTGTACTCATTTATTTACAGAGTATTTTTCTAATATATTGCGGTGAACACGTGGAAACTGTATCAATAACAGTGCATGTATACATTAGCCGAGCTCTAGAGTGAATGATCTGATGTCATATAAACGTTGGTAAAACAAACATTTCCTCAAAGTAGTGAGAACGACAATCTGCATTAATAGACACAGTTATAGGTAATAGTGGCCCACAAACTGATTAGCAGAAGTATTTCTGTAAGACAGTAATAACGTGAGTTAGCCAGTTAGCAGGAGACCTAACAGTTACACAATATAAAACTCAAAACTAAGTATTTTGAACACCATCTTTCAAGAGCAAGCGGTTTGCGAATCCTGCATTGAACTCCGAGATTTGAGAAGCAGTCGTCAGTAAAATAAAGGGAACACAGCAAAAGTTTAGGATTACACTGCTGTGATATCGTGGTAAAGATGATTTTTAACCACTTTCTTCACATGCTCGTCCTTGGGCAGTAAAAAAAAAAAAAAAAAGGCTTTACCTTCACATTATAGAGCACAGCGCCATCTTCTCGACATGATGCTATCCAGTATCCACAGAAATCAGCTGCTGGTTTGAGGTTCAAGTTTTCCCTGGTGTCTGCACGCGCAATAAGTGGGCAGGCAATATGCCAATATGTAATGTTCACATAACGTCACAACGAAATGGCTAATGAATCGTTTAAAAAACAATTCATTTAATTGACTCAAGAGTAGACTCTTACTTTTGAAAAACAATAACTTTATATACGGTGCACTTTCAGATTTAAAACTTTGCAGGATGTTTTCATTCACTTAGAGCTATGTTACACACTTCATGAAAGGTCATTTTCAAAAATCCATAAATTTAAAATAAATTTAATTTAAAAATCCTTTAAATTACTTGCAAAAAAGGGGTAAAAAGTCCTCGGAAGATGGCAAAAACTTTTAAGAAGTTAAGTGAGACTAACATTGCCATACTGACAGTAAAATCACTATTGACAAATAATCTAGATGAAACGTGAGGAAGTAACTAAACCAGTGCTGTAGGGCAGTGGTTCTCAACTCCAGTCCTCGGGACCCGCTGCTCTGCACATTTTGTATGTCTCTCTTATCTGACACACTCAAATCAGTTCATGGAGTCTCTCCTGACGAGCTGATGATCTGGTTCAGGTGTGTTAAATAAGGGAGACATACAAAATGTGCAGGGCAGCGGGTCACGAGGACTGGAGTTGAGAACCACTGCTGTAGGGGATGTCAGTATTGAAGCTGGGGAAGATGGTTGTCACATGCCGGCTTGACTTGATAATCCAGACAAGGATGCTTGATGCAGACAAACAATGAAATACATTTAATAAACACACAGTAACACCAGGACCAAACTTCAACACCAGACAAAGAACAGAAGACAACTGAGGGTTTAAATACACAGTGGCAATGAGGAACAGGTGAGACTCTTATCAATTCAACAATGAATAACTATGACAACTAAGGAAACAGGAAAAGGGAAGCTAGGCAAAATGGAACAGAAAGGACTTCAAACCAAGAGTCCCAAAATACATATAGACCAAAACCATGACAATGTTAAAGTCCATCTCTTGAAAATGCAGGGCAGTTCTTTCGCCAAGCAGAAGTGTGATATATTGAACTTTGTTTTACTTACTGTCAGATAGGGTGCGGCACTTTTTCTTTCTGCTGTCAAATATCGGAGCATCTGGCAGCTAATGAACAGTTGACATATCACCAAATGTTTGTAAAAACAGTCAATTTTCTGTTCACTCAAACAGACATGGTTATCTGTGATTATGTGTCTGTTTTACTGATAAGACTGTCCCCGAGTGTTTATAGTTCCACCCACTATGAACACCTGCAGGAACACACACAAGAAATATATAGTTTATGAGGAGACAGAGCTACATACAAATCCCGATTATTTTATTTTACTAAAGGCAATTGAAATAAATGTATCAAAAAAAAGTATTAATATAATATTTTTATTATCAAAATTTTAAATAATGTTAAACGATTCATTGATACATTTTATAAAATAATTATCTATAATTCTAATATTATTATTAATGAACTCATTTAAAATTATAATAAATTATAAAATAATTGTTTTAAATATTTGTTAATAAAATGTATGTATCCCTGTCTCCTCATAAACTACATATTTATACAAAATAAAATAAAAAATTATAAAATAAAATGTTTAAATAAATAAAAAAATAACAAATAAAAAAAAATAATAATATAGGAACAGGCTATTGCCAGTGAATTCAAGTACTTGTATCCTTAACACTGTATGTATCGATCTGCACCACTGACCCACAGTGTATGCATGTCCTCAACTGGTTTCCAAACTGCATGCTATAACCTTCACTGGGAACTATTTATTAGATGCTGGATGACTAGAAAAGTCATTAGCACTTTACCACAGGGATGGGAAATTAGCATTTTAATTGTTTGTGCGCTGTGCATTTCCATGGTCACGGTGCAAATAGATTTTGTGCTTGTAGATCTCAACCTGCTTCTATTCCAATCAAATTCTCCCCCCTTCAGGAGTGATTACATGAGTGCCACACAATATCGGAGGGCTCTGGCTTCACCTTCAGGCCCCATGAGGATGAGGAAGGCTTGTGACAAGCCTTCATACAGTAGATGCTCTGCCCTCAAAAACGACAGAGAGGAATTGAATTGAATGAGAACGCCTTCGCCAGATAAAAACAGTATAATGTACATCCTGGAGGCTTGCTTGCAGAGAGCTATTAAGATAAAATGCTCCATGTCTAATTCGGTTGAGGAGGTATAATTAATGACTCCTGTGCAGAGGGGAGGGGCTGTGTGCATATAAGCGCTAACCAAATAGCTAGCTTGAAAGCGGCTGACACTCAGCAACGCGTCTGCCGCTGCCCACTCAAAATTCCACATTGGTAGAGCTGCAGCTTGCTGCAGAGTATTGACCTTGGATACTTCACTCTATATATTTCTACAAGCATCATGTATTACCAGGGCCAAAAGACGCATAAAAGAATTATGATGTGGGTGCTGATGTGGGAGTCATACCCAGAGGGTTGATTAATTGTTCATATCAGTGCTTCAGAACATTGGAGAATTTGACAAAAATGTAATTCTGTTCACTGATGCTCTTGGTACAGTGATGGACACAGATGCCCATGAGACTATGAGAATATTCTCCAACTTTCTTAAAGGAGCAGTATACCTAAAAATGAAAATTCAATCTCATGACATTCCAAGATTTTCTTTTTTTACCAGAGCACAAAAGAAGAAATTTTGAAAAATATACTGGTCATTCTTGTCAAAAAATTATTCTAAGTCTTCTGAAACCATATGATAGTTTTGTGTGAGAAACAGACCAAATATTTATAAACACTTTTGCTAATTTTGGTTATTTTATATTAATATGTAGTTTGTGAGGGGACATGCAGTTACATTAAAAACTATATTGAAAACCTTCTATTCACTATATTAAAATAAATAATACAGTAAATTATATAATAATTTAAATTAAATTAAATAATTAAATAAAACAAAAAATACTGAACACAGAAGTGAATAATAATTTCAACCAATCAGTTTAAAACTTAGACATTGGCATTTGTTCGTCACAAAAAATGTACTGTACAGATTGAGATTCTGAAGACTTTGATTATAGCAGATGGGTCATATGGACTACTTTTGTGATGCTTTTATGGTACTTTTGTCCTTTTTTAAACTTGAAAGCCTTGGTTCCCATTCACTCCCACTCTGCATGGAATAAAAAGACCAGCACATTCTTCAAAATTATGGTAATCATTTTGTGTTCCACAGACGTAATAAAGTCATACAGAACCAACGAGTGTGAGTAAATTACGGCAGCTTGTTTGTTATGAGTATTTGAATGGCCAGCAATTAAAGAGAGGGAAGAAACACTCATACGTTTATGTGGTGCACACTGTTCAGCCCATTAAGAGAGCAAATATATTCTCTTTTGTTTGTCAAACTGTGGAATCAATCAGACAAGTCAAGTCTGGGTTTTCTGTGTGGGTGGCAGTTGTTCTTATGTTGAAGTCCCATGTGGATCCATGATCCAGCATTCAGCCAACATGAGACAGCGACAACAGATTCTCTGGCTGCCAATCAAAGTTGGGGCAGAGATTAATCACGAAGGCTGAAGCTGTAATTAGCTCCAGAAAACCAAACTCCTCCGTAACATCTTAAGAGGATGGATCTGCTTTAAGTGTGAGGCGTTTATTATTTATAGTTCAATGATGGTAGAGGAGAGCTGGACTGAGTAGTATGGGATTTCTGCCTGACTGAGACATAAATATGGGAAAGAGAGAGAGAGTTAAAGCAAGATAAACAGAGGAATAAAAGACAACAGGGCTCCAATGTGCGTCATGAGGTGCTGCTGCGCAGTCGTTTTCATCACAGCCTCTGGTCACGATTTACAGTGACCCACTCTTTGATTAAAAGCAGCGACGCTGTCTGATGAACTGCCTCTTGGCCACAGTTTTGCCACAGCATCACCCATACTGCCTGCACAATGACCTGCTCAGTTTAGACGTCATTTGAGTCTATTTACTGACACTTGAGCCTGGGCAATCCATTCGGGTTATGCTTCATCTCACGCCAGCCAGCTAAAGCCTATTCAGATGGGAATAGTTTTCCTTAAGGATTTTAGTCAAATTTGTGTTTCACAGAGCAAAATACCAACTGTTTTTCAGTAACTTGGAGGCCCTTTGAGGAAGGGAATTCCATCCGGATAAAAACTCATGTCTTTGTGGTATATTATTCCTTCACATTGCTTCGCTTCATTCATTTTGACCTTTGTCAAATACCTTAAATTCTAAATTAGATGCTGCTCTGTCTGGTGCACCTTCATTATGAATTCAGACCTTTTGCCCAATCCGTCCAAATCAGTACATGAAATCAAAGACACCCCATCTTAATAATATTCCCAGCTAAATTTAAGTTCCAAATGACATCCAAAATAGTGCTTAAATTAATAGTTCACATACAAAAAAAGAAAACGCTTAAATTAATAGTTCACCTTAAAATATAAATTCATTATTTACTCGCCATAAAATTGTTTTGAACACATATGACATGTGGAAGAAAATATAGATATTGTGGCCATAAATTAAGAATTTGTTCCAATAGGCCAGATATTATCCATTAAGTTTATGGATATTTTCTCTGACCCTAAAGCGGGTCGCACACCGGACGTGCAGCTCAGCGCCGCGCTGCGCCACGTCTAGGACATCTCTCACCTGAAAATCCGATAACATCAGCAATTTTCTGATTTCTGTAAATAAATATAAAACTAAATGTATATTGCAGCACAGGGTGAAGTCCGTATATACATTAACTACGATTTGAGACACATAAATGTAAATTTAATATAAAACTATGTAAATGGCGCTCTGTGGCGCAGCAGGATTTTAAACACGGTCCTGAGCCGCCGCGGACAGACGGTGAAAGGCGCCGCCGGTGTGTGTACTCTCATAGAGAACAATGTGTTCGAATTTAAAAGACGTGGCGCTGCGCTGCGCGGCGCGGCGCTGAGCTGCGCGTCCGGTGTGCGACCCCCTTAAGGCCATGAGTCCACCAAACAGTTTTTTTTTTTTTTTTTCAGTGGCTCCCGTATTTTTCCGTTTGTTTTCAATGGTTCCAATTGTTTTTTTACTGGTCGCCGAGAGCTGAAAAATGTTGAACTTTGGTAAAACGTCCAACTTTGGCTCATCACTGTCACTTTTTACCCAACCGTCCAATCATAGTGGAAGAGGGGCAGGACAAATACCACACCGACCAACAGCACATTCTGCTTGTACAACGTCAACAGATGACAACAAGAAGTATAATAACGGAACAAAATCATTTAAAACAAGAGCCAGAGCAAATACTTTACATTGTATCGACATTTTTATATAGAAACAATACAGAAACAAACTATCTGTGAAATGAGATACAAGTAAAACTTCCGGGGACATTCAGTATCATAGCAAAGCATCTCAACTGAAAAAAACACTGCGGTGCCGAATCACTCTCAATCTCCCACAGCCAGGCGTTTTCAGCAGGGCGCCTACCGCCTAGTCTTTACAGCTGGCTAAAAAAAACGCTTTGGTGGACACACAGCCTAAAACACAACAATTCATGATTCAAAATACAGGTAAACCACCTGTGAAAAATCTATATTAAAAAAATTCTTCATATTAACAACATTGGGCCTTATTTTTTATTTTATTTTTTACAGTGTATTGAATTGTGGGCACAACTTATATAAATACAAAAATTCTTTGTTTTAGTTACATAGTGGCCACATTTTACTAATTAATTAACTCATTTTAGTTATATCATGCCCACACTGTACTTATTCATTCCATCATTTTAATTTAGTTAAATTGTGGCCACAACTGAACTAAAACAAGGAAATCAATAAGTACAACGTTGCCACAATTTGGGGAATGGAATAAGAAGTCGTGGGAATGAATACTTAATTTATTTATTTTTTTCTCAGCATGTGTGGGGCTGCGTATTTATGAGAGTAACGTGTATGAATCATTCATTTGAGTCAATGAATTGTTTGATCCAGTTCCTCTATCTTGTCTGAATGATTAATTCACAAATCTGACTGATCTGGGCTGGGTTTCCCGATAATGTTGTCTCTTAGCGCGCTACGAAGACTCTTAAGGTATAACTTAACTGAAGGTATACCATTTCTAGGCGTGTTCCCTGAACCATAACTTAGGAAGCCGCTTAAGATATACCTTCTTACGTGTGACGTTACCCGGTGCTGTCCGTGGCGATGGTGCTGAATCTGCTGATATCGACGGCTCGAGAATCAATTATTCTCTCGTGCAAGGGCTGCTTATCTGAGAAAGCGGTGTTCTTTATAAAAGAAGCACTTCAGAAATAGTTGAAATTGCATTTATTAGGACTCATGGGATATTATAAAAAATAATTCAAACTATAATAGCGTATAATAGCCTAGCCTACATATTTTTAAATTGTATCATATATTGCTGCCATAATAACCATTTCAAATTTTTATGTGCTTTCTTCTCTTTCCCATTTTTGTACGCTGAGGTGGAGCTGCGATGAAATGGTGTTCTTGTAAATACTTTCCAGCATTTCAGTAATAAAAGTGTACATCTTACGTACGGTGCTCAGCAGTGATCAAAAAGGATTTAAACAGTGGATTTTGAATCTCTTCTTGTAAACTCAGAGATGTGGATTCAGACTGCAATTAAATTACTACACGACCTGTTTGTCCAAAAACAGTAGGTACTAATTTGGCCAGGGATTTTTACGTGGGTTCGGTGAGAAAAAACACTGATATTATGGATTCGGACGGCACTAAAATCATCGACTTACCCCGTAAATGTTTAAAATACCGTACGAGCCCATGAGAAACAATTAGCTTCTGAATAGGACTTAACTGACAGTAGCCTATGCTTTCACTGGCCTTTAAAAGCGCTTTTTAATTAAATGAATAATATTGTATAATAATATAATAAAAAATCTAACAACAATCAGTGTAATGACAATTTTATTCTTTGCATGAAAACACTTGAATTAGCCTAATTGAACACTGTCTGGGTGTATTAAAACTTCAGAATTATATTCGTATAGACCTGCAACAGTGATAAGGTAAAGCTAAGAGTGGTCCCAGACCAACCTTCAGAACGTATAACTTACAGAAGGTATACTTAACTAAGAACGTTTCGGGAAACACGTATAAACGATAAGGTACAGCTTAAGGTGTAACTTAAGAACAACGTAGCATTAAGAAGGTTCCGGGAAACGCCGCCCTGAATTATATAACGCACAAGCCACATGAACCACTTTTTTGATGCCTTTTTGTAATTTCGGAGCCTTGACAGCCCCAGTTTGCATATTGAACAGAGTTTGATACACACAGAGTACAAAGAAATCAAAATTTTGAAAGTCATGATGTTGAGCAAATGATGATAAGTTTAATTTCTGGGTGAACTATCTCTTTACATAATGACTGAGAAGCTACAGGAAAAATATAAGCATAATCTCAGCTATTTAGTCTATAAACACAATCTGCCTAATACACTAAGCATTCACACATATTAAACGCTCCACCCTGCCATCAACTAAAAGTCCTGGTCCAGTTCAATGATGACTCAACGTTTTAATGAGCCCTGACTGAACAATATGAAAAGCACATTGGGGAAGAGCTTGGGGGAGGCGTGTGTTTTAAATTAAACACTAAATAAAAATAAATAAAAAACAACGGTGAAAAACGAGGGCTGTTTTTCAAGGTGACAGCAGTACAGGTTGAATGCTATACTTGTATTCTCCCACTCTCTCTGGGTGAAAAAGATGGAGAAGAAGAATGGAAGCAGGACATCAGCTTATTTCTTGCTACCATAGTCCACGGCTTAGCAGCCAGGCCAATTCACCGCAGGTCTCGGGTAGGTCACGCAGATAGGAGGATTACTTTAAGAGGGCCGACATTCCATTACTCTGTCGGACAATAGTATCAAAATAATCAACGATACCCAGATTTATGGGCAATATCAAGAGGCCGCTCCTGAGCAGAGATGAGTAGGACAGAGTTGACCCCCCAGAAAGGATTCCTGACGGGAAGCTTCGGCCCCCGAGTAAATTACACAACACAAGCAATTTGCCACACGGCCGACGAGGCTGGGAGCGAAGGGAGCGAGGGGGAGAACGAAAGTGACAGACAAAGACAGAATGGAAAGGCTTTCTGCATAATTTTCAAGGAGATGGAGGGCACTTGTGCATCATTTCAGCTCATCAGTAGTCAAAAACACCACTGTTGCCTTTCCCTAATGCCCTGCACCATTCTTAAAACATTCAACTCCACTCCAAAATAAAAGCCATTTGTGTAAACAATTATTCACAAGAAGAAAGCTGAATGAAATCTCTTCTTAGGGGACTTACGCATGCGGTGAATTCTGATGTTTTTACTTTGAACACGGCTTCTCCCCATACAGACAGGCAGAAAGCTGTGTGGTGAAACCGCCGGTCACACCCGCATAACGCCACTGAAAAGTTTGTGCTCATTCTTCTCGTCTTGTTTGCTGAGGCAGATAGCTCATGGTGACACCAATAATTACACAGTATGGAAAAGCCACACTCGGATCACGTTTCACCTCTCCATAGGAGCTTGACTTTATTACGGATACAGATGAGTATCGGAAAACATCTAGCATACTTCTCTCGAGACATTAAGGAATGGAACAAAGATATTCCATCAGTGTTTTTGTGTCAGTAAGTTTATTTTGATGAAAAAAACAATGCTTTTATTAATTTAATGTCACATTAAACAGCGCCAGCACTTTTGATCTTTTTTTTTACAAAAGTTTCATAGCCCCCACCCAGAACATTTTGTTGTATAAATATCTGAACATGCAATATATCAAAAGAAAAAAAATATATAAAAAAATTAAATAAAATAAAAAAGTATTCTAGCTTCATGGTATTCATTTTCTTATTTTATTTTTATTTATTTTTATCAACACTTGAAAATGGATACGTTTCATGAAAAAGCAACATTTTGAGCAAAATCTTGTTTTTGTCAAAGACTACCTCTGGATCGGATTCAGAACGATGATCAAAACATAGATGGAATAGATCGAGTTCATCTTCACAGTCCTATACCTCGCCCTGGGTCGACATTTCATTCGGTAACGTTAGGCAGTTTTGATTTATATGCTGTTTAATGTTGATGATTGCGTTATTCACATATGCATCTTCTTACATATGCTATAGCTTGTTTCTGCTTCTTCTTCTCATGTCTTTTGATCTGGAGATTCAGTACTCTTTCAGAAGTTGTATAATAACGAGGAAAACATTTTATTTATTTATTACATTTATTTTGGGATATTTTTAAAGCTGTAATTATAATGGTGATGCTTTGGAAAGTATTTAAAAAATAACAGAACAATAATTCTGTTATAAAAAAAAAGTCTGTTATATATCACTGTTTTGATATATAACCCCCCTGTTGTGAAAATCAAGTTTTTAATGTTGTTTATATGTCTATGTGGTGTTTTTAATGCGTTAAGACAAACCATGTGCAAATTCATAAGTCAACATCATTGCTGAGTATTTTCTCCTTAAAACTGCAGTGAACCAAAGACAGCTTTAAAAACGCAGTTTGAAATCACCCTTGTTCTCTGTCACAAGCATGTTGTAACCAACCACGTCAACGTGCGGGCGGGGCGTTAGCATATCATTACTATGCTGTGAAGCAGGGGAGTCTCAAAAGAAGCCAGGTTATCCCGGTATACACTCACCTAAAGGATTATTAGGAACACCATACTAATACTGTGTTTGACCCCCTTTCGCCTTCAGAACTGCCTTAATTCTACGTGGCATTGATTCAACAAGGTGCTGAAAGCATTCTTTAGAAATGTTGGCCCATATTGATAGGATAGCATCTTGCAGTTGATGGAGATTTGTGGGATGCACATCCAGGGCACGAAGCTCCGTTTCCACCACATCCCAAAGTGCTCTATTGGGTTGAGATCTGGTGACTGTGGGGGCCATTTTAGTACAGTGAACTCATTGTCATGTTCAAGAAACCAATTTGAAATGATTCGAGCTTTGTGACATGGTGCATTATCCTGCTGGAAGTAGCCATCAGAGGATGGGTACATGGTGGTCATAAAGGGATGGACATGTATCAGGTAGGCCGTGGCATTTAAACGATGCCCAATTGGCACTAAGGGGCCTAAAGTGTGCCAAGAAAACATCACCCACACCACTACACCACCACCACCAGCCTGCACAGTGGTAACAAGGCATGATGGATCCATGTTCTCATTCTGTTTACGCCAAATTCAACAGAAATCGAGACTCATCAGACCAGGCAACATTTTTCCAGTCTTCAACTGTCCAATTTTGGTGAGCTTGTGCAAATTGTAGCCTCTTTTTCCTATTTGTAGTGGAGATGAGTGGTACCCGGTGGGGTCTTCTGCTGTTGTAGCCCATCCGCCTCAAGGTTGTGCGTGTTGTGGCTTCACAAATGCTTTGCTGCATACCTCGGTTGTAACGAGTGGTTATTTCAGTCAAAGTTGCTCTTCTATCAGCTTGAATCAGTCAGCCCATTCTCCTCTGACCTCTAGCATCAACAAGGCATTTTCGCCCACAGGACTGCCGCATACTGGATGTTTTTCCCTTTTCACACCATTCTTTGTAAACCCTAGAAATGGTTGTGCGTGAAAATCCCAGTAACTGAGCAGATTTTGAAATACTCAGACCGGCCCGTCTGGCACCAACAACCATGCCACGCTCAAAATTGCTTAAATCACCTTTCTTTCCCATTCTGACATTCAGTTTGGAGTTCAGGAGATTGTCTTGACCAGGACCACACCCCTAAATGCATTGAAGCAACTGCCATGTGATTGGTTGATTAGATAATTGCATTAATGAGAAATTGAACAGGTGTTCCTAATAATCCTTTAGGTGAGTGTATGTTTCTGCTGATATGAACAATCGGGTATATTTAGCAATATAGCGTGTGAATTATGTATATAATGTGTATTACGATGTCATGGTGAACTATATGCCTTTCTCCACTGACGTTCTGAGTTGTTCAAAGCATTTCTAAGGATTCTGATTGTTAGAAGGCAGACTGAGATTGCGAACGGGAACATGGTTTGTGTAACATTAGCAACACATTATTAGCTGTTTGATAACGTAGTCAAGCAAAAGATTAATCCAATTAATTATTTAATTATTTCCACTTCTTCTTCTGAATCCGTTTCTGGTTCAAACATATGTGGTGTAACGAATGGCCTTAATCAAAATGACCTAGACATCAGAAAACCTTCCCCCTCTCCCCTGTTGTCATCGGCCCGAAAACCAGTTCTCTTCAAAGGCTGTTATTACCTCGGCTCCACTGAACGATCTCAGCAAGAGACTGTGTCTACAAGCCTCAAAGACAGCACAGGAGACACTAGCCATTTGGTTAAAGACTATAGAGACAAACTCCAATACACAAAGGACATTTACTCCATTCTTACCCACAAACTTTTCCCAAATGTTTATAGTATTTATCTTGTGTTTTATGCATGTCCCTATGTTTTATTAGCCTAGTTATGAGTCTTTAGTTATGTTAGAGTAACTTCCAATGTTGATATCCAAAGATGATGTATCACTGCTTTAATGTCTTCAAATCCCCTCTTTCTTAGTATCAAAATAATCCCCATTTGATTTTATAATCAATGGTGTACAACATGTTTTGATAAATTGCATCATAAATATTTGTACCATACTTTTGTGTAAAGACTGCACAAATTGTCCATGCCAGCATGAACATGCAAATGGAGATAAGATGGAACAAAGACTTTCTCCAGGTCATCTTAGATTGGTCACCTCAACAAATGGGTGTGAACTGATAGGACCTGATTAGGTCAGATCTTTGCTCAATCTCTTTGAGACAACATTCTCCTGTCTTCCTCCGGCAACTTCATCGTCAAGTTAACTTCTTTCGATTCAACGCGGACCACCCCAAGAACCCAAACGAACGCTTCAGCACACTCCTGACAAAATCATCAAGAATCTCAAGAGTCTCCTGCATCTGGACTTGTTCAGCAACCAAAGTCAATGCAAGTGCCTGTTCGCAGCCTTTAGATGCGTTTCTAAGTTATTGTGCCTCTTCAAGGTGACCCTGATTCTCTGATGTTTCTCGTAGGTTGTGGTTAACTGATTGTAATCTTGCCATTCTCTTTTCTTCTCTCTCTCTCTCTCTCTCTCTCTCTCTCTCTCTCTCTCTCTCTCTCTCTCTCTCTCTTTCTTCACTTTTCTTAACTTTCTTAATTTTGTATACAATCTTTGCTTAGTTTAGTTGTGTGTGTAGCCTACCCTAGTTTCATTTATTAAACCATTATATCAACGCTTTATTGTCTCTGTGTTTGCCACATATCGAAGTCACTTAAACATCTTGATCTAGCAATACCTATGCCATTACCCTGCTAGAACTTTATTTACTTTAGTTGGAAAAGGTTATCCTTTCTTGGCCAGGAAGATAATATATTTCCTAGAATTAATAATTGATTATGCTTTCTGTTCATTGGATGAACTGATTAAATAATTGTACTATTAATTGTGCTACAGTCAATTCTAAAAATAACAAAAATATTTATGATTATTATAATCCGTTAAAATTAATTATAAATATAAATATATATTTTAAACTGTAACTCGTTACAGTGGCTGAATTAAACCAGTATTTCCACTTGCCATTGTGCAGCGTTTACTACAGTTGAGCGAGTGGATCAGGTATAGAGTGGTGCAGGTATGACGTCACTTTGTAGGCCAACCGGCAGTTAGCATCACACTGGTTCCTTCGACAAAAACCCAATAGGATTTTCCCATTGGCTTTTGGATTATCGCTAAAAACAAGCTCTGTGATCAAAAGTTTATGATTTTTGCACGTTTTGTCCATCAAGATAATTTTCAGAGATTATCGCAACTTTTATGAATTTTGAAGCCTAAATGCAGTCTCCAGAAGTAAAAAGCTACCTCGACACCTCTTTAGTCCCATTTAGTCACTTGTTAGCATCCGCCTTTTTCAAGACACGTAACAGCTTAAAAAAATCACGAGTGGGGTAAAATGTATGTGTTTTATGTCGTAGCATAAAACGTGAAAGTATCTTGAGCTTGTGTTCACCACAGACCTTATTTCAGCCATTTAACTAAAAAAAAAAAGGACGATGCTAAATGCTAAAATGCTAACTCACTTCCACGTTTTGACATACATGTACAAAGTGATGTCATAGCTGCACCATTCTATTCTGAGCTGCTGTGGTTGAGTGGAGGCGGGGCTAATTTAGATGTTTAAAGATGTTTTTATTATTCATAGAGAAAAGGTGCCTAAATAAAAATGTAGTTAATGTTTCTCACAGCGATTCTTCAATAAGAAATTATTAATGTTATAATTATACAATATAAGATTAAAATAACATATACAGTATACTTGCGATGTTGCTTGTGATGTTCCTCATTTGTATGTCACTGTAAAGTGTAAATGTAAGAGAACATAACATACTGTAAAATAACTGTAACAACATACTGTAGCATAACATATTATGACATAACATTCTGTAAAATGACATGGTATAAAATAACAACATAACATGACATACACTGTAACAAATATCTAGGCTATATATATACTGTATATATGTATATATATATATATATATATATATATATATACACACACACATACAGTACATACATACATATATACAGTATATATATATATATATACACATACATACATACTGTACATACATACAGTATATATATAATATATATAATATATTTAAAAATTATAGGTGACAACATTTGGAAACGGAACTAGATGATCAGATTATGTTAGTATGAGAGAAGAAATGAGAACCGATGGTATAAATTTAAAGAAAGGAGTGAAGTGAATGCTAAATTACCCCAAAAAGATATCTTCTCAAATGACTTGATTAGTTCAACAGTTTCTATAATTCTTTTAACCTGGGGTTTGTGTGACGTAGTGGTCAAAGATATAGAGACGAAAGGACTATTACCACTGTACTAGGCCCAGCTTTATGATGTAAGGTGGGCCATAGGGCTCTCATGGTGGGGCGGACAGGCCAACACTTAACCCCAGGTCAGTCTAGGGCGAAAGTCACTGAAAGGATAAAATCTTCTGTGAAATGTTTAATAAAATGCCAGCCCCAGGATCTTTATGTTGCTTTCCTGTGTCCAGACTGAGAATGAGAATTTCTTCTATCAGACCGAGCACAGCACCTCACTGTTGACCATGACAACATGCAGTGAGACTTGACCGTCCCATCAGTCAAACTTTGTTGATTTGATAGTGCGTAAAATTAAGCAGCAGACGAGCACATCATCAAGTGTATCTCCACAGCAGAACACAGTGGCTATGAAGGGCAGAGCTGTGATTGTCAGTGTAGCGAGGGGTGGAGATGGAGAGGGGCACAGCTGTAAGTATGACGGACAGCGGAGGTGAAGAGAAGCACACCAGGCTTACTAAAGAGAATTACACCTTATCTCTGCTGGATGAGTCAAAGCCAGTGCAGGCAGCAGAAGCCCTGCTAAAGCTCCCAGCCTTGTCTGTCTTTGTATTTATCTGTTTGCTTCTTTTTCTTTCTTTCTCTCTGCACATTTGTTTTGTCAAATCAGTGTACAATAAGTAAAATAAAGTCAAAACACAATAGAGCAAAACATAACTAGTATTACCGTATTTTCCGCACTATAAGGCGCACCGGATTATAAGGCGCACCTTCAATGAATGGCCTATTTTAGAACTGTTTTCATATATAGGGCGCACCGGATTATAAGGCGCATAGAATAGAAGATACTGCAGTCAAACGTTTGACTGGGTTTGCGTTATGCAGTGGTCACCAACCTTTTAAAGCCTAAGATCACATCCAAAGTCCAAATGTAAACCAAGATCTACCACTTGCAAAAAAATATGAAAAAACAAGTGGCTGAGCTGTAAAACCTTGTTTATACTCGACGCGTCCGCATGAGCGCGAAGGTAATAAAAAACTAATATCCGTCTGCTCGGGCAGATTCGGCTCAAAGTCGTGCATCTTCGGATGCGGAGGCGCGCGCGCGGCAAAATGACGTCATTGTGACAGCGCGCGCGCCTCCGCATCCGAAGATGCACGACTTTGAGCCGAATCTGCCCGAGCAGACGGATATTAGTACATCTCATCACACCGGCACCCAGTTTGCGCGTCTAAATCAGTTGTATGGTCTGGTGTTCAGTCTAAAACAAAACAGTTGCGTCAAGTATAAATGCCTCGTCTGTTTGGGGAGGTGCGCGCGCAGTCAGCGGAGGCTCGCGCTCCGGTGCCAGGCGAAAGTATAAACAAGGTTTAAGTCAGCGGTTGTTTTACAGACATTAATATAAGGCGCCAGATCCATATATAAGGCGCTCCGGATTATAAGGCGCACTGTCGTTTTTTGAAAAAATTAAAGGCTTTTAAGTGCGCCTTATAGTGCGGAAAATACGGTAACAAAATTAAATAAACCAAACAAATAAAATAAAATTAAAAATATTAAATTAAAATAAAATAAATAAGATAAAGTAATTTAACAGTGCAAAGCAAAAATAAGAAACGAGCAACGAGTAAATGTAGCAATTTATAATGAAGTTAAATTAATTATGAATTGCGAAAAGAGATTAAAAAACAAAGACTAAATGTGTCTTCCTTCTTTTTCTTCTGTCTTTCTTTAATGAGAGAGCTGTTGGAAGGTCAGACCCCAGCAATTGCCCAGGTGGCACAGTCATTTTCCTCTGTGAGAAGGCAAAAATGGCGGTGGGATCCATTTCACACTGACAGAGTTTACAACTGCCTTCCACAGATTCAGTTGCAAGAACGAGGCATCCCACCACCACCTCTAACTTAGTGAGCAATGAACTCTCTTTTTTATTGTTCCATGTGTGTATATGTGACAGAAAAAGACAGACAGAAAGAAATTCTGTATGTCGACTATTACTTGAACAGCAATTATGCCCCTCAGAGTCCCACATTTTTCCTCCATCTAGCGGTCAATCCTCTGTCATGGAGAGATCACTCAGATAAATATATTTCTCGGCAAAGGTGCCCACAGGTTCAGCGCCATGGCCCCATGCGGCAGCTCTGTCAATAAATGAAATTCTGAGGGCAAACTGCAGCAAGCCACGGTCCAGCAGATCTCGGGAATCAGATTTTGATTAACTCAAGGTTCAGATGATTTCCAAGTTCACTGGCTGCAGTAATATCTGCGCTTTGAGCCACTGAGATGAGCTAAAGGATGTTTGCTTCAGGTGTTGTAACAAACACTTTTCAAGCATTGGACACGTGTGGCAGACAAATAAGGCAAACAACTAGATATTATATGGTCTAAACAAGGTGAACAAAGTGTGCATGGTGGACTACAGTGTTAGATTCATGAATATGTAAGTACAAAGCCAAGATTATAATGTTAATTATTTGCTGACTTGCCTATGTATGATTCAGCAGCACTTCGCACATCACAGACTGTGTGTTTCATGATTTATACTGAGACTTGCACTGTTATGTTGGCAGTACGTGCCACACAAACACAAGCACACACTGCTGCCCCTTAAGACCGGAGCAAGTGGTCATGTGACCCCTGATTGTACCAGTCACTTCCAGGCATTGAAGAGGCCCATCAGCAGCCAAGATGCTCAGTCTTCATCTGTTTTAATTAGCCAATCATGTTCTCCTCCTGGCTCTCCATGAGAGCACTTCTCTCCGGCTTGGCGTCAAAACAGAAACACAGTGTAGTAGCTCAACCACCACCAGCCCTCAACACAGCATCTGGAGCAGGGTCTTGTCAGCACTGCTTGTTTGGCTTGAATGCAGAATGATTGGTGGTTTTGTGAGGCCGAGACTTTGTTTTGTCCATTCCATGTTACCCATGTCCCTAAGTAGACCACAACATTTTACATCAAAGGCAACTTATATATATAAGCAAAGTGAAAAGTTGGAGGGGAAAAAAACAATACATTTACACATATTTTTTATATGCATCCAAAAATCATACAAAAAAGGTACAACGATATAGTGATGGCAGTAACAACATTTTACCATATTCTTCAAAATATAAAACCATATAAAATGAAAACAATATATATGAATAATGGTTCTGCAAGGTACAATTTCTTACAATTTCTTTATTTTTTCATGTTGATTTTTAAAAATATATTACTGAGGTAAATTTCAGACATTTCAGTCTGTGGACTATGCTGAGAATAGTCAATGAACACAGCAAAAGAAAAGCACAGCAAAAAAGCATCAGCTAGAGAGGCCAATCTACTTCGAGTGAAACTTCAATCATTTGCATCAGCTGTTCAGCCACGCGGCGCAGGTATATAATAAGCAGAAGGTGCGATTGCACTTCAGCTTTTTGCTTCAGAGACGAGCACTTCGATGCTGTGTTCTCTACAACAAGAGTGTTACGACGAGCGAGCTCTCAATGGGACCTCTCCAGTCTGATGCGGGCGATACGGCGCAGCAGCGTGGTCGAATTCTTCTCTCTCTCTCTCTCTCTCTCTCTCTCTTTTTAGTTTTTTTAGCAAAAACAATTAAGCTGTTTTTTACAGCTGGTAAGGTGCGCCGTCAGAGCGCTGAAAGGCTGTTTTTACGGCTGGTAAGATCGCCAGCAAGAGAGACAGCGCACGACAGGTGCACATTCCTGTCCGTGTTAGCTACGATTGTTACCCTGCGTGCTTCAGGACCAAGGAGAGGAGTCCCTAAAAGAGCTTCCATGGGTAGAGCGTGTCTTTTTAAAGATGTCACTCTACCTGTGTGTTTCTGGATGCGGTTACCTTGGATCATGGGATGGTCACGAGTGCTGTATCGCGTGTCTGGGCATTGAACATTGAGGCAGCGTTCGTGGATGAGTCATGTAGGCTACCTATTGTGGGAAGATGACCATCTCGGAGCTACAGTCGAGACTCTCGTTCCTGCAAAGGTCCCTGTGCCTCCGCCGCGATCTAACCCTCCTCCGAGGGTTACTTCAGGCGGTGGTGAGGGTGACCTGAGGATCACGGTGAGCACACTTCCTTCAAGGGAACCAACCTCCTAGGAAAACCTCATCCCTCCCACGCTCCACAGCCAGTAGAGCCGCCAACGGAACGCGCTGGACCATCCATGAGGTGCATTGAAGGATGGGTCAGACTTCTCAGCGGATGACGATTCGGCGCCGATGCCCCCTTCGGGTGTGACAGTGGTGCCCGAATCGGACCCGGAGATGATGGCCATGCTTTCCAGGGCCGTCAACAGGATCGGGCTTATGTCCACCTTCTCTCAAGGCTGGACGATTGGTATCTTGGGGTGGCGCGCGCTGGTTCTCAGCAACCCACCCCGGTGTCTTTCTTCCATGAGGAGCTGCTCACTGAGGCGTGGACGGCACCTTTTACTGCCAGAAACCGTCCCAGTGGCTCCTCCTCCCTCACCACCCATGATGGTGGGGCAGCTAAGGGTTACATGCGTATCCCACCAGTGGAGCAGACCGTTGCTATGCAACTGTGCCCTAATTTCACTTGGCGCGGAGAACCGTGTCTCCCTTCCCGGGCCTGTAAGTACTTATCGGACTTAACCGGCAAGGCTTACAAGGCCTGTGGGGAAGCCGCCCCTGCCATACACGCCATGGTGTTGTTGCAGGTCCATCAGACCAAGGCACTGAAGGACCTGCATGAGGGTGGTCATGATCCCCAAGTTCTCCAAGAACTTCGTGCCGCGACGGACCTCGCGCTTTGTGCGACGAAGGTGACCACGCGGTTGGTGGGTCATGCACGCCCACAGAGAGCGCACACTATTCAAACGCAAATGATCTGAGGCAATCGGCAAACCTGTGAACGGCCACATCAGGTCAATAAAACACATCAAGTTTTATCAGATTCATGTACTTTACGTCGTCTTGCGACGCTATGAGGAATAATACTATCGTAATAATAATCCTGGAAAATTTACCTCAGAAGTGCAGGTTTAGTTTCATTTCGAGAAGCAACGGATCCATCTGAGGATTGTGAATAGTAAGTTCTTTATTCTTAAACACATCCTGCCACGACGGTCAGCTGCTGCCTCCACCCCATCGCCTGCTGCCCCTCAGTCTGCTCGCAGCCGGGGGCGTCCTCCTGCGTCTGCGTCTCCTTCCCAGTGTTATCCAATAATCTCACTGTATGGGTTATCACAGAACAACAGTGACAGATACACTCTGTGAAGGGGCAAGAGGCTTGCACAGGGCGTTGGATGGGGTCAGCAGCTGTGGCGCTTTGGTAGGGATTCCTATTCGTCGGTCAAGACGTATGTCTTCAAACTGAAGTACAATTGCACCTGCTGCTCATTATATACCCGTGCTGCTTGGCTGAACAGCTGATGCAAAATGATTGCACGCCAATGTGCATTGGCTCATTTAGTTTCACTCAAAATAGATTGGCCTCTCAAGGGAGATTCCTATTTGTCGGTCACAACGTACGTATCCGTTCCCTCCTTCAGGGAACGAGGGTTACCATAAGTAACCGAGACGTTATTTCTTAAACTGAAAAAGGAGTTTGATATGAGCAGAGCACTGGTGATATTTACTTGTGATAGTCATATTGCTCCTGTATCTACTCTGAAATGTCAGTCACACTTGAAGCATTTCATCAAGACTTTGCATACTCTTCATTAATGCATCTATTTTGGTGTTTTAATGAATGCACACACAAAAAAAGCATGAGAAATAAGAAGCTCAGAGGTGACAGACATTGCTGACAGTGTCATGATGACAACACAGCCGTTCCAATCACAATAAGATCAGTTGAAACAAACAAAGAACAAACAGATGTTTGTGTTTGGCAGAGCTGCCCAGACATAGCCTAACTTGCAGACTAATCACAATCACATATACTTTGTGAATGAAAATGACTGTAAAAATTGTGTAAACTGCTTTCATTGCAGCCTGCAATGTTATGATATCCCTAATAAACATTGTTTTACACAGACAATGGTTTTTACAGCCAAAACCTAACACTGTATTCGATCTTTTATATCTAACCGTAGTTCTAAAGGTAGCTGAAACTAATTTCCAAAGATTTCCCAGTGCTCCAGTGAAGAAAATGTCTAGCTTATCAACTGCTGCTACTACTGCAGCTCTATAAGCATAAAGGGACATTCACACTTATAGTGATTTGCAGTGACAAAATTAACGGATGTCATTCTTTTTAGAGTTAGAGTTGATGATTTCTGATGACATAAGCGACAAAAAAATTTCACATTTTGCAATTCTGCCAAGAAATGTGATTTTCCAAATGCATATGCAAATCACCACCTTCTATTCATTAAATTCCTTAATCATTAATTCTGAATTTCATAGTTTTTATGTGTATTTTGAAAATGTAATGCATAGTTTTGTTTCCAACAGAATTCACATTAAAATTAATGAATGTAAATCTGTCTGAATTTTGAACAACTCTGGTGAATCGGGTTATGTCTTATCCCAAAATAAAACCATGTTTATAACAAAACACTGATAACTATCAAAAATCAGCTTATTATAAAAACTTGACAAAATGTGCTTACATAAAAAAAAAAAAAAATTGTCTGTCTTGACGTCAAAACTTAAACGAACATGCACACAAACATGTTTCATGTACAGAGCAAAATTTTTAAAATATACAAAAAATAATGTATACCGAATCCAATCAGGTTTTGCATGAATCGTTTATGACCTTTACCCGATAAAGGAACATTGTTTAAGGCATTTACAGTACTATGCATTATCGATGCATGATCAATGTCATTCTGCATAGCTTTTGTGCTCAGTTACTGCCATTGGTGCAGTCTTTGTGCAATATGCTTTATGACGTGTTGCACACTAATGGCCACGTGGACATGTCGTCAGGGCAAGGTGTGAGATATTGCTTTGGTTCAACAGGGCTGTAAATCTGCCCCATGCTTTTGTCTTTGCTCTGCCAGCACTTCACACTGATGAATAGGCTTTGTCAGATTAATATCAACATAGTGTGGTGTCAAACTGCATTACTCTGCGGTTATATTCCTTAGAGCTACACGTTTGACATGTAACTCTGCGTGTTCTACTAAAGTATTTTAAGAGTTCCCCTCAGTCTTGTACACAGGCAGACCTGTGGAATCAGGGTCATGTCTTCAAGCTATTCACCTTTATGATTTTTTTGATGGTCTTCTGTCCTCCACCATGAAGCTAGTGCATCATTGCAAGCTGTATATTTTCAATCCATTGAGATGAAACCCAATTGAGAAGGTTCACTGATGAGTCAGTAGGCAGTTAGTAGTCTGCCGTGAGGTCGCCACAGTTGTAATTATTTTCCTAACACTTGTAGTCCAATGTTTTCTGTCATCTGTTTCCAAAACTCTGTCCAAAGGTGAAAAATTATATGTGACAGCACACAGCTAGAGTGACAACCAGTTCACCATTTTATCCGCTTTAATCAACATCAACAAGAGGAAACTTGACATGGAATTAATTAATGTAATTACTTTCATGTGGATTTAATTTGGCACCATAGCAGCTTGATCTTTGCAGCTGTCAGCTCCCTGATAAAGGGAGGAGACCGTTACGTTTGTACATAGCCACTGGCTAGTGCAGAGTGCAAAGAGTCAAAGGCTATTTTTAGAGTGACTGAGGCCCAACAACTGGGCTGTCTGTCATCACAAAAGAGTCAGATCCCACGTAGAAATCAGGAGGGAATTTATTATTATTATTATTTATTTATTTTCACCATGGCAGAAAAATGTTAATACCATGATACACTACTGATCAAAAGTTTCGGGTCAGTAAGATTTTATTGCTTTTGAAAGAAGTCTCACATGTTCAACAAGGCTGCATTTATTTGATGAAAAATAGAGTAAAAACAGTAATATTGTGAAATATTATTACTATTTAAAATAACTGTTAATAAGAATTTGAACATATTTTAAGATGTATTTTATTCCTGTGATGACAAAGCTGAATTTTCAGTATCATTACTCCAGTCTTCAGTGTCACATGATCCTTCAGAAATCATTTTGATAGGCTGATTTGCTGCTAAAGAAACATTTATTATTATTAATGTTGAAAACAGTTGTGCTGCTTAAAATTTGTAAATATCAATATTTATGTTTTTTTTCTGAATTCTTTGATGAATAGATAGTTCAAAAGAACAGCATTTATTTGAAATAGAAATCTTTGTAAAATTTTACATTTCTGTACTGTCACTTTTGATCATTTTAACACATCCTTGCATAAAAGTATCATTCCAAAGTACCATGGCATTTCTGACAACCACCTCACGTTACAATATGCATTGCAACACAATATCATAATTGGATCGAGAATCAGTTTCTCTTGTGCAGTTCATTTCACTTTTGGCCAGTGCTGCATCTCATTGAATCAGCTTTGACCACGCTGAGAATGACCTACTTCATGATATGAACTGTAGAAATTGATATGAATCAGTTGATAGATAAATAAAAATATCAATTAAAAGACCTGAACCTGTGACAATTGTATTGGCAGAGCTCTGAATAATTAAGCCTGGTTTATACCAAAACATCTTTAAAATTGGCAAATGGAACGTTTTTTTAAATCTGTAATGTTAAAAGTAAAATGCTTTCACCTACACAGTGAAGCTAACTTTTGTACACTGAATTTAAAAAGTCCAAATTGTTTTTGGTTTTTTTTACATTCTTTTGAAAAGCTTGTTTATTTTATACTGTTTAAACATTTTATTAATGTGACTAAATTGGGTTCAATTAAGGTCTAAAATAGAAACCATAAAACTGTAAACTTAACTTGGAGTTCTCATTTTGGAGAATATTGCATAGGCGAAACAAGTTTAAAGTGCTGTGAGTTACATTTACAAAAATTTATCAAGGACTAATTTAATCCTATTAAAATGATAAAAAAATAGATTTTGGTCATACATTTTTTATTTTATTTTATTTTTGAAGACACTTGAGAGAATTTGAACAATGAATGTTGCTGTCACCTAATGTATTCTGCTTTAAACACTAATAATACTACAGTATCTAGTCCCAATGAGCTGAACGACATGGGATGCATTTTATTACAGATTTATGAAACTCCAAAAGCTCAATCGACAGTCAAAACAGCAAGAAAACAATACAGAGCTACTGTAATGGAGCCCACAAGAATGCTTTACTAATCAGATATATAATAAGGCTCTAACCACCTCTGGGAGCTAATTTAGTGTATTGTATCCTACTGTAATACAAACCCGATATCATAACTGCCGTTTAATGAGCAATAGAATGTTATATTAGGACAGACCACCGGTATGCGGATTGCCCTCAAAATAACGCAATTTCTTTGGGATGTTTTTATATCACCGATGATCTTCATGGTCTTCCAACAAGAAATCAAGAGGCCTAATCAGAGCAAATGTGCCTTTTGCCACATGGATGTGTATTCATAACCAAGTCTGTCTCTCAGTGCGAGCCTTATTCTGTCAATTAGGCTCCCATTGATTGATTTGCAGAGCGAACTCCACAAATCAATTTCTCCCGTTGTTTTGCTTTTTCCAATTATTCCTCCCGCACTGGTTTCATTGAAGCACATTCTCTCCTAGAGCAGATAAAAGAGGGACACGCTCATCCAAGATACCAGCACTAATGCGCACGTGTGTGTTTCCGTACGTTTGGGCTTGGATAGGATTACGGTCTAAAAGAAAAAAAAAACGGCCCTAATTACACCTCTGAATTTGCAGACTCTGGCAGTGTGTGTCTGAGGTAATTACCGCACTGACACACTTTTACATCGTTCCAGGGTGTAATTAAGATGGCGAATTCATGGGTACTAATATTGTGTGAACAGTTGTTAATGACGCTTTGCTTGGAGGAGTTATAATGAAATTATAATGACGCAGTTAAGAAGGTCAGTTGTTTTCGGCAGCCTTACCTTTTCCCACTCTCTGTCTTTGTTCAACACGATCACCACCAGTTTGGGATACACCTGGTAACCATCCTCGGTGAAGGACAAATCTCTGCCATCCCAGGTCACGTTCATCATGTACCTACAGGAAGCAGAGAACTCATCAGGTCCAGAAATAGAGCAGTCAGGTGACACGAATATTATCTGCTGCAGTAGGCATAAAAATAACTTTTCATCCTAATGATGTTCGCTCTATACCTAAAAGATCAAAATAACATATGAAGGTCATTTTAAACATGCAAGAAGACAAAAAGAGGAATTAATGAGCTATCTGAAGACTAATGACTGACCTAAATCAGACGTCACATTAAGCGAAGATGAAAAATCTGCCCGAGTTATTATTAGTATCTAATGAAATCTACATGAATCACAACCATTCTTTCTTTTGTCCTCATCTTCAAAGAAATAGAAAGAGAGAGCATGTAGACATAAAATAGACCAGTCTGGGTTCATTTACAAGCACTTTAATAGCATTTGTTGCATTATATCTGATTAGTCTTTTTTTTCTTTGTGTGTGTTTGCAGTTACAGTGCAGAAGTAATACATAGGCTATATGTAAACATGTTTGAACCAGAAACAGATTCAGAGGAAGAAGAGGAAAAGCGATTCATACAGGGTCGTCTATAAGTTGATACAAGTCTACAACGTCGGACACATACCAGTAATTGATGATTTTTCCTGTCCCTTCATAAAGGTGTTTTTGTGCTCACTCTGTAAAAATGACCACAGAGCATGACATCACTGACAAGAAAGTCCCGCCCCGCACGGTGACGGTATTGGTTACTTGTTTGTAACAGTAGGAAAGAGGCGATTTCAAACATTCAACACATTTTTGAGATTGTATTTGGTTCACTGCAGTTTTTAAGGAGAAAATAGTCAGCAATGGTGCTGACTGATGCATTTACACATGGTTTGTCTTAAAGTATATTAAAAACACCACATAGGCATATAAACAACATTAAAACTTGATTTTTACCACAAAATGTCTTGATATTAATTAAATTAATATTTTTTTGAGATATTTACTATAATCCCTATAATTATTGCAATTTCATTCATCTTTCAAAAAACGTAATTTATGAGATGATGATGATGATGAGCTTTTTTTAGGGAAAGTGAAACCCAAGTGAATAGAGACAGGATCCTTCACTTTTCACAATGCCACCATGTTCCTGTCATATCACTTTAAAAGCGATAAACCGAGAAACACATTGTGTAGCCTTCTCACTTTTCACACCATGTCGTCAGGCCTACCTCAGAGACTCAAGAGGAAAAACACCAGCTGACACAAACACATCACACTGCCCCTCTCCTTCAGTTATTACAACCCAGTCATTTTGACGTACAGTGCGGCACGGGTACAGTCTGGTGGTATGTTTTATGCCGCAGTCCTCCCAGGTGAGCAGAATTAGAAGTGTGGTGTGATGATCGATTTATGAAACTGGTCTTAGTGGGCGTCTAATGACTGAATGGCACGGAGTAGCTTGTTGAATTGATTGGGGTCCCATTTAGGGGGCAAAGAGAAGGCCCACACACCCTAGATATATCGTTGAATCCAATTACATCAGACTGCGGGAGAGGAAAAGAATCGATAAGCTCTGCTCTCCTCCACTACAAGACGTTTCCATTTACAGTGGGCTCCGTTATTTATTTTAAACCTTCTTTCATATTTTACACCTCCTAGTTCCCTTTGGGAAACTAGTCTCCACCTAATACTGTGAGCCATGGATCACTACACTGATCACACCTGCAGAGTCCCTTTTACCAATTACTGAGGAAACCAGACACTGGACACAGTGTGTCAATAGTGCTATAGGTTCTCAGCAGATAGATATCCATCTAAGATAGCATAACATGTTTGCCTAGGGTACCAATAAGGACTGTCAAAAAAAGCACAATGCCCCTGCACAATGCCCTACACCAGCACATCAACCAGATCCGACCCAACCCAACAGCCCTTTCAAGACCATCTCCACAATGTCAAGACAACCTAGTGCAACAAGGATAAGAACCCAACCTGAGCACAGCTCACTTCTCCCTAATTAAACACATAACCACCCCTGACCCACACTTGCTCACTGTGAACCCTTCATCAGAGTCCTCATTACAGCAGGTGTGCCTGAAAGTGCCACACAGCTGCTCTGGAATCAGACAGATTAAAATAGGTGAGTGGTACAACTGGCCTGAAAATGTTCACAGTACTTTATATGTGGTCAAACTGAAGTAGGCAGCTGCATTCCAACCGGTCGAGTACAGTTGAATATAACAGTTCCGCTTTAGGAATTTATAGTAATGGGGTTGACACTAATGAGGGCAGGCAAGATGTTCCCTATGCGACATTTTTCAGTCATTAGAGAAGCAAGAAAATGTTCCTACATGAACTTACAGTAGTTAATTTATGGGGAGTCTGCACATCTCGAGCTGAATCCACTGGCATGATGGAACGTGTAAATGAAATCAACTCTCCCTTGAGTAATAACTCCGGACGTGATATACAAACAAATCCAATCATTTTTCTGACACAGGTATCTGCGCAATGCTCAATCAGTGTCATAAGAGAGCATTGCATCGGTGCGACAATACCAGGACAGCTGGGACTGTGGAGGTCTTTTCACCTGGGGCTCAGGCAGACGTTACAAAGACCCAGGGAATGGCAGAATGAGTGCACAAGTAAACCTGCGGTACTAAGTGCATCAGATACAAAGTGGGGTACGGCGAACTATATAAGAGCAAATATGGTCCTGACAGCACGTTTGAGGAGAAGGGAGTGACTGGTGTTTGCTCTCTCTCCTCTCCCCTGAGGACACATTCAGGTCAATTAAAGTCCTTCCAACCAAAGGTTTTAAAATAAAAACATGACTCGAACATGCTACCTTTTGCCAGGCTTGTAGAAAAAATGGATTCTAGACCTTATGGATATTGACAATAAATACAAATTTAAAAACCATCTTCAGGATTATTTTTCTTCATACCTTGACCAGATCATTCCACCATATTCATTCAACCAATGGGTGTGTGTGTTCTGTCTGAGTGCCTCTACTTTACTGTAGACACAAGAACAGTAGTAAGAGTCTAATAACCATTTAATTGAATTCTAACTAAATTACAAATTAAAGTACATGGTAGACAGACAGACAGACAAATAGATAGATAGACAGACAGACAGATTATTTTACTTACTTCAGTCATATATCCTCTACAAAACTCCACTCTCAACAGGCATGTCAGCAAGCCCAAACATTACAAAAATGACAAAAATTTACTGTGAGCCAGTGTGTTTCTGATTGGCTAAAAAGTCTGAACCTATGGAAGCCCTGAACCGCAACGTAAAAAAAAATAAAAATTAACATTACGAGAATAAAGTCAAATACGTTGCGGTTCAGGGCTTCCGTAGACTTTTTTAACCAAAATTACAAGAAGATTACAAAGATTGTGTGTGTGTGTGTGTGTGTGTGTGTGTGTGTGTGTGTGTGTGTGTGTGTGTGTGTGTGTGTGTGTGTGTGTGTGTGTGTGTGTGTGTGTGTGTGTGTGTGTGTGTGTGTGTGTGTGTGTGTGTGTGTGTGTGTGTGTGTGTGTGTGTGTGTGTCAGAGTAGTAACGAAGTACATTTACTTCATTACATTTACTTGAGTATTTTTTTGGTAAAATTGTACTTTTAAGAATAGATTTAAATGTGGGTACTTTTACTTTAACTCGAGTACATTTCTAATGAAAAAACTGTACTTTTACTTGATTACATTGGGCGACGTTCCTCTCGTTACTTTATTTTAATGCAATACATTTTGTGAAATGAGTAGTTTATACCAAGCGCGCTGTATCTTTTATCTGGGCATGAGCGATGCTCAATTCACAAATTAATCACTCTTTTGAGTCGATTCTGTTCAAAGACTTCATCAAACAAGTTGGCAGATCTGTCTAAATCGGTTCGCGAATCAGTTTGAATTATCTGTTCAGTTTCCTGCACGCACTGAATCGTCTGAAGCGCTTTCAATTCACACTCGACTCGGAGTCATAACAGGAAGATTTAAGAACATCAAAGAGCGTTAGATGAAGTGGCTGTGGACCTATACAGTACAGTCAAGTGAAAGCAAACCTGCAAATGCATCACATTTTTGCCAGCGATGAAGATCTTTATTAGTTGAACATCTTTGTAAGCTGTCTGTGAATGAATGATTCCACAGGACGATACATTTGATTTCATTTCATTCAGGTAATACATTTTACAACCAAACGAATTATTACGCCACGATAGCACTACTACAAAGTATGACATTACCCGTTTTTTGGACATACATTAATTTATACATTAAATAAGCTACCATTGTCCACAGTTTATGAAATGAATACCCGGAATGTGTAATAACAGCAATGTGAATGCAAAACCCTGCAGAGTTAATTGCGACATTGTCTAATAATCCAAATGTAGCTGTATAAGTTACTATTATACAAACCAAATGACAGGCAATGATTTTCGGGCTACAGATGGCAGAAATAATGCTTGTCTCTTCTGTTTTTGTTGCAAAGATAGCCTATCTAATTAAAAATACCTAAATAATATCATGTTATATATATATATATATATATACATATACTGTATATATATATACATATATATGTGTGTGTGTGTGTGTGTGTGTGTGTGTGTGTGTGTGTGTGTGTGTGTGTGTGTGTGTGTGTGTGTGTGTGTGTGTGTGTGTGTGTGTGTGTGTGTGTGTGTGTGTGTGTGTGTGTGTGTGTGTGTGTGTGTGTGTGTGTGTGTGTGTGTGTGTACAGAAATGCGCTTGTGAAGTCGAACTGCCTCAGACATGGATCTAAACAAAATAGTAGCTTTTTACTTTTATCTGAGCTTTCAACAAAAGGAAATTATACAGGTGCTAATATAACAACATGGCATTACCATTTGTTTTAGGACGCCTATAGACGAGCACGAAGGGGCTTCTAAATCTTTTTTTTAAGATTTAGAAGAATTTTTTTTTACAGATTTTTTTTAATTTGATTTTTTTTACGTTGCGGTTCAGGGCTTCCATAGAAGCAATTATTTGACACTTAAAAAAAATGCCTTCTTCCCCATAGGGAGGACAGTCAAGGCTCAAGACAGTTATTTTAACCCAGCTCTTTATAATGCTTCCCATTGTGCTGCTGCCTGCCAACTTAACTCCCTTTAATGCGCTGTGATGGCCATATAAAAGTATTATTTCTACAGGAGCTCATATTTCCCTTCACTCCAGCCCACAAAGGCTTTGAGTTGAGGGTAAGACTCTGGTCCTTTTTAAAGCAAAGGCACAATGACATCACTGCTAACCCTCCCCAAAAGAGAATGACCTGTTGCCACTGCCAGGAAATGTTCTGCCCACACATATAATCGAGCTTTATAACTACCATAAGTCATATTACATTTTGCCTATGAAAGTTAAAAGTAATACCAGTGACTCCTGTAGCATATCCCTCTGTGAAATGGTGTTTTGCTGGGGGTGGTCAGATTGGCTCCCATCTCAGTGGGAGTGTTTAAAGTGCCCTTTATTTAAAAAATGTATGGTTCCATAGAGCACAGCTGACAGCTACCCTTGGTCCCCAACATGTGGGAGGAGGCACATTGGACTTGCCATGCCTCTCCCCTGTTGACAGGTAATTTCAGTATTCGTCACTGATATATGAAGTCTAAATTTTGCTAAGGTCCGCTTTTCACAGCACTTCAGATGACAGTCTTAAATCTGTCATAAAGGAACATTTTGCTTGGGGACTGCATATTTCACCCAGGCTTCTGACACTCAATTTTAACAAGAACATGAAATTCAGAAAAAGGTTCAAGTGCCTTTTTTTTTTTTTTTTTTTTTGTCACCTGAAAGAAGAAGAAAAATGCTGTGCCAGATATATTCCCTATATTACATTCCAACTTAAATACAGAAGATTTTCTATCATTTCTGAAAGTGTCTGTATAGGAGAAAAAAATATATATTTAGAATCCAACTTTTGAGGCTTTATGACAGCCCCGTTTAAATGATTAATTTACAAATGTAATTATATCTATAGATCGTCTATATTTTATAATTCTATCATAATTCCACCATTAGAACATTAAACATAGTAGTAATTAATCATTAGAAAGTTGAGACTTTTTTTCTGCCAGTGCATAAAACTCCAAATGTGTTCCTGGGTCCAAAAGTGACTCAAAATGAGAATGTCACGTATAGTGTAAAATGAAATGAAAATCTAATATATTACAAGAACGTGTTAACATTTTTACAGTTATCATTCAGTCCAAGAACAAGGTTGGATTTTCAAAGAATCCGATACCTTCCCTCGGATGATCTACATGCCTAAAAAGTCTAGAATACAAAAGAGACCCCCATGCATTCAGGGCACGAGTCTTCATCTTTGCTGGCTCAAGTAGAGCCGATCTCTGGCCAAGCCTTTGACCATCTGTGCTGAGACTATCAGGATTAATGTACCCTAGACACCAGGGTGAACGTGTATCTCAGGCAACACCGCTCCACTGCAAATGGGGCAATTCAGCGTGTCTGCTCAGCACTGGCAGGTACAGAGGCATATGGGTGAGACAGACTAAGGACTGGCAGCATGTAAGCTGGGTGCTGCAGCCGACACCGGCTCCGACGCAGGAGCATAAAGGAACAAAAGCACCCGGGCTCATCAAGAGCACTTTATATTTGGAGAGTTCTCCAAGCGCATTAGCAAAGTCCATGCTGTTCTGCTCAGCACTGGCTCTCTCAGGACGCTGTGTAAAACATTATTCATTAAAAGCACAGGAGCGCTGTGCTGTCCCGAGAGAGTTTGAGAAGTGCAGCAGTACCCACCTCTGGGTGTCTGAGCGGCACTCTGCAACTCCCTAAAAACCTCCCTCAGCGTCGCTCGCCTGCCCCTTCACTGCATTCGACCATTAGCTTACTCAAGAATGCAGCTCACACTTAGAAATATATTTGCAGGATGTAACAATGAATTTTGCATACGCCCGACCCATGCCTCTCTCTTACAGATCTCTCGGGTTGCTTTTTTCCACCCCGTATTTTCCTTTTTCCACTTGACTGACCAAAAACTGTGTTTTCTCACATAAATAGCCCTCTTTTTTCCACTTTTTAAGTGCAGGAACAAGATGAACAGAAAGCACATATAATAAGCAGCTCCAGGTCCCTCACTCATTTTGAAACTTGTTTTTGACAAAACAAAGTCTCAGCTTTGAAATTATGTTTCAGTTATAGATCTATGTTTACATAGCCATTTAAATATTATAATTATTTACTGACATCAATATAAGATGTCAATAAAACAACACCTTGTCACCACATTAAAGCGATATTTCACCACTGGAAAGATGAATGTGTATTTAAATTGGGTAATTTATTTAGTAGAAATGTGAAATAATTTTAGAAGTTGGTGCCTTCTAGACTGAGAAAAGCCAGAAAATGTATTTTTGGCTCATGTGGATGAAAGACAACAACTCCCAGAATGCACTTGCTTCGCTGCCCTATGAGGCCACTCCCAAGCCACGCCTACCGGTTACAGAGGGCAGTATCGGAAGAAATTATACAACTAGGCTACTAGTTGATTCGAAACTGAAAAGACGCTGTTTTATCGTGAGATCCCACCCCCTATGGGCGGGTTGAAAACATGCGGAACTAGCTCCTACTACTGGCTGTAGTCTCTAGCCTCTGGCCAAAAAAGCCTCATCTGAGGTTTTTTTCCAGACACACAATACAGAAATCTCTCGTCTCATGGGGAACATGAAGGAGGGAAGCACGGTCATTCAAAAATACTACCAGGTTTCTACTGATACAAACCTTAATGCTAATCGGTGAAGTATACCTCTATATAATGCCATTCATTTATAATATGTTGTCAAAATGTTGTCAGAAATGTTGTCAACATTGATAATAATAAGAAATGTTTCTTGAGCAGCAAATCAGCATATTAGACTGATTTCTGAAGGATCAGCTTTGCATCGTAGGAATAAATAGCATTTAAAAATATATTTTAAATATTCATATATTTTAAAATAATATTTAATATGAATTTTAGATTAAATAAATGAAGCCAAACTTACATATAGGCACATTTGCATTATATTTTTACTTAACCTGATATTGATATCTTAATTAAAAGTATTCATTAATGTGAATACATATATTTATATATGTATTTATTATATATATTTGCAATCTTTAGAGGCCATTTTCTTAAAAACTAGTTTTAATGATGGCCACCTAGAAACATAATAGTTATGTCATTAGAAAGCTGAGACTTTACTTTGCATTTATTTACCCAATATGCCCTATGTCTCTAACACAGACCTCTTGGGTTGTTTTTTTCCCACCTTTTCCCTTTTCCACTTGACTGATCAAAAACTGTTTTTCTCACATAAATATCCCTCTTGTTTCCACTTTTTAAAGTGCAGGAAGTAGATGGACAGGCTGTTGACAGAAAACACAAACATATTGTAGACACACAGATAATAAGCCTGTTCTCGTCCTTCACTCACTTGTGTAACGCGCTGGGCGGCAACTTGGTTTTCTCCATTTGGCCATAGCAGCTGGTTTTGGCCTCAGGGATGTCCCCAAACTCTTCCAACATGGCTGCAGCTGCTGTGGTTATAATCCCAAGCCCATCTCGAACCCGTGCCTCAAGAGGATAGTCCCAGTCATCGTAGGATACAGAGATCATTCCAGAGGGTAACGAATCTGGAGTGATATCTGGGTTGCCCGTGGTCAAGCTGGGCACGATCCAGATGTACCCGAACCCGGTCAGACCCAGCGAACGGGCCTCTTCCAGGATGTAAGCTGCTTCGTCCTTGGAGCAGTACAAGAGGATGACTGGAGACTGCACCTTCTTCAACTGGATCTGGGTTCTGGTGTCCCCGTCCACAGCATCCAGGGTTATGGTGTTCTGGAGGTCCCAACCGACAAAGCTGTTGTCGACCGTTGTCTTCAGAATGGTGATGAAATCCTGGTAGCCTGGGAACTTGCTGGTCACTATGGAGAAGACGTGCCAGTCGTACTCTTCCATGATGTTAAGCATGAGCAGTGCCTCCTGCTGGATGGAGGCCCCGAACTGGAAGAATGTTGATTTCACATCCTGTTGAACAAACAAAGATAAAAAGATTTGAGTCACATGATAAATATAGGCTTTCAACAATACATCAGTACCATATAGCTTTTGGGTCTATATATTTTTTTTTACTTTTAATTTACAATTGCCGGCATCTAATGCTCACTTAAAGTTAAACATTAAAAACATTTTAAAAATAACAATAATTTTTAGTGTATCCCTAATAAACTTTAAATTAAACATCAGCTAAAATTCCATAATTCCCTCAGATAAATACAGTAGAACAGCCAGAAAAAAAAGAAATTATTTAAATATTTAGGGAGCTCTGAACTCAGTTTTACAGACTGACAAAGTTAACAAAAGTTAATAAGGTTCTTTATTAAAATGTAACGAGACAAAAAGGAAAGAGAAGAGCTATTCTGGTTCTTTAACTCCTTTGAGATCCATCTGATATGTGCAGCTCTGGCCTTGATGAACTCATTGTCTAATCATAATGATGCACTGAGCCAGTTCTTTCTGGCTGAACAGATTCAATCCCCATGTGCCTTTAGAACTATTCCCTCCAGCGTCCCACAATTCCACAGCTTTAACAGGCCCTCTGAGGAACAAAGGACACAATCATTTTAAGATTCATACTCTTGAGTTCAAACTTTTTAGTCATTTAATGAATGAGAGGATCGAAAGCTTGTAAGGAACGCAACATGCCTTCATTAACCTTCTCAATCACCGTGGACGCTAGTTTTCCCATCACCATTTCAATGTCAAACCAATGACTATGGCCTCATAAATGCGAAATGAAAGATAGCCCATGAATCAATACAGTTTTAAGATGAGGCATCTGTGTTTGTGAATGTGTGCATGTGTGAAAGATGCCTGTAGTAAGCAACATGTAGTGAGTCTGCATATGTTGGGAGGACATTTTTTTTCACTTAGTTGGTTCGCTATTTTTAAGGAAGCTTGGCTTGACATTGGCAATTTCACACACCGGGGAAACTAAATAGACACTGACGCTGCAAAGTAAACACAATCTAACTGAGGATATCACTTCACACACACACAACCACGGCCCAATTGAACACAAATGTGCTTTGACCAAAACCGTCATGTTACTTTTAAATGACCAACCATCTGGCACTCAGCAGCATTAATATCTTCGAACACCATATCAGATCTTCTTCCGGGCTTTGTCGATCTTTTCATTTGATGCCAGCCCAATATAACACATTCATTAAAAGTCGCTTCTGAGATACGCAGTGATTATCTTCTGTTTTGGTGACGGATAGTTAATGAAACATGGGGTCGACACTGGAGACGCTTCATTGAGTGGTTTTGCAATAGATGTTTATTAGCCAGTCGGTGGGCTGATAATGAGAGTTTTTTGTCTCTGGTTTTTCTGCAAGATTTAATAAAATGTCACATTCTTTTAATGGAAATACTGTAGTGTTTTGGATCATAAGAAAGTTTCATTGAAGTGATGATTTTTTTTAATACTTTTTTTTAAGTCATTGTTATTATTCAGGTTTGGTACAGCGGGGGTTAGGGTTAGGGTTAGGGGGGGGGGGGGGTAGTTGTCTAAACATAAAATAGCTTCTTTTTTTTTAAACAGTGGTTTATTTAACAAATTGTGTCTTTCTCATTAAATAAATTCAATTATAATTAACATTTTCTTAAGGATAAAAAAAAATCTACCTCTGCTAATGCAGTAAACTATATACGTGGCCCTTACTAACACATTACTATAATATTAAAGGTTACAGTTAACAACAGAGCCCAAACTATTAAATTCAGTTGCTATTTAATTTAAATATAATAATCAACACTCAAATAAATTAATAAAAACATGTAAATGGCAGGTTTTGTATTAACTTCTACATCTAATTATAAAATTATTTTTCAATTACTTTTCTACTCCAATTCATTTTTGAAATATAATCGACAGTTACTGTCATCATGAAAGATTTATTTAAACATATTAAATAATTAAGACATTACTAACAGGCTAAGCTTAAGCTTAAATAAGCTTATATAGTGCATATTTTTAGTGAAATGCTCCCCTCTAGAGTTAATTTCTCTAGTGAACTAACATGCTGTGGACACTAAATTACTTGCCAGAGGCAAATGTAATGCTACGTGAGATATTATTCTCAAGCTGTTTTATTGATGTCTTTCTGAAGTTTAAACTGGTTGAGAGATTACATGTAAACATGTGATTTTTCCCCCAAACCAGTTCAGAGGAAATTTCATTTTCAAGATTTCATTGGTCATGTCAATCACTGTACTGATTGCCTACACCGAACACTGATTCCTAAACCTACCCGTCACTGTAACCTTAACCATTAAAATTAGCTGCAAGGCGGGATTTCCACTGAACTGGTTTGGGGGGGAAAATCACCTGTTTTCATGTAATCTCTCAACCAGTTTAAACTGCAGAAAGACATCAATAAAACAGAAAAAATCACGCCATGTAAATATATATATGCATAGATCATCTGTTATTCTTCTTCTGTGCTTTTTCCTTTTGTGGTGGTTAGCAAACAGCGTTGCATTACCGCGCACTCTGGATTGGAGTGTAGATCGCTTGTGACCGACTGTATTCTTTGTCTGATTGTATGCACTGAACCATTATGTCCATAACGCGATGGTTCGAGTCGAATACATGTACCATTACTCCCCCTAAGAAATAGTGTTTTTGTTTTCAACAAAAAATTAAACAGAATCATAAAACATCTTGGTTACTAATGTAACCCTCGTTCCCTGAAGGAGGGAACGGGAGACGTAACGTCAACGTGACGGCGTAATTGGAATCACTTCAGGGAGCTCTATCATCTTCGAGTGTCTACAGAACGAGCCAATGAACGTTGGCGTGGGTGAATCACGTCACGCGCCCTGCCCCGCAGCGCGGGTATAAACAGGAAGAGGGTGCACGCACACATTGTTTTTCGCTGAGGAGCCGAGATCATGACGGCCGTACAGCGATGGTCAGCAATGGTGGAGATGGCATGTTACGTCTCCCGTTCCCTCCTTCAGGGAACGAGGGTTACAATAGTAACTGAGACGTTCCCTATCAGTCGCTCAAGTTAAACCTAACGTCGACGTGACCACATAATTGGGATCCCTATGGAAAACGCCACGGTTACTGCCACATCCAGCACCCTACGACTCTCAGACACCGAAATGGCAGGGACGGAAGGCCTTCGTAGAGGGAGTTCAAACTGCTGTTCCATTATACCCCACACAGTAGAACTCTAGGATAACACTGGGAAAGCGTGCCTTTCCAGGGCAGACGGTGGCCTCCATCTGCTTCTGGGCGGCCGAGAACTGCTGGGCAAAGCTCTCGACCGCGTCGCAGAAAAACCCAACCTGGGAAAGAGGGGACTCCAGGAACCGATATTTATCGGTGTGACTCATATCAGCCAGGTTGAGCCAAAAATGCCGCTCCTGGACCACCAAGGTGGACATTGCCAGACCGACGGAACGTGCGGTTTCCTTCGTCACCCAGAGGGCGAGGTCAGTTGCCGCATGGAGCTGTCGGAGGAGCTCTGGGTCAGAACCACCCTTGTGCATGTACATGAGCGCCTAGGCCTGGTGGACCTGGAGAAGCAGTCTGTCCACAGGCTCTGTAAGCCTTCGCCGTGAGACCGGACGAAAACTTACATGCCTTGGACGGGAGGCGTGGATTGCCCCGCCAGGAGGAAGCGGACGCTGGACACAGTTACATCGCAACAGCACGCTCCACCGGCGGGACATCCACACACCCCTTAGCCGCTCCGCCATCGAGGGTGGTGACGATGGAGGAGCCACTAGGACGGCTTCTGGCACTATACAGTGCCGTCCACATCCTAGTGAGCTCCTCATGCACCTCCGGGAAGAATGGCACCTGGGTGGCGCACTGAAAACCAGCACGGCCTGCCCCGAGAAACCAAACATCCAACCAAGAAGAGAGAATTCGTGGTGGAGAATTCCAAGTAATCCCAACCTTCTCGGCGGCCAGGGAAAGCATAGCCACCCATTCTGGATCGGACTCGGGCAACGCTACACTCCCCAAAGGGGGCAACGCAGCCGAATCCTCATTTTCAGAGGACTGAAGCTCCCCCTCTGATGCTGCGACCGACATCTGATCGTCAGGAGGAGCCCCAAAAGACACGACTGGTCGTCAATGAGAAGGACCAGCACGCTCTTTTGGAGGCTCCATCAGCGTCAGCGTTTGTGAGGCGTTAGGGTCCCCCTGAGATTGCCTCGGCGGGGAAGCCCTCACGGTAATCCTCAGATCACCCTGGCTAAGCGCTGAAGTAGGCCTATTCTGAGGTCCAGAATAGGCACTAGATCGGGGCATAGGCGAGGGGACTGCACCTCCCTTGAGGTAAGCGAGTCTTGATCTTAACGCTGCCATAGTCATATTCCTGCAATGGGAACATGAACTATTCACAAAAGCTGCCTCAGCGTGCTGAATGCCCAAACACGAGAGGCAACTATTGTGGCCGTCTGCTGGCGCAAGGGAATGACCGCACCCAGAAACACACAAGCGGAATGTTGTTCTTTTAGTTGAAAACAAAAAAGAGAAAATAAAACTCTTTCCGCGCTGAGGCATCCAGGGGTAGCCGTGGCTGTAGAGAGTATAAACTCAGGGAACGCCCACCGATACCGACACACACACACCGTATAATGCTGTGAGAACAGCAGTTCTACCAGAAAGACTCGGGAGAATTATTTCAATAAACCGTACATTTATTGACAGCTCAGCAAGCTGATAATCTACAAAGTCATTTGGCGTAGGCCCCGTCCGTAGTGCATAATCCGAGAGTATCGGATCTGCAATTCCTGCCTAAAGATGAAGGCAGGGGCGCAGCAGACCCCCCCGGGAGGTATGGACAGGACCATCCTGGTGGTGGTGGGGAGGATGGGGGTAATCGTCGCTTCAGTATCTGCGAACTCAAAAATGTGTAAGTACCGAGCTTTTATACATGAGCATAAGAATATGATTGGATAGAAGTGAAGGCAATAGGTGACGTAGTAATTGAGTCTTCCCGGCAGAACTTATGTTAAAGCTTTCATTTGTGAGCTATAAGCTCACGGCCAACGCTGATTGCGCCATCACAACAACGCTGGAACAGAGTTAGAAGATTTTTCCAACTTGTAGAGTCTCTTCTTGCAGCACTCGTGAAGTCAAATAACCTCTCGCCTCCGAAGTGAAAAGACAATGTGTTCGTGCGCCTGCTTCCTGTTTATACCCGCGCTGCGGGATGGGGCGCTGTCGTTCATTGGCTCGTTCTGTAGACATTCGAAGATGCTAGGGCTCCCTGAAGTGATCCCAATTACGTCATCACATCGTACGTCGAACGTGAGCGACTGATAGGGAATCAAATTTCTGAGTAATCCATAGACTGTCAAAGAATAAATACTAAATACAAATAAAAAAAAATTATTACAAAAAATGCTAAATAAAATACCATAGTAAATCTAAATAAATAAATAAATGCATATTGCATAGAATGTATTTAAAAAAAGGTCGTTTAAAATAAATATTTCAATTATATTGCTGAGGCTAACACAAGATTTATAAATCGCACACTATTGGGTCAATTTAAGCCCCATTATGCATTCTACGATAATGAAAAAGCATTACAATGTTATTTTGAATCTAGAATCTATAAACTCGATAAAACAAGTATTTTTTTGCATTGAAATATTGTGTACAACAGTGGGACTGTTATGTGAACTGGCCCCTATGAGACTAGACGTATTTACTTAAATGATGGATCGACGAGAAGGCAGTCCTAATTTATTTTCGCTGTCTCACCTTGGAAAGATTTTAATTATTACTCAAATGTTATCATGATGGCTTAAAGAGCCACAGTTTTGAGTGGCAATTTCTTTTAAATCAGATCTGGAGATGTCAACGCAAATGTATCAAATAACGGCATAAAGATTAATCAGCTCAAGCTGCCAGCTCCCCACAGTTGTCCATCAACTCTTGAAGTGTAGGGTTAACCAAACGTGACCTCATAATCATCAGTCTAGTGGGTGCTATGTGTGGGGTGAACATGTAGATTGTGCGAAGTGAGCCCTCGTTGACATCATTATGCGAATGAACTTAAGAGATGATGGAAAAAGAGGGAGGGGTAATTGTCATGTTAAAAACATTGTGTTCTCTTTCTGCAACATGAATGAAACCAACAATTACAGAGACCATGAAAAAGAAACAAAAGACACTGATGAACAAAAGTAAGATATTTTATACCGTTCAATGTATACAAATTTATTCTAATGTGTGATGTGAAACAATTTATATTATATTAAATTATATTGGGCTATATTTAGCATAATGTTTTTAATAAAATTGATAGCCACAGACTGCAGCATGAAAAGTATGATTCACAAAGTAGATTTATAAAGATTTTGCATTGTTGTCTACAGTAAATGTAATTTCACAGTGAAGCACAGAGTGTGACATGACAGGCATGTGTAATCAGCTTCAGAGGTGTGAAAGAAGATTTGTCTGCACATCTGAAGTGTAGCAATACTAGTTAATTTCCTCCCCATTTTCCCATCATCCCTGTGTGGTGATGTATGATCTTAAATATTAATATTAATATATTTAGTATGAATATTAATATTGAGTTTTTGGTCACACGTCACCTAAGTTGAGTTTGACAATGTCAGATGATTCCTTCCTATACGGGGCACCAACCAAGGAATTTCACCTTGGCAATAAAGAACAATCATGGAAGATTGCATCACATCTGATCAATCTGAAGGATTTAGTGAGATTCTGGCGAACTTGTAGAGCCTCTGATTATTAACACAAGAATGACACAGTTTGCAATAATATGAATTTATTCACAAAAAGATATACAAGATATCACACTTACTAAATACTACTAAGGGAAATGACTAAACTACTAAGAAAATTTGATCAATAATCAAACAGAAACTACAAACTATTACACAAATGGACGTTAACAAAATGAATGCCAAGTAGATAAGCAACGGATTGGACGAAGCAATGAATGGTAATTTAGCAGTCTATGGGGGAGTCAATTGTGGTCTTTCTGGATGCTGGTATGAAATAGTAATAGTCTAATGAATCTATCTGTATACACTGACCCTAGATAAACAGTCTCTACACAAATAGCAATCTCATATAGCAACAACCTAATGCCAAGGCCTTTGGGAAGAGGTTTAGTAAGCTTATATTTACGTTCCACGTGGTTGGGTGATCAGTCCGACGATGGGGTATGTCTTCCACTGGTATCTTTCCGCTCGCAGTAGGAGTAGACTGGATCGCTTTCCAACAGTTGCAGAGCCGCACTGAGTGCTGGGGGTTCGCTGCTGGTCCTTGTGTAATCCGGAGAACTGTAGGTCAGGCGGTGGTCGATCCACAGGGTCCTTTGCAGGCTGGAGGTTACAACGGCGAGATTCGTGCAGGTCAGGCGTTGATTGCTGGAGCCGAAGTCCTCTGCAGAAGCGGTTGGGCTGCTTGAAGGTCCGTGCGGCTGAAGGTTTACTCGCGAGAGTATAACCTTGGTCGTCCTCTTGTTCCTTCCCTCTTCACCTCAAAAACTCAGAACGAGGGTGTGTTCGCTTGGGAAAGCTTTTATTCCTTTCAGTTGGGTAGAGGGTTACTAATTCCCGCCTTCCTAAGGTAGTGGTGTGATTGGGTCGTAGCATTCCAAGTGTTCGCTCTTCACGTCCCACCTTTCCATCCTGTGGAGCTTGGTCTACACCTTGGTTTCAGGAATGAAGGGTTGAGGTGAACAATGGGCAACTGGTCATGAGATTAGCCTGTGATCAGTGGGACGTTTAGTTTAGTTTAGTTTAGTTTAGTTTAGTTTAGTTTATTTATATCAGGACAATGTGCAGTTACATTAAAAAGATGGATGCACCAGATTTAGCACTATGCTAATTTCCATCTGTAGTTCCACGTTGATGTCCTCATTCTTGCCATTCACCTCTGACAATCCTGGTCCAAAATGGTCACTTGTTTGTGATATTCCTTTGTTGAGGGTCTTATCACACCACTTTTTTCATCAAAGTGGAACAAAGGGACTCCTTTTGTGACAAGGGAACCTGTGGTGCCATCTTGTCTGCTGTTCACTACACCTGCCTGCTGCTGAGCTTTCTCAATGCCATTTTCTTCATATAACAAGATGCCATTACCAGCAAGAGGCGTTAAAGCTATATTGTTTGCTCAAAAATAGGAACCGTGCTGTATCTTATTTCTAAGCCTATCTAAAAAAAAAAAAAAAAATGATTTGGAGTGGAGATATTTCTCAAAAGACATCTCTTAAGATCTTCAGACCTTCTGAAGTTCTCTGATAACTCCTTTATTGTATGTGATACTGGGGTTTGTCTGACATCAGTCATTCTGCAAAAAAAGGTGAAATCTTAATTGCGAGCTCATACTTCGTAGCACCACATCAAAAACACTTAATTTTCCTTGTGTACTTGCACTGTTTTAAATCTAAAAAGCAGCTGACAAACTTGACAGACTGAACGTGTTATTTCTGAAGAAATCAAATGCAATGATCACATCAATAACCACTAAGAGCATCTGAGGTGCTCTTTTGATATCTCAACAGCTCTCAGACACATTAGAGGCATTTAGATCTCTCTGTTCAGAAACAATCACTAAGATATTCAGATCACAGCATCTAGTGGCAAGAACAAGTGGCCACAATCTCTCATGCCTGTTAGCCTGATTAGACCTCCATTACAAGGAGACATGATCCGCCAATATAGGTTGGCGTCATTGGCCGAGCAAGCAACAAGAGTGCATGTACATAATCTACTGTAAATATGCCATTTTGTATGCGAGCGAGCATGTGGATAATCTAAAGTGCTTCACATGTCCGCTTTAGGGGTGGCTGTATTATCCCTACAACTTATATCATTCCCAGAACAGCAGAGCAAACACAGCAGAGGTAGTCTAATAACACAGAAGAGCCACACAGTGTTAACGCAATCACAGCATCCAGCCCAGCAATTGTGACTTTGAAAATTCGATAAATTGTCAATTTGCTTTTGATGGAGTGGTACTCCACCAAGTAGCATAATGTTGTTGTTGCTAATGCCACTGTCTTGCACCGCCTTTAATAACCACGCCTTTTCAGTGCAAATTTTTCACAACGTGTCTTTAGTAAATCCTGACAGTAGTTTTTTTAATACCAAAAGAGGGTTTGCGCTGGTGCAAGCTGTTAGTAAATCTGGCCCTAGATCTTAAGAGCTGCTCCATGAGCTCATTTTAAGTGTGGTACAGACCTTATGCGCCAGTGAAACGAGGGCACCGCCATCTTTAGAGTATTGTCTCTGAACTTCCGGTTTTACGGTCGCTCTGTATATCTCTATGGCATTGCTGTCCAGGAGTAATTAGCTTTTGAAGTGGATTTACTTAATGTAAAGTTAACGAAAGTTATCATGAGGATTGTATTGTTTAAAGCAGATGTCTTAGGCAAGGCAAGGCAAGTTTATTTATATAGCACATTTCATACACAATGGCAATTCAAAGTGCTTTACATAGAAGAAATTAAAATAATGAAAAGAAATAAGAATAATTAAAACAGTTTAGAAAAATAAAATAAAATACAGTACTTTTAAAAAATAAAAAAGAATATTTATTATAGATCTTTCTTTCAAAGGATTCCCTTAAGACTTAAATCTTTCAACCTTCTTTTAACCTTCAATCTTCTTACGACTTCCATCTATCAACTTTCCTTTAACTTTCTTTTCTCCCTCATTTACTCACACGTTCTTTTCACTTTCTTTAGCACTTTAGCACTGCGTTCACATTCTTTCTCAGACGAAAACTTTAATATCGTCATTTAAATACTGTTCTACTTTCAAACCCACATTAATCACTTTCACATTATCACCTTCTGAGTGGGCATTTACAGTTTCGGGCTAAATGCCCTGCTGACATAGGAGAAATTAAAATAATTAAAAGAAATAAGAATAATTAAAACAGTTTAGAAAAATAGAGTAAAATACAGTACAGTACAAACAGTCGGACGAACAGCGGCACAGTGCTCATTCAGTAAATGCACAGCTAAACAGAAGTGTTTTGAGTCTGGATTTGAATGTGACCACTGTAGGAGCACATCTGATCTCTTCTGGAAGCTGGTTCCAGCTGTGGCTGGCATAATAGCTAAAAGCAGACTCACCATGCTTAGAGTGAACCCTTGGTATTTCTAGCTGATATGATCCTAATGATCTGAGTGATCTGTTGGGTTTATATTCAGTGAGCATATCTGCAATGTATTGAGGTCCTAGGCCATTGAATGATTTATATACCAGTAATAATACTTTGAAATCAATCCTAAATCTAACTGGGAGCCAGTGTAAAGACCTGAGGACTGGTGTGATATGTTCATATTTTCTGGTTCTGCTCAGAATCCTGGCGGCAGCGTTCTGTATGAGCTGCAACTGTCTTATGGTCTTTTTGGGAAGGCCAGTGAGGAGTCCATTACAATAATCCACCCTGCTGGTGATGAAAGCATGCACAAGTTTCTCTAAGTCTTGTCTGGAAACAAAGCATCTAATTCTTGCAATATTTTTCAGATGATAGTATGCTGATTTAGTTATTGCTTTGACATGACTACTGAAACTAAGGTCTGACTCTAGTGTCACACCAAGATTCCTGACTTGATGGAATTAATTCCTGTCTTAAAAAATGTCAGTCGACCGGGAAGATTTTAAAACGAGCCATTCATTAATAAATACGCAAGATCACTGTGAAAATACAGACCGGACGACAAAAGACAACGAGCGCCGCGCTGAAAACGGGCGGGGCTACATAGGGTCTAGAGTTCTTAGTGAATAAAGCAAATTAGTGCAGCCAAAGTAAGAAAGAAAGAGAAAGGCTATATAAACAGAGCAGTACTATAGCCAAAGAGACAGAACTATACGTCACCATCTTACCTATGCAGAAGAAATTCTATCCCAAATATGAAAGTACATGGTTTCTCTCATTTTATGACTTTTACTGTCATTCATGATGATTACTAAATAGTTTTTTTTTTTTTTTTTTTTTTTTCTGTTGCAGATTTTTATTTGTTTGTCAGATGCCAATCCTTGGAATGAAAATACTTACATAACTATACTTATTTGTGAACATAAGTCTGAAAAAGAACAAGAGAAATGCCCAGAGGTTTCAATTCAGCTCAATGGTGGATTTGGCTTTAACAGACAAATTTACTTTCAGTATAAAAAGTTCTCAACCTTTTTGACTCCAAGGCCCCCAAATATCCACAAAAATATTCAAAGGTCCTATGACTTTAAGATATTTATGATAAACTGGACTTTTCAACCCACTGAGCTCTGCATTAATAGAAAATCTATATTGATTATAGAAATTCCAAGTGAGAGTGACAATTTATTAGAATTATGCATGACACTTTTTTAAAATCAGGCTACTTCATAGTAGAGGGAAAAACTGTTGTTAAAGAGGTTAAAAAATATAATTTGATTTGTAGCTTATTTTGTATTTTAGCTTGTTTTGTTAAATTAAAAATGTTGATGTCCCTGGGATGTTTGGTCAAGAACCATTGCAGTATACACATTACTGTATAAGGAGCAGCTGGACCTTTTGGGGGCCCAGAAGCGAACGCAGAACAACTGAGATGGCCCCAACTTCCTCTAACTTGCACTGGGCCCTGCCCCATGCTTGGGACAGCCCTGTAAATATGTGTATATCAACATTTATTAAATGAGAGCAGAGATTACATTTCTGCATACTGATTATTGTCACACACACACACACACAAAAATTATGTGACATGCTAAAGAACACGTGCACACATTTGTTTTTCTATCATGAAGGGGACTCTCCACAATTTAAATGCATTTAACATATTTCAATGAATAAGATTTTGCTTCATTTTGAACCTCTGAGAGAGATAAATAAGCTTTTACCAGATTCACAGTTTGGAATTAAGCTGAATAAAAATGCTGGAGCATCAGCTCCTTTTCACTGTGTTTAAATTAGCCATGCAAACTCAGTATAGTAATCAGGTGTTGTGCAATGACTGGTGGGTAAATCCTCCACTTCCTGCGAAGTGAGTGTAGTTTAGGCTGAACATTTACGCTCCCTATGATTTGAAATTGCTGTGGCCACTAGAGGGCCCTATGCCAGGTGTATAGATAGATACACTAAATAATAATAACTTTGATAAAGTTTGCGCATGTTAGTGTTTGAAAATTAACAGGCAGCACTATCAATCTAGTACAAAAAGAGGAAAGAAAGCGAGCAAGATAAGGGTAAGTGATTAATCCTGAAAAGATACTGTTGAAATGGTAGCTGCTGGATCATGTCTTATCGGTTTAATTCAGCGTTTCGAGAGCGCTCTGAAGACGCTGTGCAAATGTAACAGTGTCAGTCTCATCCATATTGCGGTTATGACCATGAATGATGATTGTTGTCGCGGGCTCTTCAAAATACGTGAATAATTCCTACCTTTTTATCCGAATTGTTTAGTTTTGTAGACTGCACATTAGATTCTTTCCCATTGACCGGTTACATTTTACAACACTGTGTATTTTCTGCATAAAAAATCGGTCTGATTTTCACATTGATCAGAACAAAAGCAGCAGACTGGCTGAAATAAAATGCAATGTCTCACACTCTGACAGTAGGTGGCGCTTGTGGAACTACAGAAATACAGCTGTTACTGTGGTTACAAGCACAACTTGAAATCTTGAAAGATAAATATACTGAGTAAAACAATTTGGTCAAACTTTACAATAAGGTGTCAATGTGTAGGCTACTTTGGGAATATGGGTGGTTTGGTGAAACCATAGGATCCACCAAAATGGTAGGGCCGGCTCTGATCTCACTGAAGATGGTTGAATTCCCTGTGAATCCACTTTGTGGGGCACTTTCAGGTGAACTTACAAAGCACCGCACTGCACCACCACCGTCACTAGTTACACAACTCCATAGTCTTTCTCTCTGTTTTCCATTCCTTCAACGTCCTTTTCTCTCCTTATTCATTCTCTCTTTTCATCTCCCTCTCTCTGGGCTCCGCCTGAGTGTCCCTCCTAAACCACCTTATCAGCACGTGTGATTGATGAAAAAGGGGAACGTGTGCAGAAATTCAATTATACTGACATGCTGGTGACAGAGAGAGAGATGGGGGGTGGGGGGTGGGGGGTGCTGGAGAAAAAGAAACAGAGAAAGGAAGAAAAAAACAGTGCCCTAGTGAAACGCCACTCACTGAAGTGCAATTAGCTCTCCTGTGAACAAAAGACGTGATTATTCTCTTTAAGATCATGTCTGAAAAACTTGCGATAAAAAGGTTCATCACTTTGTGTGTCACAATTGGGAGAGAAGCATTATTTATGATCCTGTTGGAACAGCTTCTTTTGAATTTTTAATGAAATTCCTCCACAATGTTTGAGCAAAAAAGAAAAGGGAAAAGATAGAGAAGATGGGTGGAGGTATGATGAAGAGGGTCTGTAAACCCATGGATGCTGCGCTCTGAGTAATGACTACGCCAGTGTCTCATGAAGTGTTCATTACATAACTGTCATGAGTTTCTCAAAAACAGATTTTGCAGAATGCTCCCATAGTCTTAGGGGGAAGTGACTGACAGCTGCCTTAGACAGTAAGGTGTTCACCTCACAATACAAGTGAAATACAGATTACTATTAACGAGAGAACCTGGTTTAAGAAGGACTTACAAACCGTCAATGGCTCTGTGTTCCAGTCATGTAATCTAGTCTGACCTACAAAGGCAAAACAAAACCCTCTTCGGGATTGTACACCCAACATTACTATAATGTAGCTACAGTATATATAGTCAATACATATATTCTATAGAATGTATCGCATGTATATATATATATATATATATATATTGCATATATACGCTATATTTTACCATCACCACAGGAACCGTTTCACCGTTTGTATTACTCCACATGTTTCTGCCACATCTATACTGGCAGCACTTCTCACAGCAAGCATCAATGGTGGAAGAGCAAACCCACTATAATTTTACAAATATTACTGTTATTGTGTCACAGAATGTAGGTTTAGGAGTTTTTTTTAGGAGAGAATGCAGTTGTTTAGACCTCAAATATGCGATTTATATACAAAAATTGAGCCTTTTTGAAAATGTTTAGACGTTTTCGGAGATATGAGCTCCTGGCTGAGCTCCAGAGAACAGCTTTATCTTGGCCAGTCCTTCAGGAATTTGCAGCTGGCTCTTATGTAGATAGTGGTTAACTTTGAGACATAATTCATTTTGGGTATATCAAACAGGCAATATTTGGCCTTATTGATCTATTACTTGTTCCAGAGCAAATCGGCAAAGTTGAGTTTCATAACTTTATATTTTTATTTAACTTAAACCCTATACAATAACTAGAGGCTTGCTTTTGTACTTTTGACCTAACTGTTTGCCTGTGTTTATTTCCTATTGAACAAATTTATTATACTTTTAAAATGATTATTATTGGTCATTTAAATATTATTGTTCATTAAATAATATTTTACTTTATATAAATAATATGCCACATTTGGTATTGAGAAAGGATCCGTCAATTATTGTGATTTCGACTTCAGTGGAAATTACATTATTACGCCATTAGATGGCGGCAAAGACTGTCTTTTTGAGTGAGTCAGTGGCAAAGACTTTTATGATGAAAGGGACTGAGACATTGGGTGCGTTGTTCATAAATACCAGTAGAAGATGTACAATGAGGATGTTGTCATGTCACCGGAATCATCAGTGTACCAAGGGGTAGTGATCCAGGGTCCTACTGTCCTTACCAGTGCCCAAATTTGTGTACACGATATACTGATTCACGACCTCGGAAGATAGGGAGCTGATTAAGCAGCCCAAGGTTGTAAATGAGGATTTTTTTAAAAACTTTAAACAACACCTTATAAGAAGCATGCATTGACAAGTGCTGTCATGGGAAATCCCCTTAACTGTTAAAAGGATCCTAAGGATTTACTCAGCAGACATTCAAACTGATTTTTTATTATGGATATCAGACTGATGCAGGTAATACACTTGCTTAGTCAATCTCTCTCTCATAATACTCTTCTCTACATAATACAATAAAGTTTCAATGAAGCGACTCAACGTTCCTTCATTGCTAGTTCTAAAGTGATGTTTTAGAATTAGTAACGGCTTGGGCTTAACTGTTAAACTGTCAACTTGAGATTTGAATCCGTGGTGGAAGGAAGTAGTTCCACCAAAAATATGGGTTTTAAAGACACTCCATAGTTGATTCTTATTTATTTACACACTTGTGCCGCCGAACTGTGGTATAAATGCAATATCACACGAGTAGGAGTGCGATATGGCTCTATATCAGCACTGCTGTGATTGCCTGCGGCATTCGGTCTACGGCCTCGTGCCTACGGCCTAAACACAACTGTGCTGATAGAGAGCCATATCGCACTCCTACTCGTGTGATATTGCTCATATATACACCAAAAAAAGCTTGAAAACCCCTCAGTCTTTGGCTCACAGGAACCAGAACACGGTGGGATAAAGAAGAGATAAAGCAGAAAACTAGAGAAGCAGAACACTGTCTACATTTTTAACCCATCATAATGAATCTTCCATGCTCACCCGGAAAAATCCCTTCATTAATTCCCATGCCCTCTTCAGAATAAGACCTGATCCCTGCTGGAAACTGTTAGGAGATCAATAGAGAACAGAGGATATATTTTACCTCACACAAGCGGCGGTAATGAATGAATGATCACAGTGGCTCCCTCTTACATTGATCCCCCTAAAGCACTTTAAAATAACACTGAGTCTTAGTTTGAGCCTGCACTTTAAACATCAGAAGCTTAATCAATTCATCAAAGCTGTAGGTTTTTAAAGACGCATTACGATAATTAAGAAAACATATGATGAGGTCAAACGGATGATCAGCTACTGTCTTTATAGAGTTAGATGTGTTCGCAAAGTGAGGCAACGAGGGGCAAAAGACGCTCTTTTGTGTGAGATAAAGTTTAAAAATAGCAGACGGCAAAAAAATGTGTTCATCTACACGCTCACTGAGCTTGCATTCACAACTGTCTTTTTGTTACTGCTGCTGTTTTTTTTCTGTCAGGACTTTTTAACAAGCACCAAAACCCCACAGGGGCAAGCTGACAAAGGCAGATAAACTTTCTCCGAGCACAGATAGCTCTCTCTCTCTCTCTCTCTCTCTCTCTCTCTCTGTGGGCACTGCCCCACTCCTGTCAGAAAATTCCTGAGGACGTTCCCTTCAGAGTCCCTTATGTTTACATCATCAGATTACTAATCACATTACAAGTGCTGTCATTCTGAGGAGAACTGCATGTTTGCACTCTACTCAAGCTGTTTGTTCAATCTTTACATGTCATGATCTGTGACGCAGCCTGTCCAGGAAGATGATAATCCCCAAATCATACAGGCGGTCAGAGAGGTCAGTGTCACGATGGCTGGTAATCATCAGATGTGGCAGAGCATGTAACAAAGAGCAGGCATCTTTTTCTCTGGAATGACCTGATGACTCAATACAAAGCATTATATGACAGAACAGCAACATCAAAATGTTCTGCTGCTTTTCAAACAGATGCAATGAAGCTTTAATTTTATTTGTGTTCAGTTGCGCTTAAGGAGCACATGATACACTTATTTAAAATGATGTCCTATACTCACCCTCAAGTCTGTAAACCTGTAAGACTTTCTTTAGTCCATGAAACATAAAAGGAGATGTTAGGCAATATGTCCAAGCTGCTCTTTTCAATGAAAGTGAATGGTGACCAGAGCTATGAAGCAAGATTTAGTCATTTAGATTTTCAGTGTTATTTTTTATTTTATTTATATATATACTTTTATAGTATTTATTAATATTTTGAATTAGCTTTTAGCTTAGGCTTTATTATTTTTTTGTTATTCATATTTATCATTTTTAATTTTTTCTATTTCTATTTCAGTTTTAGTGATTTTAGTACTTAAACTTATTTTATTTTAGCTAGTTGCTAAAGCAATATTTCTAAATTCCATTTTAGTTTTTCATCTTATATTTTATATGATTTTATTTCCGCTTCATTGCAATTAACGAAAATGCCTGTTGATAGTTTTAGAATGTTCAAAGCCATTATATGGCTTTGAAAGACTTGGAATATAGTGTGTGAATCATATGGACTATTTTATTATGTTTTTATGGTGTGGGTTTATTTATTTTTTTATTTTTTTTGGCCCATCCACTACTATAAAAGAGAGCAGAGTGGATATACATAACATCTCTTTTTGTGTTCCACAGAAGACACAAAATCGTATAAGTTTGGAACGAAATGAGGGCAAGTAGATGATGACAGAATTTTAATTACTCTATGAACTATTCCTTTAATAGCAGTTCGGGAGGAGAGCCGAGAGCAAGAGAGAGAGAGAGAGAAAGAGTGAGAGTGTAGCACTGCATTATAGGATTGGCATTTTAATCACTTCCAAAAGAAGCCAAATAATTAACATTGCAGCTCTACATCAATTGTCTTATGCAGTTTTCTTTGTCATTTTTCCTTAGCTTGCATTCATTTATTAAGTAGACAGAGAACACACACGCACACACATCTAGACTAAATAAGATTATGTATACAGCGGCTCTGGGCAGGGCCCGAGTGTTGGAACGGATGGATGTTCTGCCCTGTGGTTTGTGCTGTGTCCATTTGCACTACAGAGAAACTTCAGCTGCAAACGTCACCATCTAACTTTTTAAAACCACCAAAGAAGATGCCATATCTAATCAACTTCAAAACAAAGCCAAACAGGATGAGGAAAAAACACTGTTCCATCTTTCGTCACATGGCAGGTGCTGGGGGAACGCAACCAGCCCGTGTTAAGTGCTCCCATTTCATTTTGATTGGCTGCCAGCAAACAGTACAGAGTAACTGGCACTTGTTATACTTCAGCAGACAAACGGCACTCCTGGGAGATGTCAATCAGACACGCTCGAGGCTGTGACGTAACCACCCAGAGCTACTGAACCTGAAACCAAGCAACGGTTCACACACACTCACTCAAGCATAGACGTACACAAAATACTCCACTTCAGCACCAGACTAATATAACGTACAATGTCAACCAGATTTCAACTGTGATTATCCCCCAGAAAATGCACACACTTGTAAAAATAAAATTTTTAATTCACTTGCATTCACAGGTTTCAATAAAGAGCCCAATATTCACATCCAATACAAAGAGTCATCATAGACTTTTATTGGTCTTTTTATTTTTTTTATTAGGTGTTAAATCATGACCTATTAGCTTTAAGAGATTATGCGAAAGAAAAAACACACAACTGTTTCTCGAAGACAGATATGAGATTAAATAATTTATTTTAGTGCTGTTTGTATAGGCAGTTTTTATTTTTGTATTTCAGGTTTTCATTTGAATTTAACTTTTTAGTAATTTTTTGTGCTTTCGACATTTTATTAGTTTTTTTAATGCTACTTAGTTTTAATTTATTTTATCTTTATTATATTTTAGTTCAGCTTTATATCCATTAATGAAAAAAAATTTTAATAGTTTTACTTTATATTATTGTCAAAGATTGTAATATAAACTCAAGTGATTCTCTTCACAATTCTAACAACACCAAATTATTTGAGCAATGCTATTCCAATGAATTTTCTAGCTCTGTTTTATTACTCTTACTGTATATAAACACATTCTCAGTCTATTTTTACTTCTATTAACTCCTTCCCTGACATTGACGGAAATTTACGCCATTTATGAGACAACGCTTCCATGCCATTGACAGAATTTTCCGGCTTTCCGTGTTTTCACTATTATACGGTAGGGGGCGCTATTATACAACTTCTGAAAGAGTACTGAATCTCTAGATCAAAAGACGTGAAGAAGAAGCAGAAACAAGCCATAGCATATGTAAGCAGATGCATATGTGAATAATGCGATCATCAACATTAAACAGCATATAAATCAAAACCACCTAATGTTACAGAATAAAATGTCGAACCAGGACGAGTTATGGGACTGTGAAGATGGACTCGATCTATTCCATCTATGTTTTGATCATCGTTCTGAATCTGATCCAGAGGTAGTCTGACAAAAACAAGATTTTCTCAGCTTTTTGCTCAAAATGCTGCCTTTTTTATGAAACTTACCCGCATTCAAGAGTTGATTAAAAAAAAGAATACATGAAGCTAAAATAAAATGTTGTTTTTTTTTTTGTTAAAAGTAGAGGCTCTGTTCTTTCTTTTAAAATACCGGTATTGCATGTTCAGATATTCGTACAACAAAATATTCTGGAGGTCATGAAACTTTTATGAAAATCATCAAAAATGCTGGTGGAAAGAAACTGGCAGGGAGATGTTTCTATTTTAAGAGAAACATCTGGGAGCAAGTTGATAGACTAAACACAAGAAAATGTAGTCTTGAGTAATTGAAATAAAAAATATCTGTTTTATCACATAATTGAGAATCAATTGTAATTGAATTGCGAAGCCTTTTGCGTAACTCTCCTGCTTCTCAGTTTTCTCAAAATCTCTCGACAAAAGCTAATAATCGTACTCATTATATTCCATCACTGTAGTCAGGAGACGCTGGCTAAACAGAAAAAGCAAGTGAATGAAACTGCTGCAGAGACTCGCAATTCTCTCCTTGACAGTGATTGTGCTAGAATCGTATTTCTTTCTATTGGAGTTTACACAAATTGAAAAAATATGATGTGACTTTAAACTCAATTCTGAAGAAGTGAGACAATAAAAATGGGAAAATGTAGTTTGCGATGTTGAGACAAATCAGGCGAAAACAGAGATGGAGCAGCTTTGTGTAAAAAGCTCAGCTTGCCACATCTGTCTTAATATAACCATGTGTTCAACATTAGATTTCCTCTGCCATACACAGACACACTCCCTCTGTAACCATGGCAAAAGTTTTTGTGAACTTTCCTAAGGACAAGAATAAACAGCCAAAGTGTCACCATTGACCGGCCCTCTATTGACTTTGTGGCTCATTTTCTGCCTCGCTGTGTACTCATCAGCTTGATTGACAGGATGTCTGGTTCACTCTCAACCAATCAGCGTCTGTGCCAGAACAGACGTTTGGTCTTATCAGACAGAACCTGAGGGAGATCAGATGTCAGAGATGCGCTGGGACTAAAAAACAGCTTGGGACACTCCGGTCTGTTGCCAACTAATGCGTGCTGTTTTATCTTACAGTACTGAATTTCATTTTTACATTCCAAACAAAGAAAAAAAAAACTTCACTGAACATTTAGCATTCACTATTATGTAAAGCACTGTGAAATATGATTCATTTTACTGATTTGATTCATTTGGACAGTTCATTTTAATGAACAGAAGAAGGTTAAAATGATTCACCAATTAATTTGATTCCACATGCATAAATTGTTTTTCTATGAACATTTAATGATATACTGCTATAGATCACTATGTTTTCATCTCATTCATATAAATAAGGATGTTTTCTAGTTGCATTATTAGCCTATTTAGTGTAAATTCACCAGTTCAGATCAAATAATATCACCCAAATGGACACCTTCATATTTATTTTATTTATTTTTATTAAATTTTTTGCCAGATAAACACTGCTCTGATTGCAAAAAAAAAAAAAAAAAAAAAATGTATCAGAGAGGGTTAACATGAGTTTAAATCATCAGGCATCCATTAAACAGATGCTGATGACGGCCAAATGATTATAATATTTTTTTCTCTGGTTTCAGAGACTGTTTATGGTGTCTAAAGTAAAGCCTCCCATTCAGACCTACTTCATAATTAACTTAATAATGTGGTTTTTTAGTTTTTTTTTTTTTTACTTCAGCCTGGTGTTTTACGGCAGTCTAATTGGACTAGAATCAACACAGTTGATACCATGTAAGATTAAAAATAACCTGACCTTTAAAAAAGATGAAAAAGGCCTTATTTCCTCAACATATTAACATAATAAGACTTCTTTAAAATAATCAGATTTTGCAAAAGCATCTGGAAACGTCTCAGCTGTTGCCTTTGAAATACAGCAATCTGACATCTCTGCAGTGCTCATAAAAATATATTGAATCAAATGTCTGCAACAAACGGCCCCCTCTGGCATTCAACGTGAGGGCATGAGCAGAGAAATATAAACATTTAGTAACAGTAAATTAAAGTGCTTATATAAGACAGTGTGAGCCATCTGTGATCCACACTGCTAAAGGAGGGAAGTGTAACTGGATCAGCCGCCCAGTCCTGTCCTCTATCTCGCTTTAGCCTGAGCAACTTCAATGTACAGGTGAAGCCGAAAAGCTTTCCGTGTGCGCTGAGACCTGCAACATTGGGCTAAAGTGCGCCTTAGAACTTAAACCTAAGCACTTGAGCACTAAAAAATGAAAACAGCTAATTAAGATTGCAAGGCAGCAAGTTGCCATTATGCTGAAATGGCAAGACAAATAATACATGGCTTTATTACCATTTAATGTTTTTCTCGTTTGCTTAATTCACATCAAAAGGCTGAGGAGAACACAGCAAAAGTTGCTGACCTACTTTCACTCCTTCAAAGTTTCCAATCCCCCTTTTGAGAGGGCAGTAGAACATGTTGGTAAAGCTCTCTCTGCATGAGAACAGAGGAGGAGCGCCAGACTCAAGCTGTTCTTAAAGAGCTGTGCTCTACAGAGAGGGCTCAACTTCTCACACACAAAGATCAGATGCCTGGCCTCCCCGAACCTCCCACTTTCCCAATCACCCTTGACACACACACACACACACACACACACACACACACACACACACACACACATAATTATCTGTAGTCAGATTGTTGTCGCTCCTGGGAAGGAGGTAGCGGGAATGAGATGGAAAAAAAAACCTAGCGAGTTGTCATTGTAGGCAGCACTTTTAGGCATCATAAACAGGCTTGCGATGCAAAGGCTGTTCTAAAAGGTAGGTAGCATAAATATGCTGCTTCCGAATGCCTGGTTCAGATTACACCATTTTAGCCCGATTTTGGCAGGATCCGTTTGACGTAGGGTGTCGTGGGGATTCGCAAACGACAACGGGCGTCGGGACGCAAGATTCGATCGTTTCATCTCGTATAGTGTGTCATAGTGGGCGACAACCTACGTCGCGTCTGCGATGCTTCACGACATCACGACACAAAGACTAGCATGTTTAATGTTAACGACGACGGCACGCGAGTGAGTGAGGGAGAGTGTGTGTTCGCGAGTGAGCGAGTGTGTGACTGTGTGTGTGCGCGAGAGTGAGTGTGTGAGTGAGAGCATGTGTGTGTGTGTGTGTGTGTGTGTGTGTGAGTGTGAGAGAGAGAGAGAGTGCGTGTATGTGATTGAGTGTGTATGTGTGTGTGAGAGAGAGAGAGAGAGCGCGTGTATGTGAGTGAGCGTGTGTGTGTGTGTGTGTGTGTGTGTGTGTGTGTGTGTGTGTGTGTGTGTGTGTGTGTGTGTGTGTGTGTGTGTGTGTGTGTGTGTGTGTGTGTGTGTGTGAATGAGTGCGTGTGTGAGTGCGTGTAGGCTATGTGAGTGAGCGTGTGTATGTGCGAGTGAATGAGTGTGTGAGACGGCTCGCGATGACTGGTCGGAAAACAACGTGTAGTCTGACATGTTTCTTGTCCACGACATGGCAAGATTTTTAGGAGTCAAAATCGTGTAATCTGACACAGTGACTATCGTAACAGACAAAAAAATCGTGTAATCTGAACCAGGCATAAGGTACCTCATTTTGGCCATACATGTACTTAAAAGAGAAGGCAATCACATAATGCATTACAATGAGAGAAAGAAATGACGGACAAAGCATGCATTTTGAAATAGTGATCGACCGATGTATCGGTTTACCGATATTTTTACCGATATTTAAGCATTTTCCCATAATCGGGTATCGGTTTTGTAATATCGGATTCGCCGATAAACGGCGCCATCTTGTGGCCGTTTTGAGAATTCCGCCATTGCAGCCCGCGTCTGAGGAGATCAGTCAACAACAACTCTGTGCACAGGTAAAACATATGTTCTGCTTGCTTTGCTTTAATTTTTCAACTTTATTTAACATAACAGACATGCAGAAATGAGATTTGAGACATGAATGCCTGATATAGCCTAGTTTATTTATGCAGCTTGGTTCTAAAAAATTGAGACGAACTCATGGAGTCACGTAGCGTAATCCGTCATGTCCTGCCCCAATAAAGACGTAACTTTACATGAATTAAATAAAACAGACATGAATGAGTGCATGTTGAAAATAAAAGCACTGAATTTAATTCTCTATCAGTTGTATTTGCTCACCATTAGTCTCGAGAAAAAAGTTCGTTCATATTGCTGAGCACTCACTGGCGTTGATGATCAGGATGCTCACGGCCACTGAATGAAACTTTTGACAAGATTATCTTGTTTAAACATCCTAGATTATATTATTTACTACATAGCAATTATTTCGCTAATAACGTTACACATCTAAATATACCGCTTTGTGGAAATTAATTATTTATTATCTCCACGCGCGATCGCGGTTGAGTTCTGTGTAAAATAAATGCATAGATAAACAGCACTTTTGTCAGTTGGCATTTCATGATCTAGATTCAGTCTAGATCATGAAATGTCAACTGACAAAGTGCTGTTTATGATCTCGAAAAAAAAAAGTTTGTTCATATTGCTGCGCACTCACTGGGTTGATGACCAGGAATGCTCAAGCACGGCTACTGCATGAAACTTTTGACAAGATTATCTCGTTTAAACAACCTAAATTATATTATCATTTACTGCATAACCATTATTTCGCTAATACAAATCTAAATAAATACCGCTCTGTGGAAATTAATTATTTATTATGTCCACGCGCGATCGCGGTTGAGTAAGTTATATAGTTCTGTGTAAACGCATAGATAAACAGCACTTTGTCAGAAAGGATTTCATGATCTAGACCGACAAAAACATTATTAATAATTAATAACATACTAGTTGGAAAATGCAAATATGCTGTTTTGTTTGTTACTTTCCTGATAATGTTATATTCCAGCTAATATTATTCAGTGAATTAATATTACCCAGTGAATCCTCACTCTTTAAACCTATTAAACGGCACATAAACCTTCTAAAACTGTTTAAAATGAATTACATTTCAATACAAAATACAATACAAAAAATACCTCCAACATGTGGAACCACTTAAAGATACATCACTCAACTATCTTTGAATATATGTTAGAATAATTTTTGTGCTTTATTTTTTACCTCATCAAAGCTTTTATTTTTAAACAAAGACACTTAGTAACAATGCACTTTATTTTTTGGACTCAGACCCCTCTATTTATTTGTGTATAAATATAAAGTTTTTTATGTATGCAAGGAGGGAGTGATTGTTATAAATAAAATTGTTTGTTCAGTTCATTTGTGTTGTAATAATTGTGTCAAAACCAGAAGTATAACAGTAAATAAATATCGGTTCTGCATATCGGTAATCGGCACATAAACATGCAAATAATCGGTATCGGTATCGGTTATAAAAAATCAATATCGGTCGATCACTATTTTGAAATATACGAATTATGTTGATACATTTACCAATTATACAAATTAAATAATTAAACACTGAAAAAAATCATTTAAAATACAAACTACTGTTCAACTGTTTGAGGTCAGTAAGATTTTTTTTTAAATAAATGTATACTTTATTCAACAAGGATGCATTCAATTGATCCACTGTAAATGTATCTTATATGTCTTATCAAAGAGCATATTTGAATGATTTCTGAAGGGGTAGCTATGTTCTCATCCAAAGCTGCCAATTTAACTTATACATAAAATTGGAATATCACATAAAACGTTTGCGAATAAACCACTGTTTCTATCCAGTGAGTCGAAGAGAACAAAGTCGCTGCTTCCTGATAAACTGGTGCTAAATATCACTAATAAAAGTAGGAGAAGCCACTGTAAATAATCATTTTCGTCTATAATAAATGACTTGCGCCTCACGGAGTCCAGATGAAACTAATAAACGCAGTCAAGTTATCTTGCTTTCGGAGGCAGATGTCTGCTGTTTGGGAACGCAGTTGTGTTGGTAATTTACACTCAACCACTTTGACGACAGACTTTGCCCAGGCATTTCAGAGAAACCAAAACAGCATTTTAGATGCTGTGCAATGAGATCGGTCCACTGGTTGGTCCAGTTATGCACATTGAGGTATTTATTCGGTAAATGTGTTTCCATCATAGTTTATGCGCATGTCTTCTTATCAGATAAAAAAACGACTCAATTGAGCGCATAAGTTTTATCATACTTTTTTTATTATTATTATTGATGCCCATCTTGGCGTTTCCATCCAGAGTGTTTAATGCGATATCCAAAAATGTGCACAAAAAGGTGGTTGGAAACATAAGTAATGCCTGCTGAAAATTCAGCTTTGCCATCACAGGAATAAATTGTATTTTAAAATATACTCATATAGAAAACAGTTATTTTAAATTGTAATAATATTTAACAATATTACGGGTTTTTGATCAAATAAATGCAGCTTTGGTGAGTATAAAATACTTTTTTTTTTTTTTTTTTTTTTTTAGCACACCTTTTGAACTTTTGAATTGTAGTATATATATATTAAATTAATTAATTAAAATAATGAAATATTACAATAAATAATAATTTATATTATTTTTCCCAATATTTGTGTGTGTGATGCTTGTATCATGCTGTTAGCTTAGCAATGTGCAAACAAATCAATTATGAGTCTTCCGTGCGCTTCAAGATGCTTCCTATGTAGAATGTTCCAAATTGGTTATTTATGAGGATCCATTTCGGTTAGGATGCTTCCTCAGAAGGCTGCTGTTTATGTAGGCAAAAGGCAGCCAGGCAGCACACTAGGTTTTGGAACAGAGCCAGAGACAGGGGAGATAAGAGACACAAACAGAAGAAGAGTAAAAGAGCATACTTGTGTCCGTGTACACTAATGAACGTTGTCATTGGATGGGGCTGGCAGACAGAGCTGAACAGACAACATTTGCTTCTCATGACTAAAGGATCTGACACGGCCCTGTGCTACACCCTCAGTTCCCTGTAATGCTGTGTTAGTGGAGAGATTATCACAGATGCTCGGCACAGCCCATAAATGATAGTGTGATGCAGGAGAGCAATGGAAAAAGAGAGAGAAAAAACGCCTCCTAATTTGCAAATCAAAGAAATGAGAGTCAGATATTTATAGCCCAAACAGCCTGAGGAGATTTACCCCAATTTTTCTGCTCTCCACTTTCTTTTTTTGCTGCCCAGTGGTATTTAAAACTCACGTCTAATGTCTGTTGATAGGTACAAACTTGCGGTACAACCATGGAGACCCACCTTGACCTCACAACAAAAGTTTGGACGTGGTGTTGAATGCCTCTGTCTCACTGAGCAGTCCTGGCATATGTGAGTTGGCAGAAACAACATCCACAACAACAGGCACAACAACAGGAGACGGCACTTACATTGCATCAACTCCATGACAAAAACCTCCACACAAAGCATGCAATTAAAGGTGAACTTCAAAGGGGACATGTCCAGCGCTCTGCTATGTAATGCATCAGACACTGGCCGAGGGGGCGGTGAGTCACACGGACACCACGCAGTCAGCAGAGCGTGCGTGTACATGACACAGATCAGGGATCAGTTAAGATCTCATAGCTACAGTAACATGCAAACACTGAGGTTTCTTGGGGTCAGAACAACTAGGCTATGTATACGTATGGAGGAATGCCTCAGATAGTCGATATATAGTGACAAATTACAGATATACATATAAAATAACAACTTATAATTTAGAAAACTGTAAACCCTTATGTGTTAAGCTTTATCATTACATGTACAGCCGTGGCCAAAAATATTGCCAGTGATTTTGCGTTTCGCAAAGTTTGCTGCTTCAGTTATTGTGGTGTTGATTCACATTGTTAGATTATTGTGCAGAGTGATCATATGCATTTTGAATAATTGCAAAAAGCTTCATTGGCCAAAAAAAAAAAAAAAAAGAACTTTGTCACTGTAACGCAGTTAGATGTTGTGGGAAGAAGGAGGCGGGAACCAGCGAACATTCAAAGACTTTATCACATAAATAAATAAACAACAAAAACAAAAGTAAAGGCAGCAGTCCATCATGGACGACTGCTGCCACATTTAATAAAACAGAAACAAAACACAAAGTAAAGTCCAGGCCTGGCCTCTCTCGTCCTTCACTGACGTCGCTCTTCCTTTTATGTTTCCGCTCCTCCGTGAGAGATATGAGGCCAGTGCATCGCGCAGGTGTCGTTCATCAACAATCACGCCACCGGCCTCACGCCGTTCTCCCACGGCCCTCAGCCTCGTCCTGCTCGCCACAGTCACAAAAACCCAAATTTCACTGTTTTTTGGCCCTGGCCCAAAATGACCAGCTCACATCATTTAACTAATCATATCTTTACCACATGGGAAAGTGTGAACAAGTACTAGTCAGATAAAATCAATCTATTATTCTTATTGAATTATAAGAGCAGGCTGATTGCTATAATACACAAGGAGGGAAGAAGTGCTTCCAATCATTGTGTTCTTGTGTTAGCAAAGATGTGAGCATTGAGTTACACATATAATTACTTTGAGACAATGGATGTACCAACTGGTTAGGGTTTACAGTGAACCAGTGAAAGGCAATCTGCTGGTCATAGGTGAAACCAGGTCAGCCATGTCAGGAAAAGAGAAATGGTCGGCACATAGACAGGGCCTTCTAGGACACTTTATCCTGCCCCTCAGCAAGTCCCCTGCTTTCAATGCTGTCAAATGTGTGAATGTGTGTGGGAATGTGTGCATATGTGTTTGTCAGCTACAGCAATCAAAACCAACCCTGAATGCAACTCACATAGAACCCTGACTTGAGCGTAGGGAGACAGAGAGAATATGAATCAGTCCTAGATTTGACACGCACAATATTTCAGTCAATCTTAGGCCACCTGTTCCTGTTGTTTTACCTCATTAGTGCATAGTTTACTCAGCCAAATGCTCCTTCCCTTCAACCACACTCAGCCATCAAAATGCTGTTCCTTTCCTCTTTCTCACACACACACTCACCAGAACAGTTTCAAACACTCCACTGGTGTTTGAACCTTTTAAAAAATGATAAATATGATATTGACGGAGTCTTGCTTAAAATCCATAAAAGCAGAGTTTCCTCAGGAATTCCAGTGAATTTCCTCAAGAATTCCTTTCATTTGACAGCACAGCATCCTGTATGATTGGGTAAGGTGATAGCAAGTGACAGGGTTTCCTATAAAACAGGAAAGCAAACAGACTGGAGGTCCAGAGCAGGTTGATTATTAGAGCGGGAAGCTGTACCTCGCATGGGCCGAGCCAGAGCTCTGAGACAGCAGCACTAAATAAAGAAGCCCTCAATTCTCCAGGATTGTGTCATATGTCAAATTATTTGTGAAGAGAAAAGTATAGAATGTGACGTCACTTACCGCATACATGTACATGATTCTCTAACCCTATCTCTCAAATATACAGTGTAGCTTGCTTTACCAAGCTACCAAGCTTTGCTTATTTGCTGTCTATTTTATTGCAGAGGAGTAGCTTAAGCCTAAACTGGTGTCTGTGTTTTAAAACATGGTTGGTTTCTAGATAGTCTAACCTGGTTATTATCTGGTCATTAGCTGATAGACCAGGAGTAGACCAGGAGCAGGTTTGCACACCCCTGTGGTTGACCATCTTGGAGCAACAACAAACCAGGTACCAGATGGTCATTCCAGTTTAAATTGATCATCTTAGGCTAACTAATAACGATTTAAGACCAGCAAAGAACTAGCATAGACAAATTATTGGCATCTTAGTTCATCTAATGACCATCTTACCAACTATTGACCATCTTATGGCCCTTTTCTACTGCATGGTACGGCTCGGTACGGCTCGGCACGGCTCGGCACGGCATGGCTCGGCTCGGCTAGCTTTTCCACTGCAGTTTAGTACTGCTTCAAAGTGGGTGGGATTATAGACTGATCGTTATACAGTAGTTGCGCCACATCTACTGCTGTGACATCATCGTAAACGCAGCACAAACAAATGCAAAACACAGGAGCAATGGAGCATATCGATGGAATGGTGTTCTTGATTCTCGGCATCTGGAAGTTTTTCATTGCATGACGAAAAAGTTTGTTTGTTCGGGTTTAATGTCTTGTGTCGCAAATCCACTGACGCTGGTAGTGATGATTCTCTCTGACAAATCAATGATCTGCAGTGTTTACACGTCACATTTTAGTATCGGTACGGCTCGCTTGGAACCTCAACCGAGGTGGTACTATTTAAGTGAGCCATACTGAGCCGTACCATGCAGTGGAAATGTTCCATCAGACCAGATTGACCATCTTAGACCAGGAATTGACCATCTTAGACCAACTAATGTCCATTTGAAAAGCTAATGAACATCTAAGAACAGCTAATAACAATTTAAAACCAACTAATAACCATTTAGATCAGCTAATGACCATCTTAGACCAGCTAATATCCATCTCAGATCAGCTAATGTACATCTCAGATCAGCTAATGGACATCTAAGACCAGCTAATAACCATCTTAGACAAGCAATTGACTATCTTTGTCCAGTTAATGTCCATCTTGACTAACTAACAACAATAAGATACAGATAACAATAACCAGATGAGGACTACCTTAAACCATTTTTCCAATGTGTATGAGTGTGAGAGAAAACATGAAAAACTCAACTGACAGAGTTTAAGATTCAATTACAAAATAAGACAGAGTAGATCCAGTAGATCTCAGTGGACTATAGGTGGCGGCTCAGGATACTTGCTCTCCCTAACAGAGATTTACAAACAAATAGACACTGGGGATCAGGGTAATTACCAGGTGAAAGCTTATGAAAGATTTCTAAAATGGCTGCACACACACATAAACACACATCGATCAATAAAAACAGCAGCTTACAGCCAGGGGAAGTGTCTCACACTGACAGATGAGGAAAGCAACTCAATTCTACTCCAACTAAACTTCCCATTTAAGTTCATAATTCACATCCTGCACTAACATTCACAAGCACTTAGATTCACACTTAATACAGTAGAGATTGATTTGCACTTACAGTAATACCGCTTGTAAGATTAATCTAACCGCCACTGAGTCATGTTTACAAATCAGATACGGTTCGGTGGATTCAACACACCACCTGAGATCTTCTCTAAGGGGTCCGGAAGGTTTGTACCATAATGAATCACACTGTCATTAACACCTGCCCCATTTTCACTCAGGTATTTAAAAGAGCTATTGAAAAATATTTTGAAAATTAAAACACTCTCCCACCACAAAAGGCAAAAGAACAAAAAGAACAAAAACTAATTTTGGCAGTAACATACAGTAAATAAAACTCCACAACGGGTATCTCTCTTTTCTCTGAAGGAAGACTGCATGGCTTTTTGTTTTGTGTTGTTTTTTGGGTGGCAAACCCTTTCAGGATATTATTTTGAAAAGGTACATGAGATTACAGAGGTGTGCATGAGAACGAGGGAAATTGAAGATCCAAGTGATTTGCTTGAGGGAAGCATGTGGGGACGAAGTTTGGACTTGGATGGGAGAGATTTTTATGGTTTTATCTCACCGAGCATCCGGCCAATGCTGCACAGCTCACTGCATCTTCCAATTACAGTTTCAGCCCAGCGATCACTGCAAACCCCTGTGTGATTTGATGTTCGCATCTCTGGCAGATCCTTGCAGTTGGGACCAGCTCATTTGCACCAGAGCTTTCAGAGAAGATGGAAAGGCCTTGGCTTTGTAAGAGAGTGAGAAAATCTCTAGTCTCCACACACATACACATCATATCAAAAAGTGCTCAAGCCACAGTACTGTGTTTACTCAGTGAGGGAGATGATCGCTTTATCACAACAATGTTGATCCAATTAAAATATCATTTTCATCAGCCTCGTCCAGCAAGTGGACAGAGCATGTGCTTGTAAGCTGATTTTCACTAGCCGGTTGGTTTCCAGGACAGACGACATGTGTACACTGTAAAAAGTAAAAACTAGGGCTGTCAATCGATTCAGATTGAATTAATTAACATGCCTATTAATTGCACATATTTTCTGCATTCTTTTTTAATTGTTGGTCACAATTACAAGCTGACATCTGAAGTTTCACACTTCAGTCCAGTAGTTAGCAGACATGCACCTTTTACATTGGTGTGTAGAAAAACCAGGAGAAGGAGTAAACATCTTCTTTTTCCTACTGGACTAAAGAGTGAAGCACTTTGTGATGCTCATAAAGGTAATGGTGGCCTGATTTTACAGTTAAAATTGCTTAAATATCAAGTTGTTTTTAACCAAATCCAATTGGAATACTTGGGAAATGAAGCCACATGGACTTTTTGCAGACACTCTTGGGTGCTTTAATTAAAAATACTGCCATCATACTCATTAAATTATCTTTTTTAATGTTGCACAAAAGAATGAAAGTCATGGTGGACTCTAAAAGTCAGAATTTAAATTTTTATGTGAACAGTACATTTAAGACAATTTCCTACTAAAATGTGCCGTTTCAGTGCAATTTCCTTTTGTTCATAAAGCCAGGTCATTTCAGTCATATTAATTAGTATTTTAGATAACATGACAAAACATGTTTTAACATTGTATACTGGTTGGGAATTCCGTTTAGTGGACCAGCGGCCACGTGGGTTCGCACCCCTGTGATGGTGTAAATCAATAGTGAAGGAGAGCGAAAGAGTCGTAACTGAGCCGTAATCCCATTCCCACAGGACTGTCAGAGTGCCATGCTCTATAAAGCACAAGTCATTGCACAAAGCTGTATCTGCCACGTGTGGCTGGGATCGGGTTTACAGCTTACCTGGCCTCCCTGTGTAGGCCCCATGGGTAGCATGAAAAGATTTTCTGACAGTCCTCCAAGCAGCCCATAATGGTTGGTTAAGCGAGATTTGATTTCACAGTTCGGCGAATCTGTGCAATCTGTGATCAATGGTGACAAAATGAGTGGGTGTGTTCATTTATATGATTCCTGCGTGTTAAATTGTAGTAATAATAGTAATAGTGTCACTCATCATGTTCACATTCAGACCCGTTCAGTGGGTTCTCATGAAACATCTATACTCAGGTACAGAGAAGCACACGTAAATATAGGCAGACTACAATCAAAACGTAGTTTCTTTAATTCCCATATGAATCTTCTTACAGCTGTCACTGAATTCTGTAACCATTATTTGTGAACAGCTGCATCTTTTAATCCCAGCACAGGCCTGAAATTCTCTTTCAGGGGGTTTGATCTTATGCATTTCTATTTCCAGTCCTCTCCCTTCACACGCCCAGTGTGATGGCATGCCTAATTTATCTTCACTCACCTCCCTCTGAAAATTCAATCACCCAGGATCGATTTTAGGTTTGCCAGCAAGGATCTAAAAACAGCTCTCTCTCTCTTCTGCCACTGACAGATCAGTCCCTAAGGGAGTTCTGGTCTAGACCGCACATCCACTGTATTGTCTTTCTCCCCTCGCTCAAGCACTAGGCCAACGTCCCTTTATCTTTTCATTAAGCAGGGCTGCATGCACCGCGTGACTTACCTTTTCTCCCGCTCAAAACTTTAGATAGAGAGGGTCTTTCATTCTGTCATTCTCCCCTTCCCTGCACCGGGCCTATTCACATCAAATCCAAAATATGCATGACAAGATTTTGAACTCCATAATACTGATTTGAAAGTATAGTCGAAATATACAATAATCAGAGACCAGGACTATTTCATACTGCCCCTTACTGGTTGGATCACACTCTAAATATAGAATGGCTTATTTACAACATAAAAGTTTTTAGGACATCTACAGAGAAATTACAAGAGAGTATACAGTACATTCAAAATATCTTTCATATATCTTTCATAAAATCACATTTAAAAATGTTTTGTTGTAACGGCAAAGAATATATTATTAAATAATTTTGTAATTGTTTTAAAAAATGTAAAAACGGTTTAAAAAGTTATCTGAAACTGAAATTAGGGGTTTACCACCATATTTTAATTACAGAAAATATACTTCAACTGGAGCTAAAAGCAATTTGGATGGCACACGAGGGTTCGATGCAACTAAACAGTGCAAGATGATCAAATATTTGCTAAATTTCATAGTGCTGTGAACAAATTGTTTGCAAAAATGTTATAATTGTGACCGGAGTATTGGGTAATATTCTCTAGAGTTTGAAAGGACTCTTGCTGTCAATGGAACATCAATGATACTGTACATAAACCAAAGTTACAACTTAGCCTAGTTTTGATGTAAATTAGCCTAGTTTTAACTAACACACTACTAAATAATTTTGTATTGCACCATTAAACTTAGTTGAAGTGTAACTCTACGTATACACTAAATATTTATGGAAGCCTCCTGCTATTGGATCACTGAGGGTTAACATCATATTATGTGACTACACATTACTTTAAGGAGAGCTTAGGATCAGCTAGCTACGTTATGGCTTAAAAACAAATGGTGCAACACAATAAATTACAGAGTTAGTTATAAACTAGCTAATAGTTACTAAGCCTCTAGGAGTGGACTTTACGTTTCAGTTTAAGATAGAACTTACGAATGGCTGGTGCAACCCTACTCAGATCACAGACGAGAGAAGGAAGGAAGCAGACCCAGCTCCACAGGGTTTGTGAACACATGCCTGCTGGAGATCTTACTCTGGCCTAGATTTTCAGATGCACCATTGCACGCTCTGCCTATGACAAGAGATACATCAGGGACATGCATGCTCAAGTATAGTCAGACGATCAAATGAATGTTTTTAGAAGGCATCTTTAAAACGACAGACTACGGTAAAGAAACGTCCTTGAGGTCTTACATGACTGAGTATTTCAGGAAGTCTTTCACAATCAGATACACCATCATGTTTAAAGGACACTCTAGAAGACTGCTCACACTAAGTTTGAGGTTCTTTTAATTGTAAGAAGAAATGATTGCTCTGTAGATTTAAATGACCTGCAGTGAATCGGAAAAAAAATAGAGCTACCGAATCGGAAAAAAAATAGAGCTAGCTTTTACCATAAAATGTCTTTTCTTTACATCCTGTTTGTTGCGGAGTGTTTGCTGAATCCAAAGACTGCATTAACATCCCACCCCACCCCCACCCTAAAGCATGCCCATCTCTCCGCTAGGCCCTTGAGTTCCTATTCTTCCACAAGGCTGCCTCGCAATGCAAGGCTGACTGCGCTACAGCCTGCCTTTTATTTTAGCCTGCAGGCTCTTTATCATTCCCCAAAACTTGGTTGCTAATGAGTTATTCCTCCATTTCCTGCTTTTTCTTGCTTGCAGTAAACAGAAAAAAAAATCTCAAAAGTTATGAACATAAGAAGCATTATCATTTCAGGCCCTATGTGCTCAAACAAGGAGGTCAGTCGTTCAGAGTGAGCTAATCTCATCATATGAGATACGACAGTCGCTCCTGTAAGAACAATCAACATCAGACACACTTGTCCACCCACGGATCCTTTGCTCTGTTTAGGGAGGGTTACAGGAAGTAGTGTTGAGGTTGACAGGAAGAAAATGTGGTATAACATGCATACATGTACTCGTTTTGACAGGCCACATAGATGATGCTATTGATGAGTCACACAGAAAGGACATGCTGAATCACACATATTGTGACTGACATGGGGTCATTGGGTATCAGCTCTCTCTCTCTCTCTCTCTCTCTCTCTCTCTCTCTCAAAAAAAAAGTTAAAGTCACCATGAAATCTAAATAGACCATTCTCATTTATTTTACTGAATATTGAAGTGTTTATTACAAATAAACAAATCTCTCCCTACATTTTTCTCAGTCCAGAAGCCATTTCACTCGGATATACATTTACATTTACATTTAGTCATTTAGCAGACGCCTTTGTCCAAAGCGACTTACAAATTAGGACTGAATTCAGCGAGTCATCATAAAGAGGCAAAAGCAACAACAACGCAAGAGGTGCTCAAAATACGAAGTTCAGGTATTATTCAGAGTAACATAAGCCTGATAAGTGATGTTTCAAAGGGAAAGGAATTTTTTTTTTTTTTTTTTTTTTTTTTTTTATAAGGTAAAGTGCTCACGTGTGTGACTGTATACTGTATATACGTCACAATAGGGAAGAAAAGTCTTACATTACATCTTTTTACATTAATTCATGAACTGTAGACTGTAGTTTTACAGCACTCTACATACAGAATAGCTATGTCTGTTTTTGGTTTGGTTTCTGAAACCACAGGTATGCAAAATCACTTACTCTGATCTCTTACTTTGGTCCTATTAACTTGTTAAGATGAAATTTACATATTTCATTTGAAATATATTTCATCATTATATATATATATATAGAGAGAGAGAGAGAGAGATGTACACATTTGTATATATACTGCAGTTTTAGGTTATATACAGCTAGCTAATCAGAGGTCTGTATTGTGTACTGTATCTGTGTCTGTATTAAAGGTGTTTTTTGTGTGTGCACTTGTTTTGAGGATGGCACACTTGGCATTGCTTGAGGATCTTGCTGTGCACGCTTTCAGCGCGTCTTTAGAGAGTGCCATGTATGCTGAGAGTGCAAAAAAGGAAAGGGTGTGCGGAGAGCCCTTATATGGACATGGTTTGGGTGTGTTTTATGAAAAATAGTAACTTTGTGTACGCGGTTGCCCATCTACAATATTTACATTTACATTTACATTTATTCATTTAGCTGACGCTTTTATACAAAGCGACTTACAATTGCTATATATGTCAGAGGTCGCACGCCTCTGGAGCAACTAGGGGTTAAGTGTCTTGCTCAGGGACACATTGGTGTCTCACAGTGGATTCGAACCCGGGTCTCTCACACCAAAGGCATGTGTCTTATCCATTGCGCCACTACCACCCCCCAGTTTCATTAACGTTCAAACAAGGATAAAGAATAAGATAATAAATCCATGTGTGTACACATGTTTTGTAAATTAGGCGAACATTTTTAGTGAGAAGCTATAAATATGAATAGGCTAATCCACGGAATTATTAGTGAATGAGACCCAATGTTTTAAAGTTTTATTTTAAACAAATAAATAATAAATTAATGAATTAATTTATAAATTAATACAATTTGTTAATTAATTAGTTAATTAAACGTGATTAATTATACACAATAAATTACATTATTATTATTATTATTATTATCATCAGTATTACTGATTGTAAAATATCATAATATATTTAATATAATATATCATTTAAATGCTAGTGTTAAACTTTTATTTTAATATTTTATTAACATTTTATTAATTTAATAAGACAGAATATCATTTAACTTAAAATAAAAATTTAAATGAAAGTACAATCCAGTTCTAGCAGCACTCTTCTAAAGAGAAAATGCTCATCACACTAGATGATATCAATGTCACAAATGCCACCGCTCTATTATGACTGTGAACAATGCAAAGAGTACAGTAGGATGCACAGCGAACGCAGCGAGTGCTAATGCCACCCCTTCTAACAGCAAGTGTTGCATGCATTTTTCATGAACAATCCTTTTTTATTGACACACCAGTGAGCAGTATACCCACCGGTCCCTCTTGAGCGGACAAGCGCTTGCGTTATGTATACGCGATGTTTCCTTAAATATTTATGGGTGATCTTAATCCTTCCCATTGAGTGGCCGCTGACCACTGATCGGCTGGGTGACCAAATCTCATTTCATGGTCGTTAACTGCAACAGGCTAATTGGAATGAAGCCTAGGCCCCCAGGCAGGGCAGCGTGAGGTGGTAAGGGGGCGAGCTCATTACTGCGCATTTATAGAAACTGAGGGTGAATGCCTTTGACTCGACACACTGAGAATTTCTTCCAAACTGGGCCACGAACAAGGGGACGTGAGTTGATCTGCCAGCGCAACACAGCTAGCTGTGTTACATACACTATTGAAGCTAAAAGTCACAATCAAGCAAAACGGTTGACACCACCGTGTCCTAACCAGACGCGATGCGATAAGATTCCAGCGACAAATAATTTGTCTGTCCACACTAGACGCGACGTGACTGCGAGATGTGTCGAAATCAATCAAAACCCACAGCCAATCAGAACAGAGTGTGGGCGGAGTCTCACGGCGAGTGCACAGCACCAGCGAGTAATCTTGACGGCAATCGCAAGAAAATGGATAAGCTACATACTCAAATTCACAAATATTACACCATTTAAACATTATTAAAAATACATAGGCTACTGAGTTACTAAAACAATCTTTGTCGAAGAATACACTTGTTTGTTCACAGTTTGAACGTTCTTGTTTCCATTTGTTTAATTTCAAGATCTGAGGTGAATTGTTGCTTTTACAGCTACAAAGCTGGGAGCACTAAATGATATTCAAAGTCACATTGCATGCGTTTAACATTAAATAAAGCACATAAACAGTACCTGAGATTATCATTGCCACACTTTGTGTTTGTTGTTCCAGCCGCGACGTCGCAGAAAAATAGAAACCGTTTCTAAAATAGAATCGTCGTGTGACGCCATCGCGGCTGGTTAGGACAAAAACTCTGATTAACATGGAAAAGATACCTTTTATCGCGCGTCACAGCGCGTGTAGTTAGGACACGGTGTGACAGATTTTACCTGTAGATAAATATGTGCTCAATCTTTCTGACCTCCTTTTCTTCCTTTACCTCCTTCCTCTCTGCTTCAGAGTGCTATTTCTGACTCCCTCAGTCATGTGCTTGCTGTAAGCAGGACAAGGGCGGTGAAGATGACCACTTACTACAGAGCTGAAACTCTCCTTGCTCGTGTATGTTGCTATAAGTTATGCATTGCTAAGTACAGTGATTAATTAGTCAGGCAGTGGCTAATAAAGACGATGCCCTATGTGCGGCCTCTATGGTCAAGGAACTGCAATCATTATCTTTGCCTGTTGCCGTATTATTACTTCTTGAAAACTGCCGAAAGGGCAAAAAAAAACATCGCTCTAAGTAGGTGAAAATGTGTTTACAGAGGCTATAATTACTAAACCACCACCACAATGGGACGCCCCATTCCAATGGGAAGCAGTCGTCACTGATGTTCTGCATATTTGCTGCGAATCTAAAATCTAAGGCTGAATCCGGAAATGCCACCTATACCCTCTAATAGGGCATTATTTGAGGGGACAGTCATTTGTAGTAGTGTCCGAAACCATAGTGTACGTTATTGAGTGCACTCATTCTATCCCACATTGCACCACAATAACGAGTGTAGAGCCGATGTACACTCTACGGCTGTCCAAATTCGCTTGCTTGTTTTCATTCACTCCTTCAAGTGAACCGTATTAGTATACTAACGTAGGGAATAGTGATTGAAGGTTTAGGGGACGATTTCGGATTCAGCCAAAGTGCAGAGTGAGCGTCCTTAAATAATGGAAGAAAAGACTGGGAAGTTCAAAGTGGAATTTCTGGCAAAGCATCAGACAGATGCGACAGAGCCATGGCTTAGGTCCTGTGATGATGAATTGGGCTATCTGGAAAGTGGATCCTGTTATTAATAATAATTTGTGATCCTCTAAATTACACATAAACCCACTGCATTTATTATACTTTTTACAATGGCCCAAGGGCTTTGGACTTGGCTGGTTAGCCCTTGCTGGTGGATGGCTGTTACATGGGTGTTTCTTCAACAATGGGCACATTTAGCTTTGTGGACTTTTAAAAAACAAGTCAAAAGTGTAAATGACGGTGAAAATTACATAATTAAATTTAAACTCCTTTGTCTTGCTAAGGCTAATCTCATAATTAATATTATACAAAATTTTTGAATCCTAAATACCCACAATAATATAATATTTCTACACTTTTTGCTCAATTTTACAAAATTACTGTTTAACTGGAAATGACCAAAAAAAAAAATCTGTTCACAAGTGATATTTTCTGTTTTCTTAATTTTTCTTAATTTCTCCAATTTCATCTTAAGCATGCTCTTCACTGACACATGTTATATTTTGACTTGTTTATCATATTTTAATATTTTAAGATTAAAAGCGGGCAAACAAAAAAGTAAGACATCGTCATGGTGTGGTAAATAGTTTCCAAGTCAGTTATCTTTATACATTGACAGCCATTCAAAATGAACCATGTTTTTCGACTAAATATAGCCTACACTACTGTTGAATATGAATATGCCAAATTTTATACAGTCAAGAAGGATCTTATGTTTCTCAATCCTGAAATTTTTTTTACAGTGTCCTTGTTATATATGTTACATGTACTTACCATAGTAATAACAGTAAATTATGCATAATTACATGCAATTTACCCTCAACCAAAACCTAATCCTACCCTAACCCTATAGTAAGTAGTTAATTATAATTACTCAGTACTTAAATATATTAATACACTGTAACAATGACATGTTAAAAAAAAGTGTAACCCTATTTTTTCTCCTTTTTTTCCAAAAAGCAGCTGCAATTAAGATTTAATTATTATGTTTTCACCAGGTAGTGCAGGACACCTTGCAACTGCAAAGTATAGCTACACAGACTCCTGTTACAGTCACTATAAAAATAAATCAGGGCATCTTATCCATTTAAAGTACTTCATAAAGGCTTTAATATGGCTTTAATTCTTTTTCAAAAACGTATTGTCTTTTTAAAACCATTTGTACTGTTTTTATGACTACAATGATGTCTCATCAGATAAACGTTATCTTTTTTCTATTTGCTCCAGTTAAATGGCCATAAAGGAAAGAAACACTAAAAAATCTTTTTATATCAGTCCAACTCCGTACAGAGCGGATATAAAGCCATTATAAATTGCTTTGTGAACACACACAAAAAAACTAAACATACCAAAGCACGTACTAAAAGTGTTCTGCTCAGACACTTTTGTTCCTACATATCCAACATATGTTCAGACAAACCACCGTTATCTGAAACTAATTTGGCCTGATAATAAAACCAGTGCTTGCGGCGTGGATCCGCTCTCCAGAGCTATTTCAATACCAGAGCAGATCTACTGCATCATGAGCTCTTCACACCATCACAGCTTCCCTTTGTTCTCAGATACCATCTCACAGCTTGAGGGGCTTCTCTTGTTGTATTACAAATCGATTTCCATGTCGTAAAGTGTGAAATACATGTGACGTATATTGTTTGGCCGTATAACCGTGGGAACCTCACACAACCCTACAATGTATTATCACTACGTCTAGCACAATCATAGAACCACACGCTTAAAAATAAAGATTCTTTATTAGCATCTCTTGAAAATAATGTTTCGCAGTGATGCCATAGAAGAACCATTTTTGTCTTTGTTTTTGTTTTGTTTTTTGGGGGGGGAACCAAAAATGGTTCTTCTTTGGCTTTACTACAAGAAAAAAACCTTTTGGAAAACATTTTTTCGAGAGCGCAGGGATTGTGTCCTTTGCAGGGAAGCTTTGTTTTAATGCCCGTATTTGATGTTTTAGCAGATGTGTGCCTCTGAAAGGACCCCAGATGCCGCAGCCACACTCCCCATGCCGGGGTGGACATATGCGGGCTGCCGTTGGCTCGGCTGTCACAAGCTCCAGCGCTTCCCTGAGCTAATGTGCCAAGGCCAGTCACCATTAGCAAAAACACAAACACACACACATACACACGATGCCGCCTGGTGCAGGCTGCCAGGGATCAACCTGCTCCAAATATCCGGCGACGTTACCTTGAGCATGTGTGCAGAGGAATGCACGCAAAACACAAACACAAATAATTATGCATACACACACACCTTAGAACACAGAACTGTGGGCTGTTTGAGCAGAAGTGTGTGCATCAGCAGTAAGGCGTCCTCATTTCAGTCCTGTGGGCTGATTCACCCCTCCTCATCCATCCAGTCAGAGAAAGAGAGAGCGAGGAGGAGGAGGAGGACAAGATGGAAAGTGAGTGATGAAAGAGGAGGAAGAGACAGACTTGCGCGAGGTTACTTGGATAAGTGGGCCACTGCTGCAGCGTAAGACATCAGCATTCAGACGGCATAGCGGAGCGAGGATTGACTCTCTCTCACATACACAATGCATAGCACAGTTGCGTTGAACAGAGGCAGACTAGCTTATGGTTGCTGATTGTGTTTCTTGAGTGAGAGAGAGAAAGAAAGCAAGGCCCTCTGGTGGTCAAATATAAGTACTGCTGATATTTTACTACTACAGCAAAAAAAATAATCATGCCTAAAATTGACAATAAAAAACAGTTCTCTATTGTTTATGGACAAACAATGCATGGTAAAACTATGCCCAAAACTTGATTTTGTTCTAAATACACAAAAACGATTGCCCAGCTTGCCTCACAAATTCTAGTTTAGATATTGTGTACTACACGTTTACTAAGTAAACATTTATTTCATATTTAATATAAATATTTAATGTTTAATTTAATATTACACTTCATATTTAATATTAATACTAAAATGTAATATTCAAATAATTTTCAATTTATCTATTTAACAATAAACTAATCATTTCAATGTAATATATCTTTCTGTACAAGCATGCACAATATATTGGTGCCATATTGCCTATTGGCTGATATAAAAAAATAATAATCAAATGTAAAAATATATTACATATTTAATATTGAAATCAAATAGTAAAATTTATATTTAATATAAAAATATGTATTATTAGTATTAAAATATAATATCAATATAAAATTCAAACAGCATATTTAACAACAAACCAATAATTAAAATATATATTTTTGTACATTATAAAAATCTGACTAGAATTTGAAAATATTCATTTTATTTTTATTTTTTATTCTTTTTTAGACAATATGGTATTGGCCATTTATCAGTTATTGGACATAACATGAAATTAATTATGATCTTTTTGGTATTTATAATACATAATTTATATGCATTCCTAACATGCATTCCTAAACTAATTACACACAGTTCAAAGTGTTTCAAAGATTTTTTCACTTATATAGCAAAGCTGCTCCCATAAGGTCCACTTAAACGGTCTCAATCAAATACTCTTTGTTCCTTTTTAAACCTGATTAGTTTTCAAGTGTAAAAACGAGTGTCATTTTCTTCAGAGAGCATTCAGACTTATTGACTTGAAGTCAATGCATCAATCCCAACATGAGGTCTGGCATGGAAGACTATAGATCTCCCTCCCAGCGTTAGAGGACTGATAGTGCTCAGCTCATATTGGATTTGATTGGATTTGTTGCTCATTTATGTCAGTGGTGTCAGCCTCACTGTAGCAGGCATCCTCTGATTATTGTGCCTCGCTGCATGCCAGATGACCAGAGAGAACATCAATCAGAGCTTTGTAATTGAAACATTCTCCTCACGAGCAGCCTGTGAGCTGAGTGATGGTGCAGACCCACCACCTCTCCCACTGAGTTTAGAGGGGAACGCTGGGAGCTTGTGTTTGTCATCCTTTTGGGGGCTTGTGCCATTTTTTTTAACACTGACAGAAGAGAAATGACAAAAAAATGACAGACTTCAACTCACATCATCCACATGACCATCACAGCTCAATGTCACCTAACCACTAGGCCACAGCTCTTAAACCCTCCAAAATACCCATGAGAAACTTAAGAGCTCCTCACTTAAAGTTTCTTCTCTCTGTCAATTAAACTTGCACTGCTCAGGTCGTCAGGGTATAGGCAATCATACATGCAGGCATGCGGGGATTGGTAGTTAAAAGAGACTGTGACTGTTTCTGTGGCGACCCTGTTGGAACAACTCTAGAGTGTTTAATTAAGTTACTTTAAATTCAAACCAGGCAATTAATAAAGCCACTTGGACAGGAAGGAGAGAAGCCCCCATCCTTCAAGTATGTGCATTTCTTTCTAGCGGGTGTTTTAGCAGAACTGTAGGATGTTTTCCATGACCAATAGGGACCTCATTAGTACAACATAAATCCCTGAGCTCTCCGTATGTCACTGAGCTGTGGCTCAAAGCGGCACACAGGCGGTAACCAACACCTGCATCGCTAGCACCACGAGCCCTGTATGGTGCTAGCAATGGCAAGGCTGTGGTTTTGAGTCTAATGGAACACAAATTCTGATCAAAGGTGTACAGTAGCTTGAATGGACTTTCATTTGCTGTGGATAAAAGCACCTGTCCTATGCGTCAATTAACGATACACAATTTTAAAAATTATATTGATCAATATTTATTTTTAAGTTATGGCGATAACTCATTAAATTCTATACAACATTATCTAAATAAAATGAATACATTTTAAATTAATTTGAAATGTAAAAAACAAACTAAAATCAATCTTTTTAGGCATCACATTCACAACATTATAATGTAGGCTACAGTATAAAAGATGAAAATTAATTTTGAGATTTGCAAAAGAATACATTTAAAAGTTATTAAAATCCCCCTGTAGTGAAAATCAGTTTTTAATGTTGTTGTCTATGTGGTGTTTTTAATTTTAGCTTAAAATCAAGCTATTTTAAGACATGAATAAATTTTTTTCAAGGAAAAAACATTTAAATATGTAATTTTGGTGACCAAAGATGAGTTTTAAGGGACACAAGCATGTAAAAAATATCTATATTAAAAATAAGGGGAAATGAGTATGTACAAATTCCCAATATCAACTTATAAACTGTTCAGAAGTGACAGTAAAGACATTTATGTTACAAAAGATTTTGTTATATTCATCAAAGGATAGGTTTTTCTGTGGAGAAAATCAAGTGTTTAATGTTGGTTACATATCTATGTGGTGTTTTTAATATGCTTTAAGACAAACCATGTGCAACGTCATAAGTCAACATCATTGCTGAGTATTTTCTCCTTAAAACTGCAGTGAACCAAAGACAGTCTCAAAAATGCGGTTTGAAATCACCCTTGTTCTGTTCATCACAAACATAATAATTATAATAATTCTTTACATTTATATAGCGCTTTTCTGGGTACACAAAGTGCTTTACATAGAAGGGTGTAATCTCCTCAACCACCACCAATGTGCAGCATCCACCTGGATGATGCGACGGCAGCCATATTGTGCCAGAACACCCACCACACACCAGCTTATTGGTGGAGAGGAGACAGAGTTCTGAAGCCAATCAGTGTATATATATATATATATGGGGATGATTAGGAGGCCATGATTGACAGAGGCCAATGGGCAAATTTGGCCAGGATGCCGGGGTTACACCCCTACTCTTTTTCCTAAGGACAGCCTGGGATTTTTAATGACCACAGAGAATCAGGACCTCGGTTTAACATCTCATCCGAAGGACGGTGCTCTTTGACAGTATAGTGCCCCCATCACCGAGGGGGGGCAGGCTTTAGCATATCATAATAACTATGCTGCGAACTTGAGAAGCAGTCTCAAGAGAAGCTAGGTTATCCCGGTATATGTTTCTGTTGATATGAAAAGGTACGGTATATTTAGCAATATAGCGGGTGAATTATGTATATAATGTGTATTACGATGTTACAGTGAACTATACACCTTTCTCCACTGACATTCTGTGTTGTTCAAAGCATTTCTAAGGATACTGATTTTTTAGAAGGAAGACTGAGATGGCGAACGGGAACATGGTTTGTGTAAGATTAGCAACTAATTATTAGTTGTTTGATAACTAAGTTAAGAAAAAGGCTAATCATTTTAATTACCGTTATGTGTCGAATTGTAGATGAGCCTGTATAATTCACTCTTCCACTTCTTCTGAATCAGTTTCTGGTTCAAACATATAGCCTATGGCTGAAGTAAACCAGTATTTCCATTTGCCATTGTGCAGTGTTTCCTACAGTAAAGTTGACAGAGTGGATCAGGTATTCTGAGCTGGCATGATTGAGTGGAGGCGGGGCTCATTTGCATATTCATGAGTCTGCATATATTAAATGAAGAAAGGGTGTAGAGTTGCATTCAAGCTACTTTTTTATATTTTAAATATGTCATTTTGGTGATCAAAGATAAGTTTCAAGGGTTAAAATGATTGACTGCAGGGGGATTTTAAGAAAATTAACTGTTTTTAACATTTTTAATAATAAGATATGTTTCTTAAGCACATTAAAATGATTTCTGAAGACTGGAGTAATGGATGCTGAAAATTCAGCTTTTGCATCACAGGAATAAATTACATAAAAAAATTATTAAAATTGAAAACAGACATTTTAAATTATAATATTATTTTACTGTATTTCATACTGTTTTACTGTATTTTTGATAAATAAATGCAGCCTTAGTGAGCAGAAGAGGTTTTTTTTATTTTTTATCTTACCAACCCTAAACTTTTGAACAGTAATGTATATAGACTTTATAACAGTTATGGCACCGAAATATCATGCATCTCTAGCATGTTTTTAGTGTTCTTTAAATGTTTAGGGCTTATGAGCTTTTGGTTAGATCTACAGCTGTACGAGCAGAGGTTTTGGCTTCCATCACAAAAACAAAATCCTTGAATGATCATGGTATTCAGTCTTGGAATTGTCCCAATACTCCCTGAGGCCGGGATGAGATTGGCTCATGTTGTCAGAAAGACAAAAGCAACAGCAGATAAATAAAGAAAAGAAAAGAAAAATCAATAGACTTAACATGATTTAATGAGATGGACTTTTGTTCCCCTGATAGTAGGAAGTTCTAATAGATATCTCTTGCACTTTCAGCAATTTCATTTGGAAAGAGTTCAGAAACGCTGTCCCACCACAGAAAACTAAATTGAAGGGTGTCATTTTAAAAGGGCCCAAGCAATGAGAAACAATGACTAATTGAGACAGTTATTAAAGTGTTCTGACGCCAAAGGCTCAGCAAGCAGTCTGGAGACATTCAAACGAGTCTTTTTATAGCACGTTCTCCCTTTGCGATCAAACGTCAATGCAGCAAACATGCTAAAAATGGCTACAAGTTGAAAAGTCCAGAAGTATCAAAGCCCTCGCACGTGTTTACACAGATGTAATACAATCCCCCGACTCTTTTGAGCAGTGCATGTAGGTAGGGAGGGAACTGTTCTGAATGGGAGCACAGCCACATATGTATGAGGTGAATTATTTAGCAGGCAAGAGTTGCGATATAAAGCAAGTCAGCAAAAAGACACTACAGCTTTCGATACGGGTGGCGTCTGAGGAGGAATGTGATCACCATGTGAATGGCGTGAGCACATGGTAGAGCAAAATATGCTGGGAAAAAAAGAGGATAGACAGGCAGAGATGGAGACAGAGAGGATGGGGGTTGATCCAGCTGTGTTGATAATGGATGAAAAGTAGCAGCTGGAAGCGGTTATCACCCCGCACTGAGTCCCAGATGAGATCCATCACTCACGCACACGCATGCACACATGCATCAGCCCCTGACAAACACATTATCAAGGTTATTCTCTCACATTAGAAGGCAGTGGAAGCAACCAATAAATGCTAAAAAACCAGGGGCTTTTTGCTGCGCAGAACATGAGAAAAGCAAAAGAGAAAGAGAGAGAGGTGCAGAAAGATGCAAATTTTTACACGGCTTTGTTTCCTAACAAAAACAACAGTTAGAGTAAGGAACACATAATAAATAGAGAGAGAGCAGTGGTGAGAAAACAATACGTGGAAAGTCAGTCAAAAAAGCGCAGCTAAGAGAGAGAGAGAGAGAGAGAGCGAGATGGGGTGGGCAGTAACTGCACTGCAGCAAGCTGCACACAACTTCTCCCTCCTCAGGTTATTCAACTAGATGTGGGAATGGGGAAGTAGGAGATGCGGCAGTAGGGATGGGACTAGTGCAGAATTCTATTCTGCTTCCAATTACATTTCTAGTTCTTTAACAATTATTTGAGGAATGAGATTCGATCACTTCAGATATATTTAATAGGACAATACTTTTTGGCGAGGGGTTAAGAATGAGATTATGACAATTCTACATGTAGGCCTAGATTTGCCCTTTACTCCCCTCTATTTTCTGCTTCAAGCAATACCCAATATGATGATGAAACCCAATACCCAATTCAAGCAATATGTGTAGTCAAAACTAGAGATGTACTCTTAATAAATGCAAAAAAACTTAATTAACTGGATGAAACCACACTCACCAAAAGTGGGTCAATGGATAGAAAATCTGCCATCCTGCATGCATATGGGCCACTGCTATTGTCAATGAATGTTTAGTTCATTGATTGTAATTCGTTACAGCATTCCAAGCCCATATGACTTCCCCTTCTGTGGAAATTTTTGAAAAAGTGTCTGTCGTCTGTCGGAGCAGTGTGAATTGGCCTTTACACAGCTAGTCAGAATGATTCGTTCAATAATCAAGGGTGTGTTTCCCAAACCATCGTTAGCAAGCTATGAGTGCAAGTTCCGTCGTTACCAACCTAGTTCAACGATTCTGCATTTTCGGAAAACATAGTTCTAACAAATATTCGTAAACAGCATCGCAAAGTTGTGTGGTTGAAACAGCTCTCGACCTGTGGTTAGAAACATAATTTCTTGTTAATATCACAGAAAGTGCCATTTTTGAAGAGTGCGCATGTGCGAATGTACGGATCACTATGACGTACATTAAGAGGGATCCTGAAAATAAATCAAACATCTGATAATAAAGCAATAATCTGATATTATTATTGACCTCAAAGAGATTAATTAACAGATATTATGACTCCACCACCTGTGTGATGTCAATAATGACAGTTTTATATTGTTGAACCAACATGGTTCAGACAACAAAGTTACTACAGTTTTGGGAATCTATTAATTTCACCAATGATGCATCATAATATGGAAGTTAAGCAGCGAGTTAGAACCGCTGTACAGGAAACTCACCCGAGTTTGACTTACTGATTCAATGATTCGGTTAACAGCTCAATGGAGGAGAAAATGAAAAATGAGTAATAACTTTCAGTCTGTTTCCCACACAAAGCTCTTGCATGGCTTCAGAAGATGTGAATTATAGTTTTATCATACCATTATGTTGATTCTGCATGCTTTTTTGAAACGTATCGTCCCTTTCCTTGTTTTTGCATGGACATTTAAGACCAACACTGTTTTAGTATTTAGTTTCACTGATAAAAAAAGGTCGTAGAAGTTTTGGAACTAAAATGATGACAGAATCTCTTTAACACAACTCCTTGGTTTATGGTAAGGCGTATATTTTCTATATAAGGTTTGATATGTTCTCAGAAATCCCCTCAGATACAAAGCGGCTAAATAAATCAAAAACAGCATTGATTTCAAGGGCAAGCATGTCCATAAATAATAAAACCCCAGTGGCAGTGGAATCAGCAGCAGCGGGTGGCCAGGAGCTGTCCATGGTCCTGAAAACAGATCCCTATAGGAAACACAGGGCTCCATCAGTCTCAACAGAGGTAATGGGGGGAAAATAGGAATGATCAATACTACTTATCAGTCACCTGGCCATAACTAGAGCTGGGACCCAGAATCTATTCTCCCAAGACGTGATTGATTAAGCTCTAAGAACAACGATACAGCCCAATGTTCCTTTTACACCTGAACTATGATGCATGCATAAATGACAGTTTGGCTCCCGCTGAACAAAAGCACTGCTGGTGCAGGGAGCCAGTGAGAGGCATCAAAGCGCTGGAGGAGGAGGCTTTGTTGTACTGTGTGAATGAGGTCCGTGTTCTGGAACGTGTTAAAATCCTCCACAGGGGTTTGGTGAATCTCTAGAAGTTACTGTTCTAACAGAGTCTGAGTTTTCCTTCGCTTGCGGAGATAAAACTTCCAGAGTGCAGCGTTAATCAACTGCTCGACAGTATAACGCTGTCAACAAGTACTAACTCCCGCCTCCTTCAAGCTTCTTTGGTTGTATACATTTCTTTTGCACCTCCTCTATCATAACATGGAAAGGGAGCGAATGACGGTAATCCCCTGCCGATATAGACTAATGGGATTTGAACGTTGCTCCTGTTCGCTAGGTGCTGGCTCATTAGCAATGCCAAACTTCTGACCAGCTTTAATTACCTGTTCATCATGTTCGGCACAGGTCATCAGACGCCCAGCCTGGGCACATATGCTTCTGTATAAGTTCAAATTTAGGGTGATTTCCAACTTTATTAAAAAACGAATTGTGTTAAATTGTCGAATTCCCAGTGAAGACCTACACTACCCACAATCCACTAATCAAAGAAGTTGCTGTTACCATAGAAACAGAAAATGACAGGTGACCACTCAGTTGTACTGCAAATCTCAAACTACTTATATATTTGTATGTATTTTTCAATTAACTGAGAAAAAAAGTTACTGTATTTATAATCAACTAGTGCAAAATGCCCGTGCAAAATTAGTTTTTGTGTGTGTTTTTAGTAATTGTTGGTTCGGTGTATTTGAGTGCTCATTGTTACAATTACACAGCAGAAGTTCAGGGACATTTTTATTTGTGCATGGTGGAAAGCAAATACTGATACTGACATAATGACATACAATAAATGTGGAAAATTTAACTACACGATTCAGGGAGCAGGCTACACAGTGAACTCCGAGAAAACGTTACTTAAGCTCCACTGCTTTCTTCGACCCTCTCTGTCTCTGGTCCTGGGCTGTGCTCACTCAGTGTCAGTGTGAGAGGGGGAGTGGCCATCGGCTATAGCGGCAAAAGCCAGTGTGTGCTTCTTTTACTGATATATATATTTACTGATATCTTTTGCATTTCTAATCCAAACAACGTCAAACTTGGCACTGCACTTACTCGTGCCCGTAGCAAGACACCTGTCAAGTTTGAAATCCATCGGACTAACGGTTCGAGAGATATGCGAATAACACACACACACACACACACACACAGACAGAAAGATGTTCCCATAATGTATAGATAGATATAATATACAGAAGTAAACAGCGTAGGTGACTTACAAATTCAGTTAACATCCACAAATGAATAAGCGCAACGATTCAGGGAGCAGGCTACACAGTGAACTCCGAAAAAATGCTACGCTTGAGCAAACAGTTTGTGAATAGGTTACTACAAATGATGGCCGTGAATAAAATATAATAAAATATAGCTGATTCAGTAAATGCTCACATGCTTGGCTCAATGAGTAAGGCAATATAGAACGTTTAACATACCTGTTGTCAAAATAAGCTCATACTCGTCATCATTATGTTTTTTTGAAAGATGTCTCCTATGCTCACCAAGGCTGCATTTTCTTGATCAAATATTTTATTATTATCACAGTTAAAAATGGTTCTGCTGCTTAATATTTTTCTGGAAACCATGATACTTTTTTTCAGGATTTATTTGAATTAAAAAAAGTTACAAAATGTCTGTATTGTAATTTTCAATCAGTTGAATGCATCCTTGATGAATAAAAGTATAGATTTTCTTAAAAATAAAAATCTAACTTTTGAACAGTAATGTATTCTTTTCTTTTTTTGAGCCATTACAGGAACCTCCGATGAAAATGAGCATGTGCTATAATCACTATGTGTAAACTTTTTTGGTGTTTTAGCTATATGATTATGTGTTTTGTAGTCATAATAATATTAAATATAATAAAACATACAAAATTTCACATTTGTATATTCTTTATTTCAAAAACCAGTTGCACCAAATTTTATGTTGTTATGAATTGATTAACCAATTAGTCCTAAAAAGAGGGATTGTTGTTGGTTTATTTGGGAGGCAATGCTGCCCCCTGGATCAAGAGGTCTTTCATTTCAAAAACTGAGAAGCAAAGCCTAAACCATACTTATAAAAACATATTTATAGCATCTACTACAATAAAAAATGATCTGTTTGATGTTTGTTGATTTTTAGGATCTATGGAACATTCTTATCTCTAAAAGAACAAGATGAATAGGCAGATCTTTGCATTCAGCTTAGTGAGCAAACATTAGACATGTTTAATAACAAAAGCTGCTGCCACTGTAGTTTATTCTTTAACTTGCCTCATTACATTGTCTGTAAGCAGACAGTTAGAGATGGCAATATGGATTCACTAATGTTTCCTGTGCAGAGTAGAAGTAAATGTTATCAGCAGATCAAAACCTTTATTCGTCAACAAGAGTTTTGTCACTTTTTATATTTTATAATTAAAATATAATAGCAAAATGCCCGTTCAAAATCAGTTTTTGAGTGTGTTTTTAGTAATTGTTGGTTTGGTGTGTTTGAGTGCTCATTGTTACACTTACACAGCAAAAGTTCAGTGACATTTTTATTTGTGCATGGTAGAAAGCACAAAGTGAACTCCGAGAAAACGCTATGCTTGAGCAAACAGTTTGTGAATAGGCTACTACAAATGATGCCCGTGAAAGAGACTGTGAACGCATTGAATAGGATATGTTTAGTTAGTGAATAGCATGGGCTACTATTACACAGTAGCGATAACGTTAAGGGCACCAGAATGAAATATAATATTCAGAAGTAAACAGCATAGCTGACTTTCAGATTCAGTTAACATCCACAAATGAAGTCGGCGCCAATGGCCTCGTGGTCAGTGCGCCGACATGTAGCGCCTTTGCGCTCGGGCGGCCCGAGTTCGAGTCCCGGCTCGTGGACCTTTCCCAATCCCATCCCCTGTCTCTCTACCACCTCGTTTCCTGTCATCTCTCTGTCACAATAAAAAGGAAAATCACAACAAAAAAAAAACCATCCACAAATGAATAAGCGCGTCGATTCAGGGAGCAGTGCAAAGTGCCCATGCAAAATCAGTTTTTGTGAGCTGATCGCAGTCAAAAAAGTTCAGGAGATTTTTCTTAGCGATGGCTGATTTCAATATGATAAAAAATAACTTTTATATTTATTCAATGGATTAATTGCATTTTGAAAAAAAATTGTCATGAATTTATTGCATTTTTGTGGGAAACTAATCAGTTTTTATAATAAATCTTTGAAAATCTAAATCTTTGAAAATCTAAATCTGGATTTGAATTTTTTATGTTATTATAACCTAAAGATGCTATGTGAAAGTTTGAAACAGAAAATAGTGGTTTTCATTTTGCCACTTTCTTGGTAAAGAAAACACATTTTTACTCAAATTAATCAAAATGGATTTATCACGTTTTGGAACCAAACTATAATATTTAAAAGTAAACAGTGTAGCTGACTGAGTGTTTATGTCAGAATGTTTTTAAACCACAACCTTCTTGGGGCTTCTTTGACCGATACAACCCTCTAATGTCAGAATGTTTAATTTTAAACCACAACCTTCTAAGTGCTTCTTTTACTGGTATTTTTAACGATATCTTTTGCATTTCTCATCCAAACAACGTCAAACTTGGTACTGCACTTACTCGTGCCCGTAGCGAGACACCTGTCAAGTTTGAAATCCATCGGACTAACGGTTCGAGAGATATGCGAATAACAGACACACAGACAGACAGACAGACAGACATAGTTAGACATGGATATCTGACATCTATACGCTGATTTCACGCAGCCGTTATTTTGAAATCGAAAGCGAGGCTCCGGTGGGAAGAAAACCGGAAGTGTCGCCTTTAATCACAGGAGAGTCGTGAATGCGATGGCGTATTGTTGTGTTTAATGATGTTGTGTCAATTCTAAAAATGTACATACATTTCTTTCATACTTTAGACTATATACAGTGAAATTCATTTATAAATAAAATATTTTTTTTATATATAATTCAGAATGTAAAAAAAGAAGCAGGAATGAACTATATACATATCCTATATTGAATATTAACATCCAATAGTGTAAATCGCGGCAGCAGCTTCAGGTTGGTAATCCAAGGCATTGTTGTTTATCTTTACTTCCGGGGTTCTTCCCACCGGAGCCTCACTTTCGATTTCAAAATGGCGGATGCGTGAAATCAGCGTATAGACATAGACAGATGTTTCTGTAATTTCTAGATAGATAACTATAAAATCATTAGTTATATTGTCAATTTGTTCAGGTTCGATTAGCAATGCTTCCTAGGATGAGTAGTTTCTTCCCTTAAAAATAACTTTTCACTTCACTTTCCCTGCTTACATATTTTTCTGACTGTGTGTGAAGAGTGTTACATGTTGACTATATAGGATAGTTCACCAAAAAATTTAAAGTTAGCATTTACTCACCATCGTGTTGTGCCAAACCCACTTTTTTCTTGAGGGAAACAAAAATAGAGAGAGATTTAGCAGAATGTCCAAGGGTGCATCCCAGTTTTACACTATTCTATGCCATTTTGTAGTATTTATATATATAGGAAAAAATATATACTATGGAAGTCAATGGTACCAGAAACTGTCTGGTTACTGACAATCTTCTAAATATCTTCCTTTCTGTTCAGCAGAAGAAAGAAATTCATACAGGTTTGAAACAACATGAGGGTGAGTATATGATGACAGAATTTTCATTTTAAAAGTGGAGTATCCCTTTATAAACATTAATTCCCTACACGGTTGAGTACATAGTATAAGTGTGTAGTGTATAGTTTAGTGTGCATCATTTGGGACACAACTCAAGTTTTTCCCTCTCTCACTCTTTAGATGACCACACCACCATACATCATGTCTAGCCAGCATTTTACACCCCTGCTGTTAGCACTGACTAAGCTGTGTTTCTCTCCCCATTCATTAACAGCTACACAACAGCACTCCCGCTGAACATCACACACACAAACACACAAGCAAAGCAGGGCTTCACAAGCATGGCCGGTGACCTACATTCAATTACCCCCGCGATATGATTCACAATGACCTGCACTAGCAGCTGCAAGACTTGATATATTACTTTGATATATTGACATATTAGACTGTTGATTTAGCATTATCTATATTACAGCACGTTTGTTCGAACACTGACTGCCAGGAAGCTAAATCCAAAATCTGCCAATAGACAATTTCTCCCACCGAGCACCTTGATGATGAATAAATTACCCCTTTATCCTACATTGATTCCCTTTAAAATGACAAAATGCCCACTGATGTCCTACAAATGGAGTTGGGGACTGCGTTTGGTCTTACAGTAGCAGATCAGGAGATATATGCAAGGGTTTTACCGCATTAACCGTAATTAGGTAGGATTATAAAATGGTGGATGAAATATTTTTGGTGCAGTGAGCACAACCTGCTCTTCTTCTTGCTCCATTTTAAGGAAGTCAGGGCTGATGTATGCAGCCTCAGGGATTTTGCGAGGTAAGTTTCACACTCTCACCTTCAAGAATGTGTGACATTGTTCTCAACATTGGCCTAAAAGCTTGTGTTGTAATCTAACAACACTAATTATTTGCTAACAACACCATGACGTATAAACCACTGAATGTATCTCCACATATGGATTAATAAAGCTTTTACAAATCTTACAGTGACTCAACAGTAAAAATAAAAGAAATGGGGGGAAAATCATTTAATTCAGTGTTTTTTTTCTGGTAATCAAATGAAGACATAAAACATTAATTCAATTTATCTTAATCATGAAATCAAACACTTTTTGTCAAACAATGTGCTGCACAATGAGCTTTACTGTTAAAATTAAAACATGGAAGAAAATTTGTGATTATTCCTTAAAAAAATTTAGTTTTGATCATAATTTATTTGTATTAGTGTTAGTATTATTATTAGTATTACATTGAGACGTATCAAAATGATACTGTACAACAGTAATATATTTATGTAAAGTTAAACCAAACTTTTATTTTGACGGGTTGCCGTGTTTTCCTTTGAGTTTCTGTGTTTTATGACATGACAGATAGTTTTTTTCTCAAATGAAGCGGTTAAATGCTCACAAAGTGACTTTCAGAGCGGATCTAGAGTCTGGCGATGAAGTTAATGCATTCGTGTCCTCAAATAGGCAAAAAACAGCTCGAGCGTCACACGTGCTTCAGCGTTCGTGTGTGTGTGTGTGTGTGTGTGTGTGTGTGTGTGTGTGTGTGTGTGTGTGTGTGTGTGCGCGTGCGTGCGTGCGTGTGCGTGCGTGCGTGTGTGTGTGTGTGTGTGTGTGTGTGTGTGTGTGTAAGGTAAGTGAAACTGCGCGTCGTCTGCTCCATTAATTCTCACAGAACATGTAGGAACTTCTCAGATAAATAACTCGTGAGCTAAAAGTTGTTAAAACACAAATTATACTTATTTACAATCACAGTAACGTAGAGCTACAACCAAATTAACCTCAAAACGAGCTTTATATTATAGGCTAAATGGATCTCTATGAGCAAGCGGCTGAGAGACAAGTGCGAAGGGACCGTCTGCAGAGTGCAATATAACCCAAAAACTTGACTACAACGTGTCATTAACTTCAATGTTACAAACTGTAGTGCCACCCAATTCAGTTTACACATCCCACTGGTCATACTACACTGATTTTGCACATTTTATATTATGAAAAATATTCAATAACTTCACTGTAACACACCAAATTTTGTTCACTGCTCTAATGTTGGTTATACAACACTTAGCCTAGTTTGGGAAGTAATTGCACATAAAAAATAAGTAGGCCTATTCTTTACACAAATTATATTGGTACCGTACGCATCTAACATAATAGTTACAACCATAGCTTTTGCATTATATTTGCTAACTGAATTTGATGGCATTACACTGTATAACAGTGTGAAGTTATTGAATATTTTTTTCTAAAAAGGGTGAAGTTATTGATTTTGTTTCATAATAAATAATCATAAAAATTATGCATTTTTATCAAACTAAGAACTACAGTATAACCAGCAGGAGAGCAGTGATGTGTGAACTGAATTTGGTGACAGTATAGTGTGTCACAGTGTGAAGCTATTGAATATGTTTAATAATATAAAAGGTGCAGAAGGGTTTTGGGATTTGCACTTTGCAGCCGGTCCCTTATTCTGACTTGTCTCTCAATCGGCTGGTTAGAGAGAAATTTACATCATAAAGCTTGTTTTGAGGAAAATTGGGTTGTAGCTCGTTGTCTAGGTTATTGTGATTGTAAATATGTGTAATTTGTGTTTTAACAAAGTTTAGCTCACGAATATTGATCCGGGAACTTCGAATAGCATATGAAACACTGAAACTGGTGCTTTTTTGAAATCATAAAGCGTAACATCCCCAGTTCTCATTCACTTTCATAATACTGAAAATAGTGGCCAAGATATGAATTCCAAAAATTCACCTTGTCCCATTAAAGAAAAAGAAAAAAAGTCATACAGGTTTGGAACAACATGAATGTGAATAAATAATGGAAAAAAATATTATTTTTTTGTGTGAACTATTCCTTTTCATTAAGTGAAGGCTACAAATCTTCAATATTAAAATAATTAACTTAAAAAAAAGTGTGAGTAATGCAATATTCATTCCTAGAGTTCCCACCTAAGGCCTTGGGTGTAATTGCAAAAATATGCCAAATTTTAGGAGGAGCTACTAAATTATAGATCTATCAGAGAGCCTAAATTATGTTTTTAAAAATTGATGGTTTTTGCAAGTAGGATGGTGAAGTTTGTATGGCAAATTGCAGGTAAATTAATAATAAACATCAGTGATGTGCTCAGCTGAGAGCAAATAGCATCCAGGATCTGAGCAATAGGACCCCTGTCATCTCTACCCTCGGGCATATATCAGAATATAGAGTTTAACACTATAGATCAGCAATAATAACACGTTATTTTGTGAAGATTCCATCTGATCTTGATTACACCCTGGGAAGCCCTGTTGGCCATGTCTGAATCTGATTGAGCTGAAAGAATGTAATGAACAGTCAAATTTGAGCACATAGTGATTTGGATACAGGAGAAGGAAAGCTGGCAGTGTTTCTGTTTGTCCTCCACCTCAAATTGGCTGGAAAGATACAAGAGGAACAAGTCATTTAGACAGTACCAATGAGCTCTTGGGGACTATGACATTTCTCTCCACAAAAGACTCTGGAAAACAGACTTACAAGAATAACTTCACAATGGGCTACAGTAAAAGAAAGGTTACGTCGATTCTTGAGGACTGGGACAAAACTAAAAACAGTTAATGTATCAAGAAATGATTTGGGATTAAAATGTTAAACATGTTTTAGATACACTATTTTTTTTTGTCACAGTGGATTGCAGGAAGGCAGACGGAAACGAGGATATAATTCCACAACGAAGGTTTATTAGTAATTAAACACAGGACAGCAGAACAGGTAGCAACACACACTAAATAAGATGGAGATCAGACAAGGAACTTAAATACAAACATAGATTACACTGATTAACAGAACACAGGTGAGACAGAGGACGAAGATGACTAAACAGGTGAAACAACTGAACTGATAATGACAGTAACCATAGAAACAAAGGAGTGGCTGGAAAAGAACAAAGACAAACAGGAACAAATCAAAACACAAACTTAAAGTCCAAACGAGCACTAAGACGTGACAGTTTGGGTGTAATCTACTTCTTCTTCCATTTTCTTATAAAACGTGTTATACACTCTAAAAAAAATGGCACATTTCTAGGTTATTTGACAACCCAATAGTAGGCTGTTCCAGTTCCATTCTTTAGCGGAAGGTGAAACTTAATTTTTTTTTGCTTGTCATTTTCTTTGAGTGTAGATCCGGTGTATGCTATGTTTGTAGAAGGCTAGCGTTCCAAGCAGGCGTTAGCTGCAAACGTACATGTAACCAAAAAAGGTAAAATGTGAAACTACAAAAGTTTTCCTATTTGTACAGTAATAATTTGATAGGAAAACAATGTAATACAAACCTTAATTTCATTCAGGAAGTTTTCTCTCAGAACAGAACACAAAATGACAAATTAACTGGTTTGGCACAGACTACCCAACATTGGCTTACTGTACGTTGACCCAGCGCTGGGGTACGTGTGTGAGGGGTTTCATCATTTGTATTGACAGTAAAAATGACTCAGCAACTGAGTTACAGAAAAACTACCCAGAACCTAGGAAAAAAATATAAAAAATAACCCAATGGAAAAAGAAGGGTTTTGATCAGGCAATAGCTTTTGGACCCATGTTAATATTAGAAAAGCTTTCCAGTGCTGGAGAGAGATAAGCAGGAAGGCCTGAAAATGGATGCAGAGGTTGCGTTGTTTCTGCTTCATATGTGAGTAACATTGGTTTTGCAATGTTTCACAGAACCAAGATGTGCTGTTGCTATAATGTTAGCTATAGAAACAGGACTGTTCTGAGTGTCATTGTTTGTCTGGAGCTGCTGTGTTGCTAACAACAAACTCTTGCTCAAATATACTTTTGTGTACTGTATGTTAATTTTTTTGTTCTTTCTTGTCGTTCGCTCATCATCTTCTCTTTATTTTTCACGAAGCATTATTTTGCTTTGCTTCAACTATGATAAAGAGACAACCACTCTTGCATTGCGTGTTTGTGCATTTGGGGGGCGGAAAAAGGAAGGGAATGAAGTGTTTGTTTGGGTTGATTTCAAGTATCAACAGTGTTTCTTAGAAATCACTTACTGCATCTTTCATTTATGTAAAATTTTTGTATATGAAAATCTCACCATACACACACACACACACACACACACACACACACATATTTTAAAGCTTTTTAACACAGATACAGCAACGGCAGGATGCACTGTGATCGTTTTAAGTTTGCCGCAGTCCAAATAGTCCTATGGCTAAAAACAGCCAGCTTTAAATGAATGTAAAAGCTACATCTTTCCTCATTATTAGTCAGGGCCACGACCGCACATTTCTCCCTCTCTCAGTCACACGTACAAAACAGAAAAAGATTATGGATCCCACTACCACATCAGCTTCTTTTCCTCCTTCGTAAATTCACACACTTTTATTCCCTCATTCTAGAGAGAGAGCCAGTCAGCTAAAGTCAGCCATAAGCAGCGGAAAAAAAGGTAACCGTAACAGCAGGAAATCATACAAACAGCTCTTCCTAAAGGACCGTGTCTATGTGTCGTACTTCTCAGAGATATAAATCATCCTAGCACAACCCTCTTTTCCCCTCTTAATCTTGTCATCTTAGATAGGGCCAGTGGAAAGGATAAGATCATTTTTATAATTTAAAAGTGCAAGGCTTATAATTAGTTTTGAAGGAAAGGAATATGTGACCTAGTTCATCTTCAGATTAAAGTGCACAGGACAGTTTATAATGCAGAAGAAAAAAAAAACATTGCTGTATTAATCAGGCAAAGTGCAGCAGTGAGGCATGTCAGTCCCACATTTCCTTGTCTGGAGACGTTCCAGAGGCTTCGGAGAAAATACGGGGCACTGTTTATTTATTTACAGCCCTGCATATATGAGAGCGATTTAGCTGCTCTTGTGCCGCGGATGTGAGTGTAATGTTAAAAGTCGATATGAGGGACGGTATGATTTATATTCCCAGAGCCCATTACCTGAGTCCCCTGGCAGCGTTTTTAAGTGACGTCCTTTAAACACCATTTACACTAGCCCCAAAAAAACATGTGCAAAGCAGTCCCTACGGTACACAGAAGATGCTTCCTATCCATTGTGCGCGTCGTCAAAGGGTTTGCTGGAAGACAAGTAAATTAGTTTTAAAAGGGATCCAAAAAATGGCTTCAGCATTCTGAACAAGCAACCTTTTGTACCTCTTCTGCGGCATGGCCTTGTTTAAATCAATGCTGCTGTCACGAGACTTGGAGGCTGGGAAATATACAAATGGCCATCTCTTCATTACTATCAAGAAAAAAAAACAGTATCAATCTAGCATCTAATAATGATGCTTTTGGACTGATTAAAGTTGACCTAAAAAGCTACAAGGGTTATCTGAATGTAGTCCATCACTCTAATAATTCACAGTCTGCCTCACAGTAGGGGTCTTACTTGATTGGAGGAGTGTTTGCATTCGCAGTACATCTCGTTTTAGGGAAGTCTTCCAGAACAAGTTGAGTTAAAGGTTGATAGCCTACAAAATATCGGTTTTCCCAATGCATTGTGATTTGGCATCTTAAAATCTAAAGATTATTATTTTTTATTTTGTGCTTATTTTCAGTGGCTGAAAATGTATGACAGATGTCACTGCATTCTGCTGAATTAACTCACTAAGCAACATTGCTTGGATCCTGTTGTGAATTTACGTTAAAGGACAAGTTCGTAATTTTACACTTAAAGCCCTGTTTACAGATCGTTTAAAATTAAATTAAAATTTGGACACATGCTGCTGTCCCGAGAATTTTTTGAATTCCGGGGGTTTGAAGCGAAAGAAACCTAAAATTCTCGGGACAGCAGCATGTGTCCAAATTTCAATCTTAACCGTTCTATTTCATCAGAAACGATCTGTAAACAGGGCTTTAAGTGAAAAATACCGAACTTGTCCTTTAACATTTTCCAAATTTAAAAGGTTTTCTGTATAAATTAAGAGATTTCAGTTCAGTTATTAATCAGTTCAGTTTAGTTTAGACAAGTTGTCGATCTAAAACACCTGAAAAAGTGTTTTAAATAGTATTATATCCAGTATAATTTACAGCATTATTTGAATGAAAAATAGACATTATACAGAACTATGTACAACTGAATCAATTTGGAATTGGAAAATGTTTTGAATCAGAATCAAATTGAATCTGGAAATCTGTATCTATATCATGTCCTAATAGCCTGTGTAGGTGAGTCATACCTGGTAGATTTAGAAGGGTCTGATACAGGTGGTATCTGTGTGGGCTGGCAGTTTCTGCTCTGTAGATTGAAGCCTGGCCTAACAGGTTCTGTCAGAGATGTCAGAGTAGGAGTAATGGACATGCTGTTTTCACAAGGTCGGCCCCAACATGGGGCCAGACAACCTTGAAGATAAGAACAAATCCTTTAGTGACGAACGCCATCCACCCCATCAAGCAGGGGCTATATGGTACAATACAGAAAGAATCGATAACAGGCTAGGGATGAAGTAATGACTCTCCAGGGCATGGACCAAATCTGCACCAAACCTCTGAAGAGCAAAAAGGCATAGGGACAAAGCAAGAAAGCGATATTGCAGAGGTCTTCTAAATGCCTCATTTAGCAGCATTGGCTGGACGCTTCTTCCACAATAGTCTAAAGAACACCGGGCCACAGAGTCCACCACCCTGTTCTTGTCCCTCCAGTCATTCATACCCATCATTTAATTCCCACAATCCCTCCCCTCATTTCTCTCATCTGTTCCCCATACGCACCACAGCTTTTCTCTTCACTACGTCACCATCTCAATAAAGCAGGATAGCTGCCTGCAGAATCAGCCTGGCACCCTTGAATGACTCTTCTGGCGTATCATTGATTTTGTAATTCTCATGGTTTCCCTGGCAAAGCTCCCAGTTTAAAGCAATCATCACTGGCTTTTAGTGAGGGAACCTAGGAGGAGGTACCGAGCCATGCGGCTTAGCGTGCTTTACTGCAGTGACTAATGATTCAGGAATAACGTGTGCCTCTGACTATACCCCAAACCCACAGAGGACATCAGACCGACAGCCGCTTCTGTAGAGCCTGCAGGCGGGTGATGCAAGTCTATGTATGACTTCAATGTCTAGAGAGAGAGGGTGGCATGTATGTTGACATTTCAATGAATGGAAATGTGCGAGGGAGTTGCGGTGTGTAGGTGCGGGACGTTCTTGCCACTTAAAAAATAATTAGATTAACAGTCAGCAAGTGTGTTTACAGGCACTTTTGAATTGGACTTAAACAATAATTTGTCATGTAAACGATTTAGTTATAAAAGTGTACCAACAAAATTTTGCAAAGTTCTTACAGACCTTCGTAATGTAATTGCCAAGCATGTACTGTATACTGTACACAACTACAATCAGCCCTGTTGTATGTTTGCTGAAAGAGGTAACGTGATGTTTATTTAATCATTCAGATATTCGAGACTGTAGCTTGACTACACAAAAATAACACTGTAAACACAACTGTGCTTGTAAACATAACTGTAAACAAGTTGAATTCGAGAACCGGATTAGTTTGATTTATTAATAAATCAATTAGACTTTCTTTTTGGGAACTATGAAGTACAGGCTGTAGAACCCGGCTTCCCTCTCTTGAGGAGGAACCAGCTCTATGGCTTCCTTTGCTAGGAGGGACTGAACTTCTTGTTCCATGACCTGACCCTGCTCGGGGCTGACAAGCGTGTGTATGACCCCGTTGAATTTTGGTTGACGATACTCGAACTGAATTCTGTATCCCTTTTCCACTGTACGCAGGACCCACTGAGATATATTTTGAAGACCCTTCCAGGTGTCTAAATAATCTACTAGGGGGATCAGTCTGTCTGGACTGACCTCGGTTGTCATATTTTGGGTTTCGGTGACCTGAAGCATTTGACTGGCAGGAGCTAACCGAAAAAAATTTCTGCAGGCCTTGTGAGAGGGCGCGAAATCAGTAGGGCCGCAGTATTTTCGGGCAGACTCTGCGGTTCGCGTTCGCTGGAAACCGATGCGTCCCGAAGCGCGTTTAGCGGCGGGAGGCAAACATCGATTTCCTGAGGGCTCCGCGAAGGAGTGAGATGTTGGTGCTCGATCGCGGGGGGGACCGCCCTCAGAGGCCTGCGCATCGCGTCAGGACCTCTTTGCCGAAGCCTTCCTCGCCTGAATGACAGTCCTCAGATCTGTCTTCGGCTTGGAGGACTTTGGCTGAGAGTGTTGCTTCTGGCTCCAGGCCTTTGCGGGGGAGCATGCGAAGCAACACTCTCCTTCTGCAGCTGCAGGTGTGAGGAGATGGCGGCTGCCTCGTGGGACTGCCCCCTGGCAGCAGACCCACGAGACCTAGGACGACGGCGGGGGATAAGATGTTTAAGGGCAGCTGACTCTCGTTTCGCCTCCTGAAACCTCTCGACAACAGTGTTGACGGCGTCGCCGAAGAGGCTGGAGGACGAAATCGGGGCATCGAGGAGGAAGGCCCTGTCCTTGTCCCCGATGCCCGACAAGTTCAGTCACAGATGTCTCTCCGTAGCTACCAAAGCTGCCATGGCGCGGGCCGTCTCCTTGGTAGCCCGGAGAGACAAGTCGACCGCTCGACGCATTTCTTTAATGTCGTCGAGGGCGACCTCCCCACTGTCGTCCACCTCTTTGAGGAGGTTGGCCTGGTATGCCTGCAGGAGCCCCATCGTGTGCAGGCATGCACCAGCCCGACCTGCCGCCATATATGCCTTCCCAACCAAGGCCGATGTTGTACGGCAGGGCTTGGAGGGAAGCGCTGGAGCTCTTAGGGACGATGCGGAATCGGGCGAGAGATGGGCAGCGAATGACTCTTCTACCCGTGGCATCGTCCCATAGCCCTTCTCTTCCGAGCACAGGATGGAGGAATATAGATGGACACTGGGGCTCGTAATTCGAGAAGAGAAGGGCTTGTTCCACGATCTCGACACCTCGATGTGGAGATCAGTGAAAAACGGAAGGCTCCGGCGTGAAGGTTGTGACCGGGCTTGCAGGAAACGTTCATCGAGTTTGCTCTTTCTTTTCTCTTCCTGCTTTTCCTGTGGCCAATCGATGTTTAATTTAGCCATAAGCCCTGGTCACAACCTCCAGCAGCTCCTCAAAGGCAGGAGAATGGGGTGGCGAGTCCTCGCATTCTCCTGCGTCGATACTCAAAATATCCAGCTCCTCAGAGCCAGATAGTTCGAGTATCGGATCCTCCTCCTGGGCGGAAGAAGCCGCAGAGCGGGCTTCCGAACCCTGAGCAGGATCCATGGAGCTGGCCTCTGAATGCTGAGAAAGGGCCGAGGCCGTCTCAGCATCGTCCGCCAACTCCATCTGCGATCCCCATGAATGCAGGGGGCCGCGCTGCCTTGGCAGACGCGGGACCTGATCCACGGGGAGCGCGAACCTGACCTGATTCATCAAACAGGCTCAGGCGGGAGCATAGCGTTCTCAGTGGCATTTGATCGCAGTTTGCACAGACAGCGCCCTCGAGCGCTGCCCGTGCATGCTCCACTCCCAAACAAACTACACAGAGCGAGTGTGAATTACCCTCGCTCAAATAGCGCGGGCAAGGGGACGCACACTGCCTGAACTGTTTGTTTTTGCTCGCCATACTAATAATGAGGGACAAACAACACCAAATAAGACATACAGCAGACACAGAACGCTTGCTGAAGACCAGAAAGCTGACGCTGTTATGTGCCGGCGTCCTTTTATAGCCTCTGCATCACCGTCAGATGCGACGTCACGAGTGACATCATGACGCAACACCAATCAAGATTGGACTAGTTCTATACAGACTTCAGACGCGCCACGCCGAAGGTGTTCCCCAATTTGTTGATTCTCGACGCAGCACGAGTTCCCTCGAAAGGGAACTTTTTTCGGGATTCTTAAAAACTTTACTTTGATTAATAAAAAGCAAAAAAAAAGAATAATAATTTATTTGAAAAGTATTTTAGTTAATGTAATAGTGTATTTAATGTATTCTTCCTAAATAAAATGATACATTTCTTTTTAAAAAAGAGAGATTTTGACCCCAGTGTATAATATAGCGCATGATTCATTCAAACTAAAATGATGATGCTATTATGGTCCATTTAAGTCATTCTTAAAGCTTGACAGCTCCAGTTCCCTTCCCTAATACAGATTTATACTGACATGAAGGTAAGTAAATTATGACAGAATTTTCATTTTTAGGTGTACTATTCTTTAATGAATAACATCACGGTGTGTAATCGGATCAGTCGGCAGATGCTAAGGAGACAGTCGGTTGACGGACCAGAGGAGGACCATGAACTCCCTCAGGGGTGAGAACATGAGCTGCTCTGTACCTCAGTGGGTGTGTCAGAGAAATGTCACAGCCCAACAATCCAGCCCATTCACTTTATGAGACGAAAGAAAGCTTTATGTCGCCCTGATAGAGCCATTAACCAGCCTCCTTTAAACCCTGCAGAAAAACACAAGCAAACACTGCACAACTCACACACAGGAAGACTCACAGTCATGCCAATGACCCACTATACCTGCCAGACGGCCCTAGTACCAGTCACTCTAGTTTAAGAGCCCCGGGTCCGCCCATATTCAGAGCCAGAGAGGAGAGGGGAGCTGGCACTGTCCAAGAACCATTAATAACTATGCAGCATAAGAGGGAGAAGGAGCCCACAGGGCACACACACACACACTCCAAAACACACACACAGATAACCACAGCAACTCCGCTTTATACACACCCCCTCACAAACTCACAAAACACACATGCCGACTCACAGCCTGCAAGCGACAGATAGAGTCTTCCCCATTCATCACCGAGCCAGGCAGAGGCCGCACACTTTACTGGATGGTTGAGGTGATTTTTTTCTTAAACCAGAGGAGAGAAAACATCATTCTCGTCATTTGCGCCACCAACAAAACAACTGGCAGACTGTCGCCACAGATAATGCCCTGCACTGACTTTCACCTGCAGATAAACGTGCAAGAAACACGATAAAAAGCATAAACAAGATTGAAAGAGCTGTTGCTTTGCTTCAAACACCCCTATGATCTTTCCTGAATGCTAAGGTCCTGCACTGTACAGAACATGGAAAAAAGAGTGCAGGATCCGTCCTTGACGTTTCTGATGGCTGTGTGGCTGCAGAACAACAATACAGAACTTACTGTGCATAAAAACCTTTCGCAAGCCTTAATGAATAGCCTAGCTATTCAGCTTCAGGTTTTCTTAAGTGGCGTTTACAGCATGATGTGAAAGTGCTGAAGAGGTCAAGGCTTGGCTACAGTGTTGCCAAATCCACAGTTTTAATGAGGTAGTAAGTTTAAGTCTATTAAATGTTCATTTAAAAATATATATATATAATGGAAAAAATATTATTTAAGATTATTGAAAAACTAATTACATTTTTTATTTTATTTTTATTTTATATACACTCTACAGTTAAAAAGTTAAGGGTCAGTAAGATAATTTTTTTAAAGAATTTAATACTTTTATTCAGCAAGGATGCAAATGTGAATGGAGAGATTTATCATTTTAAAAACATCAACAAAACTCTCTAAATGTATCATGGTTTCCATAAAATATTAAGCAGCACAACTGTTTCCAACACTGATTATCTTGATTTCTGAAGGATCAAGTGACACTGAAGACTTAAGTAATGGCTGATGAAAATATTGCCATCACATGAATAAATGGCATTTTATAATATATTAAAATAGAAAACGTTTATTTTATATATCATAGTATATGATTGTTTTACTGTATTTTTTATTTTTTTAAATTCAGTCTTGGTGAGAATAAGAGACTCATTCAAAATTACTGAAAAAATCTTACTGACCGCATCTTTTTAATGTATGTAAGTATGTATACTGTGTATGTACACGTACATTTTCCAGTGCTAATTAGTTGCATTGGCTCAAAAACAATTGTGTCCAGAACTGAGCAAATATAACAGATATTCAACCGCATATTACTAGGGATCCTGCATCAGCCAAAAAACTGCCATTGAAATAAATTGGAATGCTAACTGAAAACATGCTCTAGGTATTAAAGACTTCCTGTGGTTTTACCTCTCCTCGCATGAGGCCCGGCAGAATCAAGGCAGTAGATACAAAAAAGAGTTCTTCTTTCATCAAGAGACAAAGCTTGTCTTCTACAGAAAGCTTCGCCCAAAACAGAGCCTGACTTGTGACTCAGCTGTGAGCATTCGTCAGTGGCAGACACCTCCAGCACACGGAGAACAATCTATTCCTATCCGTCAGATGCATCTGGAGGTGTGTTGACCTCACTCATTATTAATCTGCCAGGAACAGCAGGTTAAGGCTGTCTGACTTTGGGGATAAGTGAGGGAGATGCACACACACAAACACACAATCAGTGGTGCCCGTCTCATTGTCTCATTGAACAAGTAGTGAAGCACACCCGCAATGAGCCAATCAGGCCGGATGAAACAAAAGGAACACAGATGAGTAATAACTTGCAGCCGATGAAACAGAGCTCAGGTGACTGGATTCATCCTGTTGGAAACATCTCCTGCGGGATGATAGTCATAGCAGCCCTACTTTCAGAACATTGCTTACGGTAGGATAGAGGGGCGAAGACAAGCAAAATTCACAGGTAGGACATGATAGGACAAAAAGCATAATCTTCTTCTCTTCTCTCTTCTCTCTCTTTATAATCACGATCAAATTAAATTGTGGACTATGGATTTCCCAGTGGCACTGGATCGATGTACAGCCTAGTCACCATGACAAAACCATTCAAATGGCAAATGTCTGTTGGTGGCACGTATAAAAGTCAATATGGTCACAGAAAAACTGCATAAACCCTGAGTAGAAAGCCTTAAGATCTGCCTTAATGTGTTTGTTTGTTCACATCTGTGGTCCAGTGCATGTACAGTATCAGTCCAATGTTAAAACATCTACTTACCCTAACACATTTTCATATTTCTTTTTTCAAATTTTTAGACAATTAGTGAAGTTGTCAAATGTATGAAATAACACATGTAAGGATGGAAAGCTATTCATGACCTCAGATATAATGCCGTCTTTACTGGATGGATGGATGGATGGATGGATGGATGGATGGATGGATGGATGGATGGATGGATGGATGGATGGGTGGGTGGGTGGGTGGGTGGATGGATGGGTGGGTGGGTGGATGGATGGATGGGTGGATGGATGGGTGGGTGGGTGGGTGGATGGATGGATGGGTGGATGGGTGGGTGGGTGGATGGATGGGTGGATGGATGGATGGGTGGGTGGATGGATGGATGGATGGATGGATGGATGGATGGATGGATGGATGGGTGGGTGGGTGGATGGGTGGGTGGGTGGGTGGGTGGGTGGGTGGGTGGATGGATGGGTGGGTGGGTGGATGGATGGATGGGTGGGTGGGTGGATGGATGGATGGATGGATGGATGGATGGGTGGGTGGGTGGGTGGATGGATGGGTGGATGGATGGATGGATGGATGGATGGATGGATGGATGGATGGATGGATGGATGGATGGATGGATGGATGGATGGATGGATGGGTGGGTGGGTGGGTGGATGGTGGATGGATGGATGGATGGGTGGATGGATATCAGCCTTAGAAAGTTTTAGAAACCAGAAACAAATTCAGTCAGATGTGTACCAACATTTGTCTGCTACCGTAAATTTGTTAAAATAGGAAATCCTTCTCCTTTAGCCGAAATAGATACATAGACATTTGATGCTATGGGGTTGCTGTATTGTGATATGTTGAGCAGGTGTTAGACCGCTAACCTCTGTCACATGTGTGTGAGGGACACACTCAGGCAGCTACAATCATCAATCAAAACCCTCAATTCTCCAGGCCTGTCCACACAAACGGTAGTTCACATCACAAAAAAAAACCGATAAGATAATGCTCAATGAAAGGCAGAAAATGTTAGTGCTCTTATATCAATATGTTTAGCCAGCCTGCAAAGCTGAGTCATTTCTGTATGCTTTATGCAGCAAAGTTTCAAAGGGACCGCAAGTCGATTCTTCACACCAGGCTTTCTGATAACAGCCTGTAACAGGAGCAAATGAAATCCTCGGAAAGCTACAATAACCACATTTCATTTTGTTTACAATGAGGCGCTCGTTCCAGATAAATCCACGCAACTGTTTTCAATGAACAACAAACGCAAAATGCCTACGAGCACACGACACAGCGAGCTTGACAAAAGAGAGGGTCGGAACAGCCTCCTACATACATCTTTAGACTAAATCTATCAAGCCGTTTGTCCACAGTGACTTAGCAATTCACTTTGTATTGCTCTCTAAACTGAATTACATACAGTACAATCATTTGATGGACTGTTTTATTTTAAGCAGGTCACAATGCTGTGATGTCACATCAGCACTACTTTCACGTCTAAGCATCTCTGTGGTTCATTTATCTCTTAACACAGAAGTCAAAATGTCCTCTATTTCTTAAAAGTCGCTATGAAACATTAGGAATAGTGTGGATCAGAGCTGGCACTGAGACATTTTGACTTGATCCGCTAATGAGGGACCTCATCAAAGCTTAATTGGGGTCATGTGATAGAGTACGAACGAGGCCGCTTCTTTTACAACGTAATACATTTATAAGCAGATCTGTTACACCTTAACTTATGAATCTGAATGCAAAACTGAGAATTAGATCTTTTTCTTCAAACCACTTTCATCCAGTAATGTCTGCAGGTTATCGGTGATGACACGAGTCAGCCTACTAGAGATAACCTCTTCTTCTCCTCCTCTTCCTGGCTTCCTCTACTTTTTCCGTTGTTGTTGATGGATGCTCTGGTCTGATCACCAGCACTGGGTGCCAGAGAGTGATTGACATGCTAGAGGCAATGAGGAGCTAAGGAATCCAAACAGGTCTGTGTGTTGGACAAAGAGATAAGAGAGAGAGTGTTGAAAGGTACAGGGGGGTCCCTCGGGGGAAACTCGATGAGCTGCCACAGGGGAGGAGAACATCTGACAAAGTCAGACAGAGAGAGCGGAGATACTGGGGAAGCTGAGAATTCAGTAACTGTTTTTTAACCAAGGAGGGACTGGGACTGAAATCAGCATGGGATCTATGCCAGCCTAATACAAACAACTGCCTTTTGTATTGTGTACCACAAATATATCATTTTCAACGTTCAGTATTTTATATGTGTAAAATTGATCATTTGAATTGCAGAAGCAATGTAATTAAATTGTACAATAAGCAATACATTTCTATTAAAGGAATAGTTCTATCATTTGCTCACATTCTTGTCATTTCCAAACTCGTATGACTTTCTTTCTTCAGCTGAACTGAAAATATGCCAGGTGGTACATTATGTTTACCTCAGGAAAGCCATTCATGGATGCTCTGTCTGCTAGTCAGTAAAAAAAAAATATATATATATATTTTTTTTTTTTTTTTGTTTAAATGTTTTGTTTAATATTTGCACTATATTACATATTCAGTATATTCTTACTTAACCTGTTGTTATGAAATCATTATTTATCACTGTTAAATTTCTAAATGGGTAAAGAGAGAGGTAAAAGATTATATTGCTAAGAATCTAGTATAATTCTCATTGTTGGCAGATGCCATTTACACTAACTCTGCCCACCAATTGTCTGATGGATCCAGACAAAATTACAAAAGAAATCCTGCTGATAACAGCACCAGTCGCATGGAGATTAGGATGGGTGGCATTAGCTTTTGACACGACTGACCAGTTTTTTCCAAACTCATTCTTCTCCCTTTTCCCATCGCATATCAGCTCAGATAATTTTTTATGTAATTTTTTTATTAAGAAAATATTTTAAAAGTGGAAATAAATTGGCATAGGTACACAGGTATAGAATATTGGGAATAAAGCGTGTAATGGGTAGGGTTAGGGGTAGGCCCAATAAAGCAGCATCAATTTATTATTTTAATAAATATAATCATATCCACTGAATGTTCTTCCCTTTCGAAGGAACTCCACGCTGCATCTGACGACGACACTATGGGGAATGCCTCAGTGTGACCGCGTCTGAAGCACATGTGCAACTATTCCAGAACTATTCTATAACTATTATAGTAACAACTTCAGGGTGAGTAAATTACGACAGAATTCAGAATGACTCATGCGTTGAATGAACTATCCCTTTAATGTAAAAAATTCCAGCATATCTCCACCATGTCCTTTTTGTGATGGCATGTCCTCACATACATCTTCCTCTGTTTAAGCATGTCTGACACACGACTCACAGGTTGCCGATGAAGTGCTTAAGGTTTCAGCAAATATGTTCGCAGGCTAATGACATGTCATAATGTCATCACTGCTGCTACAAAAACTGTAATATTTAAAAATGTAATTTATTCCTGTGTTGGCAAAGCTACATTTTCAGCATCATAACTTCAGTGTCTCATGATCCTTCATAAATCATAATATTGCTGCTCAAGAAACATTTCTTAATATTATTAATATCAACAGTTGTGCTGCTTAATATTTTTGTAGAAACTGTGATAAAAAAAATTGTAACGTAAATGTCTTCACTTTTAATCAATTTAATGCATTCTTGCTGAATAAAAGTATTAATTTCTCTAAAAAATATCGTATTGACTCAAGCTTTTTTTGACGAGGAAGTGTACATATCTACTATTGGTCGATAATTGATAATGGTCGATACTCTTTGGATCCCTATACTCTTTTAGGTAAAACATTTTTAACAAAATTCTTGTGGTTTTGGTGACTTGGTGATTTTGGTGAAAATTTGGCTTAACTGAACTTGTGAAAAGGTCATGACGAGCAGCTATTGACAGGCTAAAGGCAATGTCACAAGAATTTTAATTATAGAGCTTAAGTCAGATGACCATAGGCAGCAATTCGGTGACGCTATTTACTTTACAGACTCATACCTCTGACTGACCCTGCTTTACTCGCTACACATACACGAAATACAGATCAAAGCCGGTCCGACCGAGCTGCGGCAGCTGCCTGTGCGGGTTGGGACTCAACTGGCATAGGATATTTTACAGCTCTGCCCTTGGGCCCGCTTTCTATGCACCAAACTCCAGTAAAGTCTTCAGCCCTTTGGGGCAAAACACATTTCAAATTGACTTCTGAGGAGTTCAATATGCACCATCCTGGCAATAATCACAGACACTTCTGAGAGAAACTGTGTCACAGAGAGATCTTTGCAGCGCATCTGCTATTTCGAATCTCAATTTAGACATAAAATAGAGCATACGAGTGCCTCTTTCCCATAATGCAATAAAACTCTTCTGAAAATCTGATATTTTACAGTTAAGCGTTCCTTTATCATTCACCTCCTGTGAAGGTAATTGGCTTTGAACCAGTGTTCTGGTGTGCTTGGACTGCCTCCAGCCTGAAGCTGAAAAAATGCCACATGGTTAAAGTAACCCTGGTTTTTCAAAGTACGTCAACAGCCACCCTTTGATTTGGTTTATTGACTGTTTTTCAGATGACAACTCATAAGACATCTAAATGTTCCTCTTAACATTCTTTACAATGACTTCTGAAGCTAAATTGAGATCCGTTTTTTATAATGTTTGCTCAATATATTAGTTATAGGCTGACATTAGAGATTTTGTTTTTATTGTATCAGTCGATATAGGTTGTATAATTGTGCGTTTAGAACAGATTACCATCATCAAATGCTCGCTAAAGGAATAGATGACCAACAATTATATTTTACTCACTGCATGATGTGCCTGTATGGCTTACTGTCATCTGTCAAACACAAATCATTTTATATAACAAATATTTCTCAAAATGAATATCCATTTTTAATGCTGTACATTATAATGTTGTGATGCCTAAATTCACTTGCAGCATTTCAAATGATTGATTTTGTTTGTTATTATAATTATTATTATTATTATGTATGTACTGTAGTTTCCCCAAGGGTAACTTTTTTTTATAGGTTGTCTGAATAAACCTTCCCATAACATGTGAACAGACATACATAGCCCAGCTTGTATGTACACTCAATTGTTCATTTATTTGGCCTACATCGAGGAGGTAGCCTAAATCTCAAGTTTGAAGCTCATCTTTCCACCTCAGAAACTGAGTAATGTGGGAAGCCATTATTTATCAGCTAGATAATCACTCTTTTCAGCTGCGGTGAACAAGCTGCTTCTTTACAAGTTTTTCCCATTCATTGTTCACAAAACATACTGTAGCACCTTACAATATTTCTTATGACTGTCAAACATTTTCACCTTACCAATGAAATAAACTCTTAGGCATTTTCCCTCAATGTTCCGTACATCTTCAAGGCCACTTTATAAACCAGAACGCCTCTACACTTTCCTTTATAAAGACAGCTGTCACGATTCGCACATATTCCCGTGCTGAAAGTCTTTGGTTTTTGTCATGCACAAAAAGCAGTCAAGGCTTCAGGAACAAGAATTTTATTTAATCTAAACCTCAGTCTGACGTTTATCCCCTGCATCCCTGACAACTAAGAACAGCTATATACATTTACATCAGCAAATAGCACTATTTCAAGACCTCGGCTGCTTCCTCCAGGATAACAAAAATGCATTTCCCTCCACCTCCTGAGATTAGCGACCTAACTGTGGAAGTCTCTGGAGCTCTGAAAGTCCGCTGCCTCATTTGTCAAAGCTGACCCTAAAAAACTCAGCTGTTTTGTCATTTATCTTTGCTACCTTTGGACCTATTTTTAAAGGCATGTCCATGTATTGAGAACGAAGGAACATGGGGAAGAAGTAGAACAAAAACTAGTTTACTCTCTTTTAGAAAGATGATTTTAAAAAGGACCATGGGTTCAGGAAAATAAAACGAAGACAGCGCCCATTGACAGTCATAGTCCCAAGCTGGCCATGGTATGAGTCTATACAGTATGCTCTATGAATATTAGGCTACATGGAGACATTACTAAAAGAAAGCAACAAAAAATGTAATTAAAGTACCTTAGGCCATTCAGAAATAAGAACAGCGGTCCTCTCGTTGAGCACAAAACAAGTCAATATCTTGCCATCGATTAAGATGTTAAAGCTCAGTTAATCAATTATCCAATCAAAATCCTCAAGCAAACACTTTTGTAATACATTTTACAATAATGCTGTTTGGATAACCTCTATTAAAATCAGCCTCTAGTCTAGAGCCTGGAGCAAATGCAGCTCGATGTGAAAAAGGTTTGTTCAAGGTGCTTAACAGCTTCATGAATTAGATGATTTCTGTCCACAATTATTCTTTGCAATCTTATTTAGTTTGAAAAGTCACCTTGAATGGTTTGCAATTTAGTGAAGCCGCCATAGGCTTAGTCTAGTACATTATGTACATTTAGGTGCTCTTTTGAAGCAGATGATCTATTCCAGAGCAGGTTAAATGTCCTTAACATTAATAGGCTGAGCTCTGCAGAAAGAGAACAATGCCACTCAATGCCGTTCCTTCAACCCATAAGCCTTACGGGATATGCCTTACATTTTCCTCAAGACTATGCCTTGCTTTTGTGAGCAATTAACAATCTTGTAATTTCCGCTGGGCCATCATACATAAAAAGTGTTTCTACTGAATGCATGGAGCAAAAAGCTAAATATATTTAATTCATGCCATCCACTTCCATTTTCTGTCTTTGAACACACTTCATTGCTTCTGACAAGGAATTTTACCAATACGGAGTAGTGTATTCTGATGTAATTGTGTTCGCTGCATGAGCACTGCAGTGCATCTCTCATCTTGCCTCGGCGGAGGAAAAGCAAGACTAGAGGAAAGCTTTATTCATTTTGCAGTCGCATGAAAGCCAAACAGTGTGCAGTGAAGATGCAGTTTTACTTTGCCTAAAATACAGTATGAGATACTGAAAAGTTAGAAGCAAAGCATATGTAATTCATGTGGCATATGCATTCCAAAAAAGCATATGGAAGAAGCGCTTCAGTCTCCGCTTCAAGACTTGGATAAGCTTTTTCACTCCAATACTTTTGCACTCCAATATCATCATTTACTTACCCTCATTCTAAACGTTCTTTCATAAAGGTTGTGAAAAACAAAAGGTGACTTCTTTATAATGTAAAATGAAAACTGGGATTGTCAAGAACCAAAATAAAATAAAAAATAAAATATAAACACTGATGAACTATTTTCCAACTGTTCTCAAGTCATACAATCATTTTGTGCAAAAGACAATTTTATTCAATTTAAGATGTTATTCACTGAACATCTTGATACTTGATATTATTGTGAATCAATCATTCTTCTCAGTCTGATCTTTTTTGATGAACTGGTTGATCATCTGAATGATTCATTCTCAAATCTGACTGCAAATAACAGTTCATTGGTGGTGACGATTGTCAGTGAATCAGAGATATATGGGGTATGAAACCCCTTCATTTTTTTATTTTGTTATGTTGCTGCCTTACGTTAAACTACTTTTAATAACTTTTTTCACATAAAATCTACGCTCCATACACGATAATGACAAAGAAAAAAACTGATCTGTGACAATTTTGTAAATGTATTAAAAAGGAAAAACTTAAATAAGTAGATTGCATAAGTATGTCTACCCTTGAAGGTGCAATGAGTGATCTGGGAAATGATAACTTTAGCCTGCTAGCATTGAGAGCATGTCCAAATCGCCATCCAAAGCCACACCTCCTCCAAAACACATGAACGTGCACAGACCAGAAGCGAGACGACCAGAGACAACGTTATTGGATTACATCATGTGTCATTCACCAGTGAGAAAACTTTATACAGTGAGAGGAGAAACAGAAGCACTTGCTTGCATACGTAAATATCTGATTGTGAAATGACTCCAGTTCAGAAGTTGACCTGTCGACATAAAGGAAAGGCACTGTACTATTTAAAATTGATTCATATGGGATTTCAGGACATAGCGGCAACACAGTCAAATCTCACTGAATTATCTGCATAGGGCAAAGTCAGCAGTACATAGATAGAACTGTACTGTCAAACCTAAAACGTAGATACTTGCATCTTGTTGTCGGTTCAGAAGGAAAGCTAGATTGTTTGCCTGCCATTCTTGCTCTGTCTGTACAGCGAACGTGAAATGTGCTGATGACGTATGATGTCAACAGGCTGTGCCATGCTATGCAAACACATGTTGACTGACAGGAGAGGCTTGAGTCTGGCCACTCTGCCATAAAGCCCAGATCTGTGGATTGTTGCAGTGATGTTTGTCCTTCTGTACATTTCTCCCATCACCATATATGATCAACCAGAGTGACCACCACCACCACCACCATTCTTGGTCATCACTCTAACCAAGGCCCTTCTCCATCCATTGCTCAGTTTGGCTAGAAGACCAGCTCTAGGAAGAGTCCTAATTGTTCCAAACTTCTTCCATTACGGATTATGGAGGCTACATGCTTCTGTCAGCCTTCAATGCAGCAGAACTTTTTGTAGTCTTCCCTTGATCTGTGTCTTGATACAATCCTGTCTCTGAGCTCTACATGCAGTTCCTTTGGTTTTTGCTCTGATATGCATTTTCAGCTGTTAGACTTTTTATTGAGAGGTGTGTGCCTTTCTAAATCATACCCATTCAACTGAATTTGCCACAGGTTAACTCCACTTAAAATGTAGTAACATCTACAAGCCAAATTGGAATGCTCCTGAGCTAAATTTGAAGTGTCTCAGATCTGTTTTTGCTTTGTCATTATGGTGTATGGAGTGTAGATTGATGTTGGACAAAAAATGTTGGACAGTAGTTTAACATAAGGCAGCAACATAACAAAATGTGGGGGGTAAAATGAAGGGATTTGAATACTTTCACAAGTATAATTTCACATAATATATATATATATATAATTCTATATTTATATATGTTAAAGAAATATAAAAAATATAGGCTAATGCACAAATAATATGCACCAATTTTAAAATACTTTGCATGTTTTTTGAAGCTTGAAAAAACGAGTTTGCATTAATTGTATGGAAGGAGTAAACAGTACAATCATTTAAATTTTCTCATGCTGTGTTCACTTCAAAGAAAGAAAGTCACATTTGGAATGACATGGCAAGTAAATGATGACAGAATTTTCATTTCTGGATGAAATAATCAGGCATTTACTGTACAATGTAACCACAATGGTTATATACTATGTAAAGCCCTGTACTGTTACAGTGAGAGAGTAAAACAATCAAATTAACATTGTGTGCCCTTAACCAGGCCAAACAAGAGCACTGCAGAAGCCAGAAAAACATCTGCCTCATGCTTCACCCTTCACAACTGCACTGACCTGTCTTTAATTAATGAGCCAAGTTTCATAATGCAATGAAATCATTGTTATTTTCAAGCTCGCCCTGTACTTTCAGCCTGCCTTACATAAGATTACAGTTTGGCTGTTAAGGTCCGCTGTTAGCAAGTGGCCCAATGTGTGATTACACCCTCCAATGGATTTGTCTTTACATAAGAGAGCATATAGCTGTGGGGTCAATCTCTCAGCTAGACCTTTGTTGTCTAATAAATGTCAGAGGCTTCATTTACCTCATAATTGATAGTAAATAATTTGCAGCATTTAACGAATTAAACAACAGACGGCTAACCTGTGACCCTAGAATGCTTCGGTGCAAACTACCTTGTCTTCATAACATCCTTCATTAATAGTGACATCAGCAAGTCTGAACTGCAGCGTTTCCAGGGGTCAATGGCACATTTCCAGCACAGAGTGCAGCTTGCAGCTGCTTGGGAATCCAGGACTGCAGCAAAATTGTTTGCTCCTACCTTGTATCAATCAATAGACTTTCTTGAAACAGAAACCATAATGAAAGCTCTAGCATAACCACACAAATCTGCCAAGATAATGACTAGTTTTTAATAACAGTTTAGTTTTTTGAACAGGCTTCTTGAACACTCAATCTGCCATTAGTTGGACAAACAGACTGTCCCGCCCCAAATCGCATGCAATTGGTTGAGCCAGTGTTGCTGCATAAACCCACAAATCACTTACTATCAGCTGGCTCTGCATCTTGCTGAGAAATGAGGAAGTATTTTAAAGCGGACCTATTATGCCCCTTTTTACAAGATGTAATACAAGTCTTAGGTATCCCCAGAATGTGTCTGTGAAGTTTCAGCTTAAAATGCCGCACAGATCATTTATTATACCATGTTGTAAATGCCCATTTTTGAGTTGTAGCAAAACATGCTGTTTTCGTACATGTATCTTTAAACGCAAATAAGCTGCTGCTCCCCTGCGGACACATAATTATGTTAAAAAACAATATAAAAGTTAATTTTGCATAATAAGTAGGCTATTACATTTTGCATTTAATACTGAAAAAAACAAATACACACCTTTAAGTAACATTTGCAGCATGCCATTCACCAGTGTCACATCCACCAGCTGGAGTGCCAATAATCTCCAGAGGGCACTACTGCGACTTCATGGGCGATCTCATCAAGAACTTTAAATTCCATAACCCATTCATTGCCTTGACTTTTGTGATTTGCCATTATGTTGTGATGTGGTTCAGCTGTTTTTCCATTAGCTTGTTAAGTCCTGCCTATACAGGGCTTCAGACTGCGACCATTTTTCCTGCCGGTGCGACCAAATATTTATTTAGGTCGCGCTAGCGCGACCACAACGTTGCTGAGCAGCGAATGCAAACAAAATGATAGCGGAACAAAAATGCGCTACTCCTTTATGCTTCACGGACCGTTTATTAGTTCGGACCAATAACAGACAGCGCAGAGCCCCGAACTTGCCAGTCGCAGGCCGAGCTCGATCACGCGACACTGTTACTAGGAGATCCAGTGAAGAAATCCATTGAATTCGCATCAAACGCTTACAAGTACTAAATATCTTTTTCCAGCACTTCAAAACGATAATATATAGGCTATATAAATGTTATTTTATGACCAACACAGTTTTTGTTCACCCTTTAAAGATTGCATTTTAAGATGTAGGAAAAACTCTTATTTAAACACTTATTTAAAAACAAAAAAATTTAATTAAATTACTATTGTAAACAGTAGGATGCTTATTGGCTATTTTCACTCCCTAATATCATTTTTCTCACTCATTTTGCTTTTTAATTAATATTAAGACATTATGAATGATAATAATTAAAGTGAATTTCATCTACACCCTAAATTAAGCTTAGTGCTTTATTGTCAGCCCCAGTGCTTCCAGATATTTGTTTGTAGAACTTAGTGGCTCCGGTGCTGCTGCCCTCAAATGTTAGTCTGGAGCCCTGTGAACTTAAAATAAAACTGCACATTGTAATATCTGTACGTTAAGTCTATTTATTATTAAAGAATTTGTCAGTATTACAGTTATTTTGGGGGAAAATTTGAATAATTGCACTGCAAGCTGATTTAAGGTGTGCCCCTAAATTTTCTGCTTGCGCTCCTAAAATTCTCAGTCAGGGGCTACAGCGCTCCTAGTAAAAAAAAGTTAGTCTGGAGCCCTGCTATATAAGCCCTATGTTTTCCCTCTTTTTTTTTTTTCTTTTTTTTTGTGAAGTCTTGTTAGTGTCATCGCTGCATTTCCGAGGGCTCTTTCTTTTCCTGTGTAATGGTCCTGACTCTCAGCCTGGTTTCCTGGATTTCCCTGTTTGCCTGTGTTTTCTGCCCTGCTATTGTTTGGATTGTTTGCCCTGTGGTTTTGACCCTTCACCTGTATTTTGGACTATGATTGTGGATTATCCTAATAAAGCTGCTTTTAGATCTTTAACCTGTGTGTGTCAGAGCAGTACGTGACACTCAGTGAAAACAGCTCTATTTCTCAAATATTATATTAGTAGAACCGCTCCAAATAACAACTGTTTATGCTGCCAGGAGGGAATAAATGAAAATGTGTCATCCTTGTTTTTGACCTTACACTGACCTTACAAACAACATAAACAGACCATAAACTGACTAGAAGCACAAGCTCTGTAGATTTCAGTATTCTGTTGAGATACTGTAAGAATGAAGAAATATAATGGCAATTTGCATATCTCAGACCTGTAGATTTCAGTATTCTGTTGAGATACTGTAAGAATGAAGAAATATAATGGCAATTTGCATATCTCAGACCTGTAGATTTCAGTATTCTGTTGAGATACTGTAAGAATGAAGAAATATAATGGCAATTTGCATATCTCAGACATTTACATTGCAAGAATTTGATGAAAAATCATTGTATTTGTGTGTAAAACCTGTGTGTGATCATTTGTTAAAGAATTCAACATTATGCTTGTATACTTAAAATTACTCTTTTAGTCCATTTTTTTCTATTTAAAGCTGTGTAATATTTTAAGCAGTTTTTTAGCAAAAAAAACACTTTGTTCTTTCAAAATTATACATTCTCAATGTGTAATCACTTCAACCAACTAATTAGGTATTCTCGTAAGTGTATAATCTGCAATTTAGAATACATACGAGCGAGTCGCTCGAATGGCGGAAGCCATGTTGCGCATCCATCTTGAAAATACATTAGACAAAGAGGGACATACCTGGAAATTCAAGCTTCGCCTTTCGCGTTTTTACACTCAGTGGCACCGTGACGAATGCGAGGGGGAGATTACTTATGACTGCCGGCAGATCTGAAATAATACGGCCACCGTAGGAGTTAAAACGCCCTCGGCATGGGAGGGGCTAGAAAGTAATATTCAGTTGGTAGTCATATACAATTTCACCGCTAGATGGGAGAAAATCCTACACAGTGTAGCTTTAAATTAGGCTAATACTTTTATTTAGCAAGGGTGCATTAAATTGATCAAAAGTGACAGTAAAGACATTTAATGTTACAAAGTAATGTTACAGCATTCAAATAAATGCTGTTTTTATTTTAACTGTCTATTCATCAAAGAATCCACAAAAATATTAAGCAGCACAAGTGTTTTATTTTAACAGATAATAATAAGAAATGTTTCTTTAATTTGTGGTTCGTTATGTGACACAAAACTTTTGTTATAATTAACTTTTGAAATTATTAGTAAACAAGACCCAATGTGAGACATCTTTGAAATCTCTTGTGACACTGGAGTGTATCCTTAAGTGATAAGGCGGAGCTAAATTCTCCATTCACTCTTCATATAATTTCACTGCAGTCTATGAGAAACCATTGAGATTTTAAAGTGATCTCATTTGTGATTTTCCTGTGGGAAAGTGCTTCCTTTCATCATTACTCTCCAGCACCGCTGCGCAAAGCCTTATTGCCTTGGAAATAGCAGTAATAGCTAATTAAATTCTTTTTTCTTGCTGTCCTGTCCACGGGAGCCAGGCACACAAGAAAGCACAACTATAATCAAGAGAGTGTTGTAACGCTTGTCCAGTGAGCATGTGCTGTGATCTGATGAGTTCTGCACCCCGTGTGCAAGCCACCATCTCCCGAATGCTGCTGAAGAATGATAATGGGTGTCCATGTTTAACCCCTCTGAGGTAACAGCTAGAGACAATGTGTTGAACATTAAACATCTGTGTGAGGTTTAGAGCACATAAGAGGTGTCACATCTACAACTGTGCCATTTCAGCTTGTCCCTCAAGGCTAGTCGTGTGGTAATATGGCTGCGAAGAATATTTGATGATGCTCAGGGGATCAGGACATTAGAATTTGAGAAGATATTTGCAATCTCTGCGGTGTTACTCTACAATAGCACAATTATTTTGTTCAGAAGCATGGCCCAGAATCCTTTCGAATGAATACAACTAGGGCGTTTCGCTGGTCACACCTGCAAATTGTGCACATGAGGCTAGATAAGCACTCACTGAAATCACAAATAGAGAGAACATTTATGGACACAATGAGGATAGACAAAGGCATCTCTTTGGAGGGACTGATACCACTTTTGCGGTCAGCAATATGGCAGTTTTGAGAAAATGCTGTGACATCACAATGGCCTCATTGTAGTTAATTAATAATATAATTTAAAATCTCCACCCTGTGGTTGTTCCCTCATCTAAAGCAACAGCAGGTTATTAGTTGTAAGATGGCAGTGAGTTAATTACATTTCATAATTCACATGTTCATAAATGCTCTCTTATTATTAGTGAACAGTAAACATAAGTGCTGTGCTTGTTCACAGCATGTCTTTGTTAATGAATCAGCATATAAATAACATAAAGCGCTCAATGAATATGACTTAAGGGACCCAATTCAGAACTCTGAACTCTGAACCAATTCTAAAAGTATCATAAGGGATTGTAGCTGAATGTTACAGTTCAAAAATAAAAATAAAAATTTGCAAACGCCATACATTTATAGCAGTAATGTTTATGTTTACACAACCGTTCAAAAGTTTGGAGTAAGTACATTTATTTTAAAGAAATTAAAAATGTTCTTCAACGAGGATGCATTAAAATGATATAAAAAAAAAAGAATAGTCCAGAAATGCATTTATAATGTTACAAAATATTGTTTTTTGATCAAATAAATGCAGCCTTGATGTTGGTGAGCATAGGAGACTTCTTTAAAAACATAAAAAATCTTCCTGATGCCAAACTTTTAAAGAGAACAAACATTGACCACAAAACCAGAGGCCACTGCTATTAAAAAGTTTACCAACTCTTTACTTTGTGTCATCTTGCAAATAGTAGGTTGTCTAGAGAATTATGCCCAAGAGGCAGATAAGATAAGCCAGTTTTCTCTAGGCAATGAGAAATGGGACAGAAGAAAAACTAACAATTATGCTTCAGGATAGAGTTGTCAAAAAGTACAGACTTAAGTACCAAGTCGGTACTGACATTTTTTAATTGTGACGCTTTGAGCGCTGTTGAGCGAATTCGTAAATGTGCTCATCGGATATGTCTGTGATTGGCTACAATGATCAACGCACAGAGGCATTTGAGAGCACACGGAAGTGTTTTTAAAAAACGGGAGCAGGAGCGTTTGCAAGCACAAGCAGGCGTCTATCAGCGCTCCCGTCTGTATCTGTGTAAGCGCTCGGTGAGGAGCGTCATTGATGTATATTTACAACATGTTTCTGAAGCACTGATCATTGTAGCCAATCACAGACATATCCGATGAGCGCGTGAGCACAATGGGCAATTAGAGGTGATTCCGTTCAACAGCACTCAAAGCGGCACTTTTTTTCAATTTCAGTATCGACTTGGTACCGTAGTCGGTACTTTTTGATAACTCTAAATGAGGATGACTCTTGTATCAGCTGAATTTCTAAGATGGGTCCTGGGCTAATTTTTGTGTCCATGTGGTATGCTCTCACATGCATTACACACCTCTCTGGGGTGACAAGGCCCTTCCTTCAAACTGAAGTCTTTAAATTGCCAGCACTTGAAGGCTATTGGTGGGTCGGATCTCGCCCAAAAGAGAACATCATGATCAGCAGACTCAAACACCATGTCCATGAACAACTCTCTACATGTCTTAAATGAGGCCACAACAAGATTAATGGTGTTTGCTCTGTACAGAAAAGCTCACCAACACGTTTGTCAAATGCAACGTAATGATTTGTGTGTTCAAAGCACAAACAGCACAGTTGATATCAGCCATATCAAAATAGTTCTGTAAAAGCCACACACAACTACCAATTTAAAACTCTTGTTTTAGAATTCTGCATCAGATTAGTCTGTACATTACAAATGCAATGTGGACACATGCATTTACGACTACCTCTGAATGTGTCGAATCACCGGAAAGAATCTAACAAGCTCAAAGATAGCAGAGGCTTTAGTTTGAGCCATAGTGTGCATATTATGAATCTATTGAGATCTATTAGGGGTATATAAATGGATAAGAACTTCAGAATTGATATATCCACACTGGCAAGACAGATCACTGCATTTCCCTGTCAGTGATGAAAGAGAGAAAGAACTAAATTGCATAAATGGCTATCTCCATTGTATGTTGCCTCTCTTGGCACCTGCGTATATTAAATGACAATCATGTGTCTTAAATCAATTGCTTCAGGCTGGAGATTTATGGGAAAAGCAACCTAAAAACGTCAATAAGAGAGTCAGTTGATCTTTGGCCATAACTAGCCGTGAACATGACTGTGCATTGGCCGCATTCAGTGGGAGGAAGCATGTTAGATATAAAACAAAGGATCCCCTGACACATGCCAATGATCACTATGTTTATTGGGTTCAAATCCTGCTGTTTGTGCACTAAATGAAGAAAGACTTGCCCGGCGGCCCAACATTAATTACCACATGTATGCTGTCTTGTCTCCTGAAGAATGAAAAAGCCTTGAGCTACCAGTAACGGTTCTCAGAATCGAATCAAATGACTATCACTTTGACATGCCACTAAAATGCAACCTTTAGGGCCTTAAAAATGCACACAAAATTTGAATAACAAAGCACATTTGAAGAGCTGTAGCATATAGTGATTTCATAATGCTACCATGACATAGATGTATGTAAACCAAGCAAAGTTCACATTTACATGTCACTGCCTGGTAGTATATACTCACATCCTTGCGACATACAGTTTAAAATTTATGCACGTTATGTATTATTCAACAAAAGAAGACACAAAGGTCCCTGTGAGTTAAAACAGCCCCGACATTTATCTCCTTAAGGATCAACACAGAGTGCTTTAGAATGACTTAATGTACCGCTGAAGAATGTCTCCCGAGAATAAGCTTTCAAAACGTTGCTTCATTTGATATAGCGACATCTCGAGATGAAAAGAGAGTAAACACATTTAAATGCAGTGCAGTGAGTGCTCATAAGAAACAGGATTATTATATAAACTCAATGCAGATCTTCAATGGGATTTTTTGGGAGTGGAAATTCAGATGTGCAGTTAGTGGCGGTCGGTAATGGAAATGGAACAAAGTCAACAGAGTGGCAAATTATCATCTCTCTGGGTTTACCATCTTAAATTGTACCATAAACTGATCTCAAATCCGAGTTTAGTTTTTTTCCTCTTTCTGAGTGTTGCATGATGACAGCTGTGATTGAAATTATGATGGTTCAGTATAAAGAGACATTTGTTATTGGATTCAGTAAAGTGATTACTCTAGTGGAATTTTTTTGATGGAACATATGTTGTGAAATATCTCCATATTGTAATTTGTCAGAGGAACAGTTAAGGCACGACTGCACGTTGCACTAATGATATTATTTTACATCATTGTCATTACCAAACCACATTAAGAGTGCACATTTTGTGATCTCAATAATATTTCGAGCTCATCTTCCGCTCCAGATATTGACTAAACAAATTTGAAAAGTAGAGCACTTTAGTATTATACAATAATGTACCCTGCTCCAGGTGAGCTGATGCTTGACATACTACAGACTGACCTTATCCGCCATGATCATGGACGAGCCCCCATGGATCCCCAGGATGGGTATCAAAGTCTGAGAGGAAATAAAATCCAAAATCTGGGCGATGGCTTCCTGGTCGGTGCCGTCCCCAAACACCACTCCGTGGATTTTAGTCCCAGACATGAGATCGCACACATGGGTGATGATGCTTTTGGGATCTGTTTCATTCACCAGCAAGGTCACCACGTTGACGTCGATGGGATCATCTTTGCTCCACAGAGCCCGTATATCTCGATCGGAAATGTAGCGTGTTTGACCCAGGATCACAGCAATGTTCAGTATGGGCACTTTCTCTGCCGCATGTGAGACACTGATGAGGGTAAGGAGAGCTGGAAGAGTCAGAAGAACCAACCTGGAAAGCCCCATAGTGCTCGACTTCATTCCCTGCAGAACAAACACACACACACACACACACACACACACAGACAACAGAGGCTGTTTTTGATATAATGCATTCAGAGATTTACTAAATATACCATGTAATACACTGCTAAGAGTTTTTTCTTAAAGAAGAAACACAAAATGACTCAACATATATAAATCTTATGCAACACTGCTTAATACATACTTTAGTTTTACCAACAATACCTATTTGATAACTAGGCTATATACACACAATTGCATCCAGTGGAGTTACACAACAACGGCGAGGAGTGCAGCAGGATTTTATAATCTCATTTTGGAATTAGGCAATGAATAACTAGCAATGAGCAAATGATGAATATTACATGTGACACTGGATCTGAGCAGCAAGCAGGGCAGAAGAGAGCGGAGCTGACATCATCACATGAAAAGTCTTGGACTGACTGAGCGGAGGAAGCTCACAGGCCCTCCGCTACTGTGGCCAGCATGTATACGCAAACAGATGCATTGTAAAGCAAGGCATAAAACTGCAGAGAAACAACATATGGTGCAGGGGCTGTTGAAGCTTGCAATTCTCATGAAGAATAATGCATTATATCATCATTATTACAGATAAATTAATGAGCAAGCAAGATTTATTCGTTTCGGCTGATAAGAATTCAGTAGAGCAACATGAATGGTTGATTTGTTTAAATGCAGTTGAGCAGAAATTTAAGAGACCAAGACTCAAAATGTGATGCATTTTTTGCATATATATGCATTTAGACTAGACGCTTATATGTAGCTTTACAGTGATTTAATCATTATTAAATATAGACTAGATGTGCAAATATAGCAACATCCTTGTTTAAGTTTCTGTATATTTGATTACTGTTGTAAATTAATTCATGGCATTTTGTCCAACACATCATGTTTTTATATAAGCAAATATTTGCCGTGTTCATGCTCTAAACATACTGGGGGGGGGGGGACAAATGTGAACAATGTGATGAACAATGTGACAAACATTAATGAACGTGACTGGAAACCAGGTCTTATGACAATTAGGACTTCATTTAACACTTATATAATATTTTACTTTAATGTAATTATTTAGAGAGGGGTGGGGGGGGGGGGGGGGCTTAATTTATGTAGATTTTGCTGTTTGCGTGAATAAAAAACTGACCTGATTTGTTATTTTAGGCAAATACGACATCAGTGTTCTTACAACGTGACAGAGATCTTAACATGGGGAATATATATAGATGAATATTTCTTTTGATTCCTCATTAATTTCCTCAAAACGACCACTGTGCAAGTGCGCCCCCTATTGACGCGTCTCGTTTTGCGTTCTCAGCTGGAACTTCAGTACGCTATAGGACACCATCATATTCAAAGGGAAAGTATAGTATGCGCGTCACAACTTTACAACAGAAGCAACGAAGGTTCATAATATCCACTATTTGACAAAAAAAAGAAGAAGAGAAAGAAATGACCAATCCCTATGCTCAATTAAAAATAAAATCAGTTTTAAAAGAAAAGTACGTAGGCTGTTATTCGAAGTTGGATCAACAACTCGACCAAAATCCGCATTCATCTGTTACACATCAAAGGAAGCATAGAGAAGTCCTCTATCATGTAAAACCTTTTCAAATGACAAATTATTTTTTTCTGTTCATTTTTTTTCTTTTTCTCGTTCATTAGTAAACGAGTTCCCTCGTTTTATACAGCAAAACCGAGGCGCACTCCTGAGGGAAGCTCACATGATCGTGACACGAGTTTTCTTACAGGTAAAATAAGAGCGTGTTGTTGAACATAACTCAATAAAATCCAACATACTGTTAAAACCAGCTACATTCTAACGATATAAAATAGCCAATCCCCCTTTCTTCATTTTATGCCATTTTTTAGGATCGCGCATCCCTAATGATGCAGGAAAAAGCCGCGTCTTCCTGCATCAAATTCATATCAGTGTAACTGAATGGTGAGACTGAATTTGAAAACGTTTATGTTCATTCTCCATAGCCCTTTAGACAACACACCGCGAACCACGCGAATTTTAACGAAAACAGAGAGGGAAAAAACAGTGATACTCACAGCATCCCTCTTCCACAAAGCTCCAAAGATGTTGAATGGGGTGACATTGCAACAGTCCTCCTCCTCTCACCAGCCAGGTTGGAAATATGGATAATTATTCCCACCGACGATTCCTTTAAGTTCAACCACAGAACCATGTGAATGAAATTAATCCAGTGGTTTGCATGTTTATGAATTATCCATGACTCTTCATCGATGAATAGAACCGCGAGACTCGCACTTTGGTAACTGAATCCGCAAGAAATTGGGATTGAATCTGCAAGCAGTACCACAGGACAGTCCACACAGTCCTCTTTCCCCACAGCCTCTCTGGAACTGAGGGATGCCGTCAGTAACACATCCTTAAGGTGAAAATGAGAATTACACCCTGTTTTAAAGCAAGACACCCCCTAAGAAGAAACCAGTTTTCAGAGCAACGGTCTTCAAATGTCGTCAGTTGGTCATCGGTCTCAAACATCCGAACGTTTAAATGTCATTCCAACCGTCACTTGTCGTAGCTAACGTATATAAGCGTAAAAGTTATAATAAACAAAATGTTCATAAACTTGTCAATACTTTATTGCGGACTGGCCTTGGTTCTGTTTGTCGAGCTTTAACCTGTCGCGGCGTGGTTCTTCTGCTTTTTCAGTGATCTGAATCGTTTCGGTGAGGGATTGCCTCTCGGTGACGTACGTGCGTTTGAAATTCCAGAGCCAAACTTCACTGCGGAAACCACTGAGCTCATCATTCCCAATGTACAGTGAGCGAGCGAGCGCTGCTCGGACACATCAGGGGATCATCAGTGCAGATGCTGCTCTCACACACATTTTTCATTATAGGCTACTCATCTGACTGTTCTTTAAGCTACATGCTCGATTCCATGCGTTTCTACATCAGTCGTTCAATACTTTTCGATGAGATGAGGGAACCTAGCTCGAGCGTTTTATCTCAGCTCGTTATATACCCTCAACACGCACTTATGCGCTTATCCTCTCGTTTTCTGGTCTAGTTGCATAAATCAGACAAATCGTGTTAAATAGGTAAAAATAACAATAATAAAAACAGTGACAATGTTTCAGGTATTCAGGGATGGTCATAAACTAAATTAACTAATAAACAACATGAACATAAAACATCCTAATGAGCTGATTACGAAAATAACAGGTTTTTACTGTATACTTTGCCTTTTCTTTACAATTACAACACACAGATGAAGGCAAACAATAGGCCTAGGAAGATATTTTGAAGAATGTCAGTAACCAGACAGTTGATACTACCCCATTGACTTCCATAGTAATTTTTTTTCCTACTATGGAAGTCAGTGGGGCATCAACCGACTGGTTACTGACATTCTTCAAAATATCTTCCTTTGTGTTCAACAGAAGATAGAAATTCATACAGGTTTGAAACAACTTGAGGGTGAGTAAATGATGACAGAAGTTTTTATTTGAAGTGAACTAAGCCTTTAATGTAGCAGTTTCTAAATATAAGTATGGATGGAGGGAAAAAAATATTCTTGACTAATAGTGATCAGCTATAGCTGATATTTATATATATATAGCTGTCAAATATATTTCTTGATTCTCGGATGCTCCATTCAAGAAACGCACCCAAACAGCATCACATGATGACATGTTACTTCTCTATTTTAGCATCATAACCCCCTCTGAATCATTTCAGTAAACGTGACATGAGCTACGGTATATTCAAACTACGCATTCAAAACACAGGCATGACTCATAGGAAAGCTCTCTGTGTGATGTCACCAGATCCTGTGGGAAGGACTCAAGCTCAAGCTCATGGAAGATGATCAGAGCCAGAACACTTGCTACACAGTCAGACTCAGCCCCCAACTCACATTATCCTCTCGTACAGAAGGATATGGCCATTTTCTCATTTTCTGTGAACATGATTTACTCATTAGCAGACTACTCCAGCAGGTGCAGAACATGGCTATGCCTTTACATCTCAAAGGAGAACACGCTCCTCATGCCTGTGAAGTTCTTAGGTAATGTAGTTTTTTAACACATCTGCAAGCGTTTCTATTTTAGCTCTACATGTCAAACACACACACACACACACACACACACACACACACACACACACACAAATGTGAGCAACCAAGCACCCCTTCTATTTTGGTCCATTCCATTCAACCATCATACTGGCCCTTATTTTCTGGACATTATATATATCAAGCAATGTTCACGCTCAAACTGCAGCTCTGGGTTTTCCCTGAAGGTTTTGTATTTCAGCTTCATACTATCTACTGTGGTGCTGTATAGAGTCATGCGTGAATGCAGGGAAGCGGTATCATGTCTGTTTGAGAAGTAATACAAAGTGAATGCCCCTGCAATGCAAAACAAAGAAAACGTGAGCAGTACAGAAAGACAGTGCAAACAAAGATTACAAACTTACACATACACAACCCTCAAAATCAATGGATTGACCAAAGAAGTACATTTCCGGAATGATATAGCCTATTCCAGAATGCAATCAAATATACAAAACTGTAGGAAACCAAAATTAAAATAAAGTATTGGTCATTGGAAGGAAAAAAATATTTAGATTTACCACTATTCTGAATAAACAGGTGTGTACATGATGTACCCTCAATGTAGGGTAATGTAGCTAGTTGTAGCCCCTACACTAGCTACAGTCAAACCAAAAATTAATCAGACACCACATATATATATATATTTTTTTTTGATAGTGCATGGGTACAGGACACTATAGTTCATTTATGTGAGTGAGGATAGCAAAATAAAGTAAACTGTGACATATTATAACCAAAAATTCTTCATAAAGTGGACTTGATAAAATTATTATTTTATACATTAAATAAATTATTATTTTCAATTATTCAGACACTTTGACCTGACCATGTTTTGCTTAAGTGTTTTTTCTTTAATTGCTAATGCGACCTTTTTACACCAGACTGATCAAAATGAATCATTGCTTGGTAATTGGTTGACCTAAATTGGTATTATCTAATTGTGTACTTAAATATAACAGCTGACAACTGACAGCTATTCAACCTAATGCATTTGTGAGACAGTCTAACACTAGGGTGGCCAAACCAGTGAAATATCAACTGATTTGATAACTGTGAAAATTGTCATATTTTATTACCATTTTCTAAACTATAGCGAATAAACTGTGATAATGTGAGAAACGTTGAAGGTGTCTGAATAAATTTTGGTTTGACTGTATATAACACCTTTCAGTAGTATGGATCCAATGACACTGAGTGTAGTTTCATAATCATTAAATGGAAATATTATAGGCTTCTTTCCCGCACAGTGGCATTGCAGCATTTATTCGGTGTGAATTGTTTATGCCTGCCCTAGGATTACAATATTTTATATCTCAATCAAAGACGTTGTTAATTGGGTATTTTTAGAGGGGAAAACATTTCATTATGTTTCTGAGCAAGCCTCACACTGTAAAATGTGTGTGTGGTGCTGCTCTCACAGAACTCCTGTGCATGGGACAGAGAAGTCAACAGTCTGCAAAAACATCTCCAACCGCTGGGTGGCGCTTTTAAGGGGCCAACTTGAATTTGTGAGACTGAGGAGAAACAGTTAATGTAGATTACATTCATAGTCCAGTCATTTTATGAAAAAGGGTTGAACAAATTGCAACAGAAGCAAACTCAACTGATTTTGTATCCTCAATATGTCCTGAGTAAGGAAAAAAAAGCCCAGAAGAATCCCATTAGGGGAAAGTTTAGAAAAAGACCCAAATATAGCCTATTCATTATTTTTCTTACGTGAATAGGGTAAAAAATGTAACCTTTAGATATCACCATGAAAATTACTGAGTTGATTATTTACAACAAGACAAACAAAAAATGTATTACAAGTTTTTTTTAATTGTTTGTTAACATGGACAAACGGTGCATAATCTAATTACGAATGTTTAATTTGAATAAATACCACAACAGATCTAAACAGTGGGAATAGCCAGGTGAAAATGTCTTGTTGAATCTTGTTGACATACATATAACAGTAAAATACTTAATGTTAAGGTCTGAATGGAACCCATTTAGGCTATGAGCATTAATACATAGAGACAGGAAGAAGTAGCTACTTTAACCAGCCTTTATTAATTATTATTGCAGAGATGGGGTTTAGGGTCCGGGTCCGTGGGACTGTTTCTGTGGATTCACTTTTTATTGTATCTACCTTTTGTCTTCTGCATTTTCCTTACCATTGTCTCCTGTTCTTCCCTAAGATTCGTCCCCTAGAAACAGTCCCATGGACCCAGCCCCAAACTCAATCTCTTAAAAATTAATAAAGGCTGGTTTCTAAAGTACTTCTTCCTGCCTCTATGTATAAATGTTCATGGGTAGCCTAAATGGGTTCCATTCAGACCTTAACATTAAGTATTTTACTGTTATGTGTCAACAAGATTCAACAAGACATTTTCACCTGTCAAGACCCAATGTTTAGATCTGTTGTGGTATTTATGCAAATTAGCACATACGTAATTAGATTATGCACCGTTTGTCCATGTTAACAAACAATAAAAAAAAACTTGTAATACATTTTTTGTTTGTCTTGATGTAAGTAATCAACTCAGTAATTTTCATGGTGATATCTAAAGGTTAAAAATGTTACCCTATTCAAGTAAGAAGAAGAATGAATAGGCGTAACGTTATATGAACGTTAATACACTATATGAACGGCTATATTTGGGTCTTTTTCGAAACTTTCCCCTAATGGGATTCTTCGGGGCTTTTTTTTTTTTTTTTTCTTACTCAGGACATATTGAGGATACAAAATCAGTTGAGTTTGCTTCTGTTACAATTTGTTCAAGGTTGACCCCCATTTTGGCTTAAAATGACTGGCAATTTGGTGGAGAAAAAAATAGTTGAAGTCCTCTAAACTAAACATCATGCTGTAGGTTGAGCGAAACCTATTAAAAAAAACATTTAAAATAAAAATAAGCAGCCAATAGTAAAAAGGAATACAAAAAAAATATTGGTACTGCTGATTTTCAACAAGTGAGAGAAGGTCCGCGGTCAAAAAAGTTTTAAAGAAGCGGTTCAAAAACCGCCTCAGTGATTCTTTTCAGCCATGACGCGTAAAGATGCTTTCTACGTCCAATAAAGCCAAGTTTTTAAAGTTTTTATTAAAAATCGTGTTAGTGTATTAACTAAATATATTTACATTTAAATGATAGGCTAATACTAAAAATATCTTACAAATACGTTTTATATTACTTAATTTACAAATAAAACTGTCATACAATTATATTTGTAAAAGATTATTCTTTCTGTTATTCGGCTAGCTTACTTTTCGCTCCATCAGTGAAATCCTCTGATTCGTTAGCCACATTCGTGAACGAATCGTTCATACCGGTTTTGTGAACCGGTTCAACCAATTCATTGCAAAGATCCGACTCAAAAACGATTCATTCACAAAGCGTGCATCGCTTGCCCAATTCCTTTTGTGAAGAGACTTATATTATTTAAAGAAGCAGGAAATCCCGCACAGGGACAATACACAATAAGCTGTCCACTGGCTACTACAAATTCGGCATTCTGTTCAGGTGAGTTGTTTTTGAAATTGTTTATTCGTTTGCTTTGTTCAAAGAGAACGCACAGATAGCATTCGCGGGCTCTGTTTGGAGTTTGTTTCGCGCGTTGTATGGCAAGCGCTAGAGTCAGTGGTTTCGAAAACGCGTTATAATATGCCTGCATGGTCATAGAAAGCTTACTTTCAAGGCCAGCAGATTTAGTTAACCATTTGGATTGCACATTGGGTGGACATTTCATCGTTTACTCCTAACCAGGATAGTGGAGTCAATTTTAGCATCAATGTTAGCTGCAGTTGTCAGTGGCAACAGTGGCGTCTGGTTTGTCATGGTCGAATGTAGCTTGCGTTGCGTTGCGATTCATAGGAAAGGCCGTTACCATTCGTGCAGCTGGAAGTGTCGCTAGGCGCTTATAAGTGGTGATATTTTTGCCATATACTGTTTAGGCACGTCACTTCCGGTTTGCTTGTTTCCTTCAGTGTGGATGTTTATAGAAAGCCCTTCATTGATTTTGAAGTGTACAAAGCATAGGATTGTCTACGATAACCCTCTTTGAGCCAAATGCTTGTATTAGTAGAGATAAATAAAACGGCTACGATTGAATCGTTGGTTAATCTCAAATGAAGTGCAAATGTTTAAATTGACGGTGGTGAAGTAACTAATGATTCATTCTATCTCTAATTTGTTTGGTTTTCATTATAATATGTATCACGAATCATTCGAAATGAAATGTGCTTTATATCTTTATATCTCAGTTATGAAAAGGAGCAGACATGAAGAGGAAACATGGCAGAGACCGAACAAGCTCCCTCGGTCCGAGGCAAGTTTGTCATTTAACGTTACGTCCTTTGGTTGTTATTATTCAACGATAATAATGCCTTCGATAAGTTCTTTTTAAAAAAAATTTTTTTAATGAAAGTAACTTACTTTTATTGTACTTTACATTTACGGTTGTGCAAATTTCTCCTTTTAGTTTATGAGCTGGAATTAATATTGAATCGGCCACAACTCACGGGGTGTTGATTATGAATTTGAATAACAGGAATAATTTACCGAATTGCAATTCTGAGAAATCCCATACAGTTACACAAACGTGTTGTTTCTGTAATTTGCATTTATTCTCTGAATTACTGATAATTATTTTTATTTTTTATTTAATGGATGGACATTCATCTTTATTAAGTTAAGTACAGTCAAAAGACAAAACAGCAATCAAAAAGATTTTAATTCAATACAGCATCACAAAACGTGGTGACATTTAGGCCCGGTTTAACAGACAGGGCTTAGACTAAGCCAGGATTAGGCCTTAGTTCAATTAATAATAATTATAACTCGTTACATTTTATATAGCGCTTTTCTGGGTACACAAAGTGCTTTACATAGAAGGGGGGAATTTCCTCAACCACCACCAATGTGCAGCATCCACCTGGATGATGCGACGGCAGCCATATTGTGCCAGAACGCCCACCACACACCAGCTTATTGGTGGAGAGAAGAGAGCGTGATGAAGCCAATCAGTGTGTATATACGGCCAGTGCTGCGTTCCAGTCCAAAATTGTCATACCCTTCACTCGCTAACTTCCCTCCGTCTCGTTCACTCGGATGTACGTCATTGCTTACGTTGCACGAGTGCCCACTACTGACGGAAACTGCAATGGGCTGAATTGGAACGTCCTAAGCCCTTGATCACTTGGAATCAGCTGTGGAGTTGATTTATTATTAAAAAAAAATTTCCTTTAAGAATTTGTTTAATGCAGCATCCAAATGTTTATAGGTATATTTGGGTTGTTTTAAAAAAAAAAAAAAAAAAAAAAGAATAGAATTAATATATAATAGAGTTGTCTGTTGTGGTGGTGATTAGACGAGATATGTGGTGACGTCACAATCGTACTGCATTGTGGGACATATAGGTGCCTGAAGTGTACATTTGAAGTAGACTCGCTCCCTCGGTCAAAATCGATATCCATATAAAAAATCTTTCCATATAAACTTCTCTCATTCACTTCACAAAGTGGAACGCACTTCAAAATGGCGGCAAGGATTCCCCCAAGGGGAAGTGCTTAGGGAAGTTCGCAAGTGCGTGTCTAAAAGTGGACTGGAACCAAGCGGCAACATTCTAATCTGAAAAATGAAGCCTACCCGGAAGTGCGAAAAACTGCAATACATCAAAAATCCGCTAGGGGAAGGTCCCAAAAGGGAGCAAATGTCCATACACCCCCATGGTAAAATGTCCGTTTTCACAGCATAAATTCATGTTTTTACAGGTTGGTCCCATGGACTTTTATTGTATTTTTCGATAGGTTCCGAGTGCCTGACAACTGTGAGGGGGGTGAATTTTTTTCTAACTCGTTAGTTTAGATCGTATTTAGATATAAAATGTATGACAAATAAGGGCGCGATTGACAGCTTGATTGACAGCTGACAACGAGCATAGGCTGCGCCGAGTGGAATTCCTGAAATTTGACATCTCGGCCATGATCTGACACAACACATCATACCTGTAAGTTATCCTTTCTGAACATTTGTATTGAAATATGGCGCCGCCCATACCCCCCATAAACGGCCTCAAAACCGTTCTTCAGAAGTCTATGGGTGACATCACAGACGCTTTGTCCATATTTTTTACAGTCTATGACTGGAACGCAGCCCAGGATGACGGGGTTAAACCCCAGCTCTTTTTCGAAGGACATCCTGAGATTTTTAAAGGTAGGGTAGGTAATCATTTTTCTAAAAAAAAAAACATTCCAAATTTGTTTAAACTGTCTTTATATACCAATACATAATTAAAATGTAAGTACTCTGAAAAAGAAAATATAAAAATCGAGTGACTGTAGACCTTTTAATCTGCAATAAACACAGCTCATTATTTCCATTCACTCCACCCCCTCCCTTCTCAGCTCCTTCCAAAGCCACGCCCCCAAAACACATGAACGCGCGACGCCAAACACTCAGGCTGGAACAAGACGCATTTATTACCTGAGACGAGTGGAGAGGAAGGAGCGCAGTACATACAGTGACATCATGTCAGAATCACATGTAATAAAATACCTAACTTTATCACTATGAATATAAACAAATAAGATTTCTTTTAGTACTCACTATCAAGCTAGCATATCGATAATGGTAAAGTTTCATTCGGTAACGAGCTATATTTATAAGGCAAAACTAAAAACAGGTTGCATTGATACACGTTTTTCCATTACCATCAGTTACACTGTGATGAAGGTGAATTTCGTGTAAGATTCATAACATATACGGTGTTTTGCATGTAAGAGTTTCCATGATGAAAACATTGTTGACTCTAATGAAGACTAACGTACACTCCGAGTCCGGAGACAAGTACCGCATCGTCGGTTCGAGGACAGGTCCGGGGTTGAGGGCGAAGCAGAGGAGGTCGTTCAAGAGCGCGGGCAGGGTCCGAGGAAGTAGTTTTTGCCTTGTTTGCCTTCGCTGACTGCATATGCAGGTGCTTTGAGCTGAATATTTCCGGGAACGGTGACATGTGATGAGTGCACGCCGGGCAGCGCGCGCAGTGGGGCTCGGGGCGGGCACGAGACATGAAGGCATCTGATTGGTTCTTTACATTCGCACCGAATGGCAGTGATTGGTCAAGAGTTTTTACTGTCCTGCAGCTGTTACAGAGGTCTGATTTTTTTCATTCCTTTTTCTAAACACATAATGTATTGACTACTATCAGGATGGAAGGACCATTTCACCCAGTATAAAAAAAAAGTGTTTCTGAACAGGATTACCTACCCTACCTTTAAAGGAACAATGTGTAGGAATTTCTCCCATCTAGTGGAGAAATTGTATTTTGCATTCAAACAAATAATGCTCTCCAGCGCCTTGCTTTTTCAAATGCGTGTTGCATCTACGGTAGCCGTAAGTACCAAAAAGCTATGACAGGATGTCTTCTACTTAATCGAGTTTTCCTTCGGGTGAACAGGTTTGTTATTTAAAACAAACTGCAACTTGAAACACACACACAAAAAAAAAAATTTTTACATTATGAATTACTGACTGTGAAAAACATGAACTATGGTAATTAGTAGTGATGCCTTCTTTATTCGTTATATTTTTTTTAAGTACGTGCATTGTTAGATATCATCCTCATCATCAGCGCCTTCTCTACTTACTCAATAGCTGCTATTCATCAAAGAGCCTGTTTAACTTTTAACTATAAATGTTCTACTGTCTATATAATAAAGTACACAACCAAGCAATGAAAAAAAAGCTTGTAATTAAGACCGTAACATTGACTTACCTGTCGAGAAGAAAGCAGGCAACTTCAGCGTCTCTTTTGAAAGTTTTCTCCTGCATTAGCTATCCTGACATTAACCCTTGTTTTTGTAATCTCCGGTCACGTTTCCTTTTACGGTCTATTTTGGACTTTTCCGACGACGAGGACTCCTTATCCTGTGACTCAGCATATGTATGGTCCTCCATTATAAATAACCGTACACAGTGCAGCCTTTTAAACTTGCCGGGGAAGTGACAAGCGCCTCTCACTGCTCTGCTCCTCCGTTTCTGCTGGTTTCAGTCACGTGACGCTGGCTCTGAACGAAAACGCGTTGTGGAAACGCGTTGGCCTAGTACTTTTTGTCCCTCTCTGCTATTATAGTTTTTCAAGATGGCGGAACTACATGGAGGCTTCCGTGGACCTACCCGTCCCATGTATATAACGATAATAAATTCTTCGTTTACGAGGATTAGTCTGATCATTGGCATAGGTATTTGTACACCATTGAGGACATATTTATGAATAAAAATATTGATTTTAGATAATAAAATGCCTAAAAAGCTACACATTGTCCCTTTAATGACCACAGAGAGTCAGGACCTTGGTTTAACGTCTCATCCAAAGGACGCAATTAGAAAAAAAAACGTTACTGGTGTACATCTTGGGACAAAACAATGCTACTGACAGATTTTAAGACATGCCAGTGCAAGTTTCTTTCAGTTAAAACAGCTCAAACATGCATTTTAGTCTGGGACTATCTTAAGCCTTGTCTGTGGAATGGGAGTTAGACTGTTATCAGCGTAGAAAGTAGCCTAGCAGTAATCAGCCTAGCAGCAGAACGAAGCATGCAAAAGTTACAGTACTAATTTATATGTTCTTAATCAAAAATCCATACTTTTTTGTTACTTCAATTCTGAATGGTGCAAAACCTGCTTTACACTTGTCAGAATTGTATTTCATCTCTTCCAATTGTGATCTGTTTATTGATAGGTTGAAAAAATAATATCAGATAAGGTTGGCACTGCAGTGGAGCAATCTGACCTCAAGATGAAGAATTTGATGGAAAGAATCGCTGAGGTGAATAGTGAACCACAATATGATGCCCGAATCAAGAAATTGGAAGTAAGTGACCAGAATGCCCATTTCTGTGGACTTCATCATTTGCATTTTTGGACAATATGTGTATTAAACTGTCCATTTGACTGTAGTGCCCTGCAGGCCTGAATGCCATAACCACCATTTGCATTTTCTATGTCAAATCAAACCTCTTTTGTTTCCAGGCTCATGTAAGGAAGATAAAGCGAAGAGGAGATGCAGTATTTGCATATATCAGAAAATTCAGATCCTTAGGGATTTCTCACAGTCAGGTATGAACTAGATTATGAGATTAATAATTATTATAATAATAATAATAAATTTTATTTGTAATGCGCCTTTCTCAAACTCAAAGCGCTAAACTCAAAGATTGATTTGGTTTGATTATCATAATTGAAAGACATTTATAAAGCTGTCTTTTATTGAGGTATTTATGTATAACCCATCACTGTTGTCTTTTTTTATCTTTTTAACAGTCTCCCCCTTCTTTAAGTCCTCCGCCTGACCAGCCACAGCGATGCATCTCTCCAGCCGAACCAATAATCTATATGTCCAGGTATTCTGCTGTATTGTAGACATATTACAAACTTCATTAATAATACATGCATGCCACCAATTTAGTAAAAATCGTTGTTCGTTTTGGTGTAGAAACTGAATACACTTGTGCTGCAGACTGACACCGTGTCCTAACTACACGCGACGCGATAAAATTCCAGCGACAGGCAGTGTGTCTGTCCACACTAGAAGCGATGCGACAGCGTCAATCAAAAATCACAGCCAATCAGAACAGCGTGTGGGCGGAGTCTCGCGGCAAGTGCACAGCACTAGAGAGTAATCTTGACGGCACTCGCAAGAAAATGGATAAGTAGCTACATAATCTAATTAAATGTTACACCATTTAAAAAACACATAGGCTACTGAGTTACTAAAACAATATTTGTCAAATAATATACTTGTTTGTTAACAGTTTTGACGTTCATGTTTTCATTTGTTTCATTTCAAGATCGAGGTGAATTATATCCATTGTTGCTTTTACAGCTACAAAGCTGGAGCACTAAATGATATTCAAACTCACATTTCACGCTTTTAACATTAAATAAAGCACATAAACAGTACCTGAGATTATCATTGCCACACTTTGTGTTTGTTGTTCCAGCGCGACGTCGCAGAAAAATAGAAACCGTTTCTAAATTAGAATCGTCGCGTGTCACCGTCGCGCCTGGTTAGGACAAAAACTCTGATTAACATGGAAAATATACCTTTTATCGCGTGTCGTCGCGTCGCGTGTAGTTAGGACACGGTGTGACGCGTTTCAAATTATTTGAGGAAAATGAGACGGAGAGCCTGCTGTTGAATGACAATCACTTAAATATTCCATTTGCTGTTTAATCAGAAGTTAGTCTAATAGAATAATCAAAGTGAAATCATCTCAGTGGTCCCCTGTGGATCTTTTGCTTTTCGGTTGGTTGTTTTAAATTCAGTAATGATTCAAGGCTGCAGTCTTGGCACCTTTACATTTCTTTTCTTTCCCTGAGGTGCTTCATGCTGAGTGGCGTTCCTTCACTTTCATGTGTGGCTGTTGCAGCCTTTTAAACTAGTGTGCTTCACTGGAAAGACATTCATTGCCACTTAATGTTTGTGTACCAAGGCCAAACCAGACTCATTCAAAGCAATGATTACAGCTATTTGTTATTCTAGCCATCCGCTTAATTGCTGAATTACCACAATCACAATTCACTGTAAGAACGCAAGTGTGATTGACAGAAACTCGAGGAGCTCGGCTCTACTCTCTCCAAATGTATCTGAGATGTGATGCATCTTTCTTCATACAACACTGCATTATAGCGATTCAAATGTAACTAATACTTTTAATAATAAAATCAAAATAAAACCATAGCTCTAAAACCATGGTGAGTGTGCTACATTGTGTTTGGATGAATTTCATGAATTTTGATAATGTTGCGTGCATCAATATAAGGCAGTATATTGATGGTTGAACATCTTTGACAACATCTTTAGGCGTGTCATAAACATTATTTATTTTTTTTTAATCCATGTGCGCTGGAAGAGCTTGGCCAGTAACACATCTACTGTATGTGAGTTCATCTGCCCTGTGCATTGGGGTGTATAAATAATTGTGGGAAAAATAACCACAATTCTTAGCGAATAATGAAATTTTGATGTAAAATGAAGAGGTTTGCCCATGTCATGTGCACATTGTAAACATAGTCATTGTATGTTTGATTTGTCTGCTAGAGATGCAGCTAAATTCAAATTCTGGCCGATACCAATAGACCAATATTAAAATGGAGTCTTTTTTTAATTCAATAAAACCACTAAATACAATTCTATACAATTGAATTTAGGCATCATGACATTATAATGTACAGTATGAAAGTGGATATTATTTTGTGATTTGCTGAACATTACATTTATCAAATGTAAAAACAAGGTGAAGTGGGAATGCACAATTAAATAGCCCAAAAAAGTGCAGAAATTATAGTTCACTTTTGAATGTCTTGTTGGTGTGCAGAATTCTAATTTCATGCAATATTTTTTACTAGAAGTTCAGTCAACGGAGGCAGTTTCATTGACAACGCTTCAGTGTCATCAGCAGGTCTTGTTGCTATTATCATCATAGTATTCTAGCTTCAACAATGTCCAACGTTTGTGATTCAACAGATTAAAATGATTGTTTTTGCACTAATAGTCAATGACTGTGTGATGTCTACATTGAGAAGACCAAAGGAAGGGTTCTGGCAGAGTTTGGTAACTATTTCTTTCACTGTCTTCAATGTCTTGTCATTCATTACTTGTTTATTCTTGTATAAGATTTGTAATATGTCTCATGTGATTTGCGACGACATGGCCAGACCGTGCTGGAGACAATAGATTAAAATTGTTTACATAAACTTCAAATTGGAAAACCGTTCTCTTTTCATTTCAGCGGTCTAAGAAACAGGTTGTTGACCTTACGGAGGAAGACAAAGGTATTTGATCTTGAATTCAAATCAAATGTTTTTTGTAAACAATGCGCTGTTGTATTGACTGTATGATGTGTTTTTGTTCTGGTTCAGCGGCCAGACTGAATGAAGAGAGTCTGGTTACCCAGCCACCAGATCAGGTACGACATCATGCTCTCTCTCAGGTTCTCTCTAATTCTGCAACATTTTCAGATTATTGTTTCTTAGTAGTTTTGTTTTCACATCTGTGCACTGCAGAAATTGGTACCTTCAAAACCAGAACCATCAAAACCCTCAAGTATGCCACCCAAAGCCATTAAAGGTATGATGCCATTGAATTTATCCTGTTTGTTTTTATTATTTTTTCTAAATATTAACAAGTCTTTTTTACTGTAATTTTCTTAAATGAAAAGAAGAAAATCAGAGTGTTATGGAGGAGCACCGTGTCATTTCTCCAGTACAGTCAGAAAAAGTAAGCAATTCTTTTGTATGTGCTATTACACCACTAAGTTTTGTCATAACAGCCATAACATTTCAGTTATACCTTTCTTTAATAGGAGGACTGGCACTCCAAACTCCATCCTTTTCCGCACACTCCGTTCCCCAAGGAGCTTCCAGTTGTAGCTGCCTCTCATAACTTGCCCCAGAAGCCAGTGGTGAAACTAGCTCGGATTGGAAACGCACAAGAATTAGGCATCGCGTGGAACGTTGATCGGAAAGATCCCCACGCAGCTGAGATGGATTGCTACTACATTTACGTTTCCCATGAACACAAAAACTGCACTTTTTCGGAATGGAAGTGCCTCGGAGTGATCAAAGCCATGCCTCTTCCTATGGCCTGCAAGGTGTCTGACTGTAAAGGAGATAAACGACTGTGTTTTACTGTTGTGGGGAAGGATATATTTGGCCGTTATGGGCCGTACAGTGACATACGTACTGTTGCACCAGGACAAATATGATTTTGGCAACAATTCTCTAGTGTGTCGGAACCCTTGTTCATATAAGGATTCAGGTAGGATGAATGTATTTGAATATGGAGTAATACATTTTTTAAGATCTGAATTTCTCAAAAGATGTTGAGTTCAGTAAAAATAAAGTTGAAGCTGCTGTTTTTCTCCTTTTTTTGTATTTTAGTTGTTTTTCTTTCTCTGACAAGAGAATATGTTTGTTTTTGTTTGTTCTTTTAAATGTCAGAAAGCCCTGAAAGTCCTTCATGTTATATTTGCAAGGCACTGCCACAGAAGTATTAAGAAAAAGCTGTTGTTTTTATTGGTTATAAAGTTACAAAACGATTTAATTTGCCTCTGGCCTTCATAATATGAAGTCTTCAGTGGTATGAGTCAACAAAGCAATCACTAGCTATAATAGACAGAGTGAAATCTGATTGTTAACGTCTAATGTAAGTGGCAGAAAACCATTTGAGACAACATTTGTTTCCTGTAATGACTGCATTTGTGGATTCTACTTCATGCTGCTGCAGAAATGACATTCAACTCGAATGAAAATATACCACTAAATCCAATGTTCATTGAGTCTATACTAGTCTTAGAAATATGACTTATGATTTACAAAGCTGATGTTTGTATTTATTTAGATATTGATTTCATCTTTATTTTATTTCACAGATGAAGTGAGGTTTGTAACTGAAATTTCCATAAAATATAATTTTCCTCAAATGGTATGAGCAGCATTGTCTGACTAAAATCAATACAATCACAGAAATTCATTTTTCCAGGTAAAAAGTCTTTCAACCAAACATTAAACAATGTTGCACCATTCGAAAAAATTTACTTAATGTTTTGAAAACGGGAAATATCTGGGAAGCATTTTTCCACAACAATTTGTCTTCTAAAATTGAATGGCATTACATGTTCTTATTAAATTACTTTTAGACCTTTGCACACTTAAAGACTTTACATTAATGCTTAACCTGGAGAAGCAAAATGAGTAAAACATAAAAAATTGAAAATGTCACATAAGTGACATTTGCACCAGATGAAGGGGATGAGATTTTTTTTTTTTCAGGCACTTCTGCATATTTTCTTTTTATAGTCAAACCATTTCTGTTATTACATAAAATGTTAGGTTTCAGAATAAAAGTCTTTACTCTGAAAATGGTTTATTCTAAAACCTAACATGTAATAAATGGTTTAAAGGGATAGTTCACCCAAAAATGAAAATGCTGTCATCATTTACTCTTCCTCAAGTTGTCCCAAACCTGTATGACTTTCTTTCTTCTGCTGAACACAAAAGAAAATATTTTGAAGAAAGTCTGTAACCAAACGACTGATGGACCCCATTGACTTCCATAGTAGGAAAAAAAATACTATGGAAGTCAATGGGGACCAGCAACTGTTTAATAACCAACCTTCTTTAAAATATCTTCTTTTGTGTTCAGCAGAAGAAAGAAAGTCATACAGGTTTGGAACAACTTGAGGAAGGGTAAATGATGACAGCATTTTCATTTTTGGGTGAACTATCCCTTTAACTATCATTTTGCCTGGTTTTCTTTTTTTTACATTTAAATATTTTCCATGACTAAACTGTCTTGGATCATATTTGTCACCATATTTTGAGAATGACCCAGCAGTATTTTGCTGTACACCAAAACAGAAAGAGAGTCTCAAATGGTTTTTTAATGTAAAATACATTTATTTGATTAAAAAAGAACAAAATTGACCCCTTTGTGGGGATCAGTCTCCAGAAACAGAGCAGACCTGAACAAGTCAGCAGACGTTTAAAAAAACAAAGCTGCCACATTGTGGTTTCATTCCAATTACAAAAGCCTTCATGAGCATTAAACAAAAATGTTCAGGCCTGTTGATATAATACTTCATTACAAAAAAAATATTAACAGCAACAATGCAGTTAGTCATAATAAATACAGCTTAACTTCACTTTCGCCTAAATAATTTTAGCTAAATGTGTTTTATTCCATAGCAGATTTGAGGATGAAAAGATTACATAAACGACAGGAAAACTGAATTGGTGTGCTTCACCAACACCATCATCTTCAGGTTATTAGCATGAATATGACGTATATCCCAAGTGCCCCAATCAAACACAATGCCTAAAGAACTATAGATCTGTACTTATGTTAATAATGATTTCAAATTAAATGCTGCAAACAAATAAAAACATGCAATATAATTAGTCAACACTAAAAAAACAATTTACAAAAAAAAAAAACTATACACGAGAACATATCGTGCTACTAATATTGACAATTTGTTCAGCTTCAAGTATGATATAGTGCTCAGCAAACTGCCAGCACAATATTTCAGATTTTGTTGTTTTTAGTTACTTTTCCCCCAAGCACATACAATGACCAGGAAACATCACACTATAACATGTTACTTACGACACACTAAGTGTTACGTATAAGGCCAATTTCACACCATGTATTGAGTATGAATACATGTCGAGCCTATAGTGGTTCCATTTTATAAATATGTCCTATTATATCTCCCACTCGTGTCTTTTTCAACTCCCTATTTTAACTCTAAATCACAGCACTATTTTTATTTTACTGGGCAGGTAGAACTAAATTATACACAGAAAGGGTTTTAAAAAAAAAAAGTGACATAGGCTACTATGAATAAAATCTAATTAGGTTTCCAGTATGCAGTGATTAATATTACAAGTTGATCTACTATTTAATCTACATATAAAAACAAGTATCATTACAAATAAAGTCTCTTGGCTAAGGCTGTAGCTGGTGGCAGCTAGCGAGGTGGTGTGTTGCGCTTTATTTGCGTTTTCTTAGTACTAGATACATCAAGCCGCTCAGAAATGTAATGGGGAAGGCGACCCAGGCGACGACGAAGGCGTATCCATACTCTCCGTTCTTAAAACCCTCACCATTGAAGATTAAGTGCTCTGCTGTGTAGATGGACGCAGCGGTCATCACACAGAAGGCTGTGGAAGTAAAGAAAAAAGAGGCAATTTACATTTGGTTGGTAACATTTCAGTTGATTCCCTATTGAGATGGGATACGGATAAGGTTAGGCACAGGTTTGGTGGAATGTTTAAGGGAACGGAAGGGTCAATAGTGTAGTTATAGATGATTAATTACATAAGTAATTATAGTACAATGTACAAGTACAATGTAAAAACATGTACATTGTGTTTCATGGAGTTATAAAGTGGAGCCCAAACATTTTCAAAATTGGCAGACTAGAAAAAAAGTGACTGTCAAATAATTGTTTGGTCACAAAATCATCCACTTCAAGGTGATTCAAGACCTCTCTTGACTTGTGTAATGACCAGCTGACTTGCATAGTATATAGGAAATAACTGAGAAATCGCAAATGTGCTGATAAAGAGGATTTAAAATATATATTGTGGGCATGAACTCACCGGACAAGAGCTGGATGATGGCCGTAAAGACAAATCTTTCCCCCTGCTTCAGACGGAAGAGCTGAAGGATGAAGACAAAGAAACCCACACAGCACAAGATAGTAGCCAGTATCATGGTGGCCTGGACAGTCTGGAGATAGGCTGATAAAGAAGAAGAGAACATGACACAAGGTTCATATAAAATAAATAAATACTGGTTACATTTTTTTATTTTATGATAATCTAGGCCCACCTGCATCAGAGGTTGCACTGTTTGGTATATCATAACAGTTTGTGGCATTGCAGTGATACCAGAGATCTAAGGAGAAGTTGTTCGAAATCCACCATTCCTAGAAAAGATGGAGAATAGTTTAGTTTTACTTTATATAATATAAAATAAACAGTATGTACCAATCAAAAGTTTATGTTTTTTATGTTTATGGAAGAAGTCTCTTATGCTTGCCAAGGCTGCATTTATTTAGCTACATGCTGAAAATTCAGCATTGTCATTACAGAAATAAATTACATTTTTAAATATATTCCAATAGAAATTCCAAAATTATGCCATTTTAACTTCTTGATGTTACATGATAAGAAAATATTAAATAAAAGAAACATCTCAAGAACTAATGAAGCCTAAACATGCTCCAAAAAACGTTGTATTTATTTATTTAAAGCAGAACATCTTTAGTTTGATTGCTTAGAAAATTATAGCACGCTGCACCATTTGAGGTAACCTTAGCAGAAATGGTGCTGGATGACTTAAACACCAAAGTTTAATTCCGAGAGTTTTGCTCAACGCTGGGATTTTTTGCTCAAATCCCTAACACTAATGATGAGCAGTAAGAGCAGATTAATTCAAAAAGACAAAAGAAAAATCAACTTACATTTCTGATGGTTGCTATGAAGAGTAGTATTGCGGAGGTGATGTGGAAGAGGATGATGGCGGCCAAAATAATCAACATGGCTGATGGTGGAACAGAAAATCAAAAGCAGGAGAATCTATAAAAAAAAAAAAAAAGGAAGACACATGAATATTAAACATCCTGTTGAATGAATACACAGACACTCATGAGAGCTGAAACTGAGAACTGGAACTGTAATTTGAGCAATAATAGTGTAAACAGTGATTCTCTAGATTTGGTGGGAAAATCACCATGTGTCCACTTGAACAGCCTCTTTTTACTCTGAACTTTGACCTTGGAAGTACTTTTCCACAACTATTTGTATTTTAAAAATACTAATTTAGAACAGTGAACACCAATGACAGGAAATTAACGGACAAACATTATCTTTAAAATTATTTATTTTATTAATTACCTAATTTTGTTTTGCACACTTGCTAGACCTTGCACTAATTTTTTAACAGCAAAATAAATAAATAAACAATAAAGAGTCAAACCATTATATATTATCATTTAATAAACTGTTTTTAGCATGATTTGAGATTAAGAAGCTACATATATGATACCAGTTGTCCTATTTTATTGAGATTTCAGTCCTTCCCTGTTCAAGTAGATAGAAGGCAAGTTCAAAACCTCACACGGGTTTTGCTGAAAAATGCCTACGTCACACACGTGAGCCTTGGAGTCGGCTGCTAATTTAGCTTCCCATGATTCACTGCAGTACGGCCATGTACAGACAGCCTATACATCTCAGCCTGCACCACAGACGCTTCGAGCCATTTATGAATGGCTTTTTCCCCTTTCACCTTGAATAGTGGGTGTAAGTTTATACTGGAGGTGAGAAACCTTTAATGGTTTCAAAGTGCTTTAATGCTCACTACTAGAGGATACAATTAAAAAAGGACAAAATCACCCCAGTACTAAGGCTGTGAAATACATGTCCAGATCGCTTTCGCAAAACCATATGTGGTGAACTCTCTTTACATCAACAATGGATGGATAGATCCTGATATGACTTTCTCTTATCCATGATAGAAAGTCATAAAACACAAAAGGAGAAATATAGCTGAATGTCACAAGGTCACATGGACTACTTTTATTAAGCTTTTATGCTGTTTTATTCCCCTGTCCTTTTTGGAGTTTGATGAGTCACAATTCAACTTCACTGCGTAGAACAGAACCCAGACGTTCTGCTAAATTTCTTTGGTGTGCAAGAAAGTCATAAAGGTTTGAAACAACATGCATATAATGGCAGATTTTTCATTTGTGGGTGAACTGTCCCTTTAAGAAGGGATGTGGGACACAGGGTGTGGCATTTCAGCAATGCAGAGTTTAGGCGGGAAAATGGTTAAAGAATTAAGGCCCAGCTTGAAGAAAGCAACAACAACAAAAAAACATACCCAATTACAGCTCACAACCAAGCCTCAGTGATTCAGCCAACACGGTCATGATAAAAGAGACCTTAGTCGGCTAACAGGAAGCCAGCCTCAGTACACAAGGGAGACACAATGTGGGAGGATACAGGATGACGCTCGTCTCTACAATCGCAAGCCTGAAAAATCACTTCTTTTTTAACTTTCACAATTTCTTGTAAGGTCAGGGGAGGTACTGGGAACTGAATTAAGCGTAGGCTTTAATAAAGACGGAGCATGTTGGTCATTTATTCAGAGCCTGTAGTGGAAATCCTCTGGAGACCTTCATCCCCCCAGGCTGTACATTAGATGTCTGTCTCTGTAGAGTGTAAAGTGGGAGGCTGGTCTCATTAAATAGTAGTGTATCATTGTCTCGGTCCACACATGTTCTTAATTTGCTCTGCAGTTGCCTTCCTGTGTTGTACTGAGAGGCGTAGAGGCATGGAAGGGGAGGAGCCAGAGGAAGAGGAATGGGAGACGAAAATCTCAAAACATACTGTCCAAAAATCTGTGATTTCAATAACAAATGTGTTGAACAGATCATTCTGTGGCAATAGTTCAAACTGTATGACTTTTTTTTACACCTTTTTTGAAGACATTAAAGGGATACTTCACCTCTGGAAAGATGAATGTGTATGTAAAATAGGTAATTTATGTAGAAGAAATGTGAAATTATTTTTTAACTTGGAGCTTTCTAGACTGAGAAAAGCCAGAAAATTTATTTTTGGCTCATGTGGATGAAAGACAACAACTCCCAGAATGCACTTGCTACGCTGCCCTAGGAGGCCACTCCCAAGCCACGCCTACCGGTTAGAGAGCGCAGTTGAAAAAAAGAAGGCTAGGCTACTAGTGAGACTCTGTGACGAGTTTGCCCGGGATTTCGAGATCGCCCAAAATGGATTCGGCTTTTGCGTTCTACAGTCGCCATTCATTATGTTTACTGTGGCGAGCAGGACGAGGCTGAGGGGCGCGGGAGAACGGCGCGAGACCGGTGGCGTGATTACTGAGACGCACCGATCTCGTATCTCTCACGGAGGAGCGGGAATTTTCTTAGCAATGTTAAAACGCACATCAACCAGTCACTTGTTTAGCGTTCATGTAAACACTACATTCAGATTCACCAATCGGAATGAATTCAGTAAGATTGAAACAAAAGGTGTGCATGTAAACAATGAATGGCAACTGCAGAAAGCAAAAGCCGAATCCCGGACATTTTGGACGATCTCGACGGCCGGACATGTCCGGGAAAAAGAGGATGTAACCCCTACTACTCAGCTTTCTCCACAGAACAAGAGCCTGCTAGCTTAGCTTCCAAAGAAAGACGGCTGACACTATGTGTACATTCTGTGAGTGAGATCCCACCTCCTATGGGCGGGCTGAAAACATGCGGGACAGCCCCTCCTACTGGCTGTAGTCTTTAGCCTCTGGCCAAAAAATCCTCGGATGACGCAAAATGACGATTTCGTCATTTTGCGTCATCTGAGGATTTTTTCCAGACAAAAAATACATAAATCTCTCATCTCAGGGGGATATGAGGGTAGAAAGCACGGTAATTCGAAAATACTACAGGTTTTCTACTAATACAAAGCTTAATGCTAAATCCTGAAGTATCCCTTTAAGATGAAAATTATCAAGTTAAAGAGACAGCAAATATCATAAAAGTAGTACAGATAAAACACAAGGTGTTTTTTCTAAATTGTTCTATTTTTGTACAATTTTGTACGCTTTATACCACTGCCCTGCCGACTTTGTGGGACCAAGGACCAACCCTTGCTCATAATGTTTAATCAAAATGTAATAACCTTCCGGTGAAAACGTCAGACTTCTTTTTGTGATGTATACAGGACTTCTCCAATCATTTAGTTCACGACTCTGCCCCTGCAAGCTCACATTCATCTGCCTCAGGGTTTCCAGGTTTGCTTACAAAACCAGCCCAATTGCTATTCAAAACCTGCCCAATCACGGCCAAAACTAGCCCAATCGCCGGGGGTGTGGGTTCCGAGTTCCTGGGGGTAAAAATCGAGTCCCGGGGATGGGAGTGTCGCTTTAACCCGTGGCAACAGTGTAAAAGTAGCCCAATTCTTGGCAATACTGATCCTCCCCCACTTTTGAGTGCAACGCCCACATCTCAACATACAATCAAAAACTGATGCATAGAATCAAGTCACCGCCCTGCATTTTTTCTTTTCCGATAATCCGCACATCACATGCACAAGGATGCACATCGCAATATGGAAAAAAATATCTGTCGCTTTACTTCTGTTTCCTCACAACTTTAAAATATTAAAAATGTATATGTAATAATATACACATTTCATTAAATAACATCTTAAGGCTATTTCTTTATGTATTTTCCAGCAGACACTGTATCAATTGGTTAGAATCCCTGCATTTCCAAGAGCTGCTGGGAGGCGCCTGTTAATTAGCTGAAATCTATAATGGCACAAATGTGGCATTTAACACACAGAGAACTAGTGTTTTGTTGTGTCCCACTGCGCAATGTGACGTCGTAGTGACGTCATTTTCATGTAATTTTTGGACGTCCAAATTTGGTCCATTGAAGGGGTTGTTTTGTAACGCCAGGCGACGTCTTTTTTCGACGTCTTCCGCACGTCATTTTTCGACGTCTTTCGCACGTCATTTTTCGACGTCTTCCGCACGTCATTTTTCGACGTCCATCCACAAAAGTTTGTTTACAATAAATCGCGCTCAGTGCTCTCAAACAAAACATCGGCTTCTCACACACACACACACACACACACACACACACACACACACACACACACACACACACACACACACACACACACACACACACACACACACACACACACACCTTGCTTTACCTGGGACTCGAACTCGTGATCATCTGCTCCACGTGCCAACGCCCTACTGTTTGAGCTACAGAGAGAGTGATATAATTTATGATTATCGCGTTTAGGCTAAAAATAGGTTCGGCGCTTGGATCACGAGCATCTTGCAGTACATTTAAAATATTTAAAATATAATATTTTAAATATTTTAAAAATATATTACATTTTAAATATAGCGATTTGGAAACGTGGATGGAGCAGTGAATAGGTTCATTACACAGCAAAATGACACGACAAACTCGCGTTTTGGAAAAGAGCTCTTCATTTGTAAATTAAAAAAAATTATAATAATCATGTAAATTTCCTGCACCTGTCATAGACGTCCAAAAAATTACCCAGTTCAGGTCCAATGTTGAACGTAAATATGACGTCCAAGTTGGGTCATGGTTGGACGTCCAAATAGTGGACCTAGTTTGGACGTCGAAAAAAATCACCCAGTTCAAAGGTCCAATGTTGAACGTCAATATGACGTCCAAGTTGGGTCATGGTTGGACGTCCAAATAGTGGACCTAGTTTGGACGTCGAAAAAAATTACCCAGTTCAAAGGTCCAATGTTGAACGTCAATATGACGTCCAAGTTGGGTCATGGTTGGACGTCCAAATTGTGGACCTAGTTTGGACGTCGAAAAAAATTACCCAGTTCAAAGGTCCAATGTTGAACGTCTATATGACGTCCAAGTTGGGTCATGGTTGGACGTCCAAATAGTGGACCTAGTTTGGACGTCGAAAAAAATTACCCAGTTCAAAGGTCCAATGTTGAACGTCTATATGACGTCCAAGTTGGGTCATGGTTGGACGTCCAAATAGTGGACCTAGTTTGGACGTCGAAAAAAATTACCCAGTTCAAAGGTCCAATGTTGAACGTCTATATGACGTCCAAGTTGGGTCATGGTTGGACGTCCAAATAGTGGACCTAGTTTGGACGTCGAATAGATGTCCAGAATTGGTCATGGACCGACGGACCCAATATAGACATGATCTGCACGTCTATCCGACGTCCAATGTTTAGTGGGGTATGTCACAGTAGCTCTCTGAATGGTGGGAAATTGAGGAACATTCATGTAAATGGTTAAGATGTGAGGAAAAATGTAATCCTTTGACTAGACAGAGGCCCACTGCATACAGGATACATGAGGAAGAACATACTGAAAATTGTATGTTGGCTACACAGAGGGATAATCGTCTGTGCACTGTCCCCTCAGACCTTTTAGGAACAAAAGATCTATTGTAGAGGTCTTCAGAGACCAAGGGCAAGAGTAGAATGAGCTTCACAGTTGATTTACTTCAGCTTTCACAGAAACTGTGAACCTGTAATCATCAAAAGCGGCAATACACAACCACACAGGTCCTAAAGGGGTCATGAAATCAAATTTTCCTTGAGCTTTTGGCATATAAGAGGTCATTATTAAACAGAAAATGACTCATTTTGGAATGTTCCTATGATGTCATAGATATTTGAAAGAACTCCTACTTCTACATTGTTACCACTGTAGCCCCGCCCACTGATTCACACATGACAAGTTGTAGTAGGTAAACAACATGTGTGATGCTAACACTGGATTGAGCATCTAAGCAATAAACATGCTTTTGAAGAGTGCAAAATTTTGTGCAGTGCCAGGTTGTGGAAAAACACAGTCTCTGCATAACCCTTCCTTCTGATGCTGGATTTGCAGAGAGACTGAAATTAAAAAACTATACTGTGCCTTCTATTTTGGATCCGACAAGAACAGTGCAACACACTTATGTTAGTAAAAAAGTTTTTACTGTGTCACAATTGCTTTGTTACAGATAGTTTGATATGTACTGATTATGTGTACGTGTCTAACCAAAATCACCAGTGACCAGTGATTTCTGATATGTAATGATTATTCATGTACAGATGTGGGCAGATGTTCTTTGTCTATGTGTATATGCAAATCAAACCAGTGACTAAACTGTCAACTTCACATTGTTTCTCTTAGTAGGAAGAAAATATGTTGTTTAAACTGTAATTAAATTATATATAAAAAACGATCAAGAACGCTCCCTTTACAATCACTGGAGCTGTCAATCAAACAGCGAGAGTTTATCAGTGACTGAGTTCTGGACTCTCGCCAAAACCCCCGTTATAATCAACAAATCTCTTATTTACATCGTGTTGGCACTGTTAGTTTTGATGAAAGCATTCGTGAGACTGCAGAAATGACGAGATCACTGTATTCATGTGCTCAATATGTCTGTGATCGGCTACAATGCTCACTGCAACCTTTTATGCCACAATCTAAATATAATCATAATGCGACAGATCTAAATATAATGTCATAAATTACACATTCCACGATTATAAAGCCTTGAGAGCTATAATAGTAAAAAGTGCTAAAAGTTTTCGAGCGAGTTCCACATGTAATATTTAATCTGCAAAGATATCAGCCAATCAGAGCAGTGGGCGTTTACACTGAAGACTCGCAGCAGACACGCCCCTTCAAACAGAGTGTTCAAATCAGAAGATTAAAAATGATCAAATAATGTAGTTCATGACCCCTTTAAAGAAATAATACGGATTCAGTATAATTTAAGCACAGTTGTTACTGTATGTTGTTAACCACAAATATGAATGTCTTGTCCCTACTTTTCTTTAAAAATGTAAAAATCTCTGTTACAGTGAGGCACTTATTGGAAGTAAATTGGGCCAATCCATGAACATCAAAATACTCGCCACAAGACATAAACAATACGTGTGTTATAACTATTTTAAATTTGTTTAAATAACCTTTCTGTGTAAATTTATATCCAATTTCACTGCCATGAATTTTATATATTCCAAAATGAATTGCCATGACAACATAAAGCCTAAAACTTTAAAAAGTAATGTATGACCGTAATTTAAACAACTTTACAGCTCAAATAATACACAGGTCTTAACAGAACAATTAATGTAAGTGATATTATAATAAACTACCCTTTTCTGCTTTAAAAAAAATCCTTCAAACATTAATATCGTTAACAAAAACTAAATCTAAAACTGATCATTTTTGTTAATTAAGCACTAAAATTGCTAGATGGGAAATAAATAAAAAGTAAAACTGAACTAAATTGAAATTGAAATAAATTAAACCTTAATAATAATAATAATAATAATAATAATATTTAAAATAAATATATAATAATAAAATGACAAAAAAAAGTTCAAATGGAATATAAAAAAGCAAATCCAAAATATAAATAAAAAATACAATAGTATATAAATAATACTAAAATATCACTGGTCTGAACTTAACTTGAAGCCAGAATATTCCTTTAAATGATGGATCTGGATTATGTCTATATATATATGAAACAAGTGAGAACAGAACTGCAACAACTGTGATTACACAAGTGCAATCTAAACACCGTGTGTGGCCTTGAGTGTGGCTAACCATTTTAATGAATAAATTTGTCAGTTCTCTACATTAGATCAATCAGTCAGGCTAAAGTCAAATCACAAATCACAGACATCTGTACCACAGCTGCACAAGACAAAGAGAGAGAAAAAAATCCAGCTTTTAGTTCAGCCTCAAAACTGAGTTTCAGTTTGCTATGTACAATCCTGCGGGATGATAATGACAGCCATACCTCCAAAGCCTTGAGGTTTCCAGAGCACTTACAAACCATCATTAGTAAATTAATTGGAGTCAGCATTTTAAGGTAGCAGATAAGCCATGTCGACTTCTTTCTGTTGGAGAAATGTCTGCCTGCGTGTGTGTGTGTGTGTGTGTGTGTGTGTGTGTGTGTGTGTGTGTGTGTGTGTGTGTGTGTGTGTGTGTGTGTGTGTGTGTGTGTGTGTGTGTGTGTGTGTGTGTGTGTGTGTGTGTGTGTGTGTGTGTGTGTGTGTGTGTGTGTAGACAGAAGCCCCTGCTCATTTCCCCTAAGCTTGGTGGAAAACGCTGACTTGAGTTTCACTTTTAATGTCATTTTTTCATAAAAGCCGCAGTCTCCAGCAAGCTTCCAAGTCGGCCACTGCTGAAAACAGAAGCTGCAGTCATGGAACAAATGATTGAGATGAGAAGGAAAGCTTCAATGCCACCCAGCAAAGCTTTGTGGATTTAATCGTGGGCATGTAAGTTACGGTATGACTAGGATATCAGCACTGATTAACAGATCTGTTTTAATTCTGATTTGATTCATTTGGAAATCTCAGTAAAAATATCAACAGACTTGCTTCAATTATTATGTACTAGTCTTAAAGCAATAGATAAAAAATTATACTGTCCTTCGGATGAGACGTTAAACCGAGGTCCTGACTCTCTCTTGTCATTAAAAATCCCAGGATGTCCTTCAGAAAAAGAGTAGGGGTGTCATCCTGGCCAACCATCATGGCCTCCTAATCATCCCCATATATACACACTGATTGGCATCATCACTCTCTCTCCTCTCCACCAATAAGCTGGTGTGTGGTGGGCGTTCTGGCACAATATGGCTGCCGTCGCATCATCCAGGTGGATGCTGCACATTGGTGGTGGTTGAGGAGATAATTTTTGGGAGAACGATCCCTTTAAGTGCAACATAGTTTCACTTTATTTTCATATTGGCATATTTTGCAGTCCTCATGGGACCACAGAACCTTTTTAATCTGTAAATACCATGTGACAAATTACTTTTTAAAGTGATCTGAACACTGATTGGCTGATTATACGCAAACAATGGTGGTCCATTTAGGAGGCTGATAAACAATTTGATTATTGAAACCAGTAAAATATTATACTTGATTTTTATATATTTTCTGATTATTATGCTATTACTCTTACTTTAACAACAAAGAAAATATTTGATTGAATATATTTATTTTAATATATTTATAAAATTACTTTCAAAATATAGTTTTTACATTATATTTGCAGTTATCTGAGTTATGCACATAGGTCAATGGATTAAAACAAATGTTACCTTTATAACTTTCATTGTTCCATGTATTTTTGAGGCGACTCAGCCTGCCAACTCAGTTCTCTGACCACAAATATGTGATGTCAAAGGCAGTTACCGCACAGACGACCCAACAATTACTCCCATTTCATTGTGCGTCATTGTGTCTCCTACAGAATTAAAACAGAAGCAGAGTGAACTCAGGGAAAGGAATGTTCCTCAGCAACATGACGCAGCCAGACATCCCTAACTCTGCTCATGAAACAAATTTGAGTGAAACTGAAATCCAAAGGATTAGGTGTTTTATGAATTATGTCTGGTGCAAATATTGTGTTCATGAAGTCCAGATAATACAACATTTGTTAAATAAATCCATAAATGATGAGAAAAACATGCAAATGTGAACTGCAGAACACACTACCACCCAGATTGACCTAACCTGACCCTAACTGCAGCGTTGAGCAAGAGGGAAAACCTCAAAGTAAACGAGGGATTTGAGGAGGAATGTTTTAGTGTGTCGGTTGACATGGCCGGCGGTTTCAAATGTCGTCCCGTACAGTAACAAAGCATTCATGGGTTGTTTCACACTCCTGAGACCAACTCACACTTCGAGATCTTAAAGAATGCAGATAAAAGGGAAGAAAAACGTGCAATGGATCAGAAACGGGCAGAAATGATGATGAGTTTAGTGTGGAGTCAACCCGTACACGCCTTTCATTTCAGACGTCCTTCACTGCCAGGATAAAAGGAAAAGGGCTAAAAAGAACTGTTCTCTGAAACAGTGAAGGTTAAAAGCCATGGATAAACAACATCTTCATCTCTCAGGCAAGTGCTAGGCTTTCTTAAAGCTATAAACAATGATTTAATTAAGATCAATGCATTCTCACAGACTCATTTCCACTGAGGCACTCATGTTTATCCTATCAGGGACAGGCGTTAGTTTTAAAATACAGTTGTAAATTAAACATAGCCCTGTTCTTGCTCAATAAAGTTCAAATTAAGCACAAGCAGCTGAAATGTGCCTGCTTGGTCCTAACTAACTTATTTCCCAACAGGCCTCTTGTAACATTCGGTGGCTGCAGTTCACACATCAAAACATCAAGATAAGCATTTTCACACATTCTGCCGTACAGTATATTTGTCAATGGCATCTTGGGTAATCTGTAGCTAAAATCTGTAATCTGGGGTATGTGTTGTAATTCGCTACAAGGATCAAGGAAACAAACAGACCTCTGCCACACATCTTTGACCCGTCTGTGCCACTTCATTCACGTGATAGAGAATACTGGGCTGGGCACCATACTTTCCCTTGGTTTTCTTTGTTTGCTATTCTGCAGAATTATATTCTACATCACACTTTTTACCATATAATGTTAAATCATGGGCGTGTAACACCGTGTCTACACCAGACGCGAAAGGCGTGACAAAAATTAATTATAACTCATAATCTGTGATGCTGTCTACACTAAATACAGCATGGCACGAAGTGACACGACAAATTCCCGACAGTAAACGGACGCCCTATTCTATTTCTGACATACTTCAATGCTACTTCTGATATGAAGGACAAATGGATTTGCAATGGTCGCTTAGTCGTGTACGGTGTGGACAGCTTACATCGTGTGAAAAATGAAAATTCTGTCATCATTTACTCACCCTCATGTTGTTCCAAACATGCATTACTTTTTTTTTCTGTGGAACAAAAGAAGATACTATAAAGAACATTGGGGTCCAAACAACATTGACTTTCACTGTATAAATGTTTTATTTTTTTAAAATGTCTTCTTTTTGTTCAGCAGAAGAAAGAGAGACACACAGGGTATGGAACGACATGAGGGTGAACTGTTATTTTAGCTGCTTTTTAAGCAGATTTAATAATAATGAAAATTTCTGATTAAAACGTATTTTAAATCATTTTAATCAATCAAATTCAGAATCATTTGAAGAAGGATTACAATGCATTGGTGAATCATTTTTCCCCACCCCTACTAATTTTATAACATCATTCAAAGCCATAATAGTATGTAAATATGTTTTGCCAGTTAACCTAAAATGTCATGTGATTTGTGTTTCCTAATGAAAACATATAGCAGTTAGACAAAAATGTAGAGCGGGGACTTGGTTCTATGTATCATTTGTTGATTGGATAGAGCCAGATCTGAATATGAGATTTCAGTCAATTGTGAGAAAGGGCAGGGGCTAAAGCAGGAAGAATTATTGGAGAGATCTGGACTATGACATCAATTTCACTGGAAGATCCAGTTATGACCTTTTGTTTAAAATGTAAAAAAATAAAATAATGCATTAATCAATTGTTCACAATAAGATCAATAAGAAACATTTAAAGGGTGAATTTCCATTTCATGCTGACCTTGATATCTAAATGACCTTTTTTTATTCTGGTTTAATTCAAACATATTATTCAATATGCCTGAATCAAACTCACTACACCAAACCATACTTAAAACAAACAAGTCATTTTTGAGTCAGTTCAGATAGAAATAGCTCCTCAAATTAACAACTACACCTTGCATATGTCGTGAAACTGAAATTATGCAGCTCTGAACACACGCCAAGAATCATATCTGTTCCTGACATCTCTGATTATCTTTTCCATACTGTTCAACCCCTGCAGCACCACTGAAGCTTGTGAAATATAATGGGAACACAAGGCTTATTTTTGGAGAAAACACAAAAGCCAGAATTGCTGCCTTTGGAAGGCTGCCAGAAATGAAGTTAAATGTACTGAACAAACAAAGCTTGGTTTTGGGTATCGTCTATAAAGCATTTTAAGCCTCACCCACTTTTTGGACACACACACAAAAAAGGAAATGAAAAAGCAAAACAAACTCCCAGCAAAAATGATGTGCACAGTGTGAACGCAACTTTTACGAAGACTTAAGGTCTCTGTACACAACCCTGAGGTTCTCCACTGATATTTCAACAACGGGCAGTTTTGGCACAAGGGATTCCTCATTTTGTAAAAGGAGTGTATTTTGGCAAGGCACATGTGTTCCTGCTGCAGCTGATCTCAGGAGGAGCCTCATTCACACACGGTAGGGTCCCGTTTGGCTCTCGGCGTGGCCTGCTGGGTTGAAAGTCTGCACTGGGAGCTGATAGGCTTTCATCTTCATTGCTGTGGCTCTACCACAGAGCAATGGCGCTCAGGTGCCGCAGGCTGTGTTTTCACATCGCATTCCACTGATGACACGCCGCCAGCGTGAGTAACGGCTCCCACATGGATCTGTCAAAAGACACGCTGCCGAAACCCAGCGGCTACATCCAGACGACCTCTCTCGCTGAGAATCAGGACGGCCATGATTAATGCATTTACACACTGTCCAGATTCTCAGTAGCTCCTTTGATCTTTCATCAGGGATGAAGAGAGGACTCTTGTTACTCCCAAAGAGCTTCTTGTTGCTTCCAGTGCAATTAAAGCAGCAAGTTTTAAATCTTAAGTGTGCTAAAACTACAGACAAGAGAAGAGTTTTGAGGCCAATGCTCAGTAAAATCAGACTGACTAAGGTCATAAACACTACCGTTCAAAACTCTGGGATCTGTAAGATTTTTTTAATGTTTTTAAAGACGTCTTTTATGCTCAATCCTGCATTTATCTGATCCGAATTGCAGTAAAATAAATAATAATAATACTGTGAAATATAAATGTAAAATATTTTATATGCTTTAATAAAATATATTTTAAAATGTAATTTATTCCTGTGATGTCAAAGCTGAATTTTCAGCATCATTACTCCAGTCTTCAGTGTCTAATATTCGAATATGCTGATTTGCTGCTCAAGAAACATTTATTATTATTATCTTAAGTGTGCTAAAAAAACTCAAAAACTGATGCTGCATTATCCAGGAAACTGAATAATGCATTATTCAGTTTCACTCAAAAACACTCAAAAACACACTCAAAAACTGATCCTGCATTATCCAGGAGTCTGAAAACACATTGAAATCTAAGAAACATCACAGTATTAATAAGTAATATTCACTATTACTCTATTTCTATGCCATTTTTTTTCACAATATTTGTCATCTCAAAATCCAGAATTTACACTACACTTAAACTCACAAAATTGATTAGACATTTAATTGACAATGATTTTAGTGTTACCTTAGAAAAATATTATAGGTTTAAGTATAGGTGATTATATAGGCACCCACCCTCCCTTTGATTCTCCAAATTTTATAAAATTTCTGACTGAAAATTGACTGGTAAAACAGTAGGCATGACAATACAGACACACCCATATGATCAAATCCTCCTCTCATCTCTAAATACATAGATATATGTCTCTTCCTTTCTCCTCTCTTACATTAGTATGGAATGTGACTGTTTATTGCTAAACATGACACTGTTCTTGTGTTTGAAACTGGTCTGGGTCTCTGGTAAGGCTGGTATCTCATAAGACCTCCTCGTAGAGTTTTTAATATGCTAACGCGTCTTTAAGCTTCAGAAATGTCACCCCTGTGCACACTTGGCTACCAAAATTCACAGCAACACATGTGCAACTCATTGTCTCAATCCCAACAACATGCAAACACATCATAACATCCCAGACTCAAAGACTCAGACTGGTTTTACGATTCACACATTTTCCAAGCCACTTTATCAGTGACAAAACAGTGACCCTGGATTCAACCTATCACTGGAGAGGAATGAGTTTCAGTGTTATTCTTTCTGTAATTGGTGAAAACAAATAAAGATTACAAAGCCTCAAGTCAATAGAAACATCATTAGAGGACTCTCTCTCATTTCACCGCATTATTTTCCAGAGAACTCTCCAATGATCTGATATATCTACCGAATCCTCACAATAGTAGTTCATGGCAAGATGAAACTATTTGAAATTCTTTGTTATAGTTTTGCTGAAGCAATAATAGAGTTTGGAAAAATCTCCCAGTCCATTACAGTCTCCCTTCAATTAAAGTTCAGAATCATGTGGTGTTAGTTTCATTTGAACATGCAATGACCATGTAAATAGGAGTAGCAGCACATTTTAAGTTTCATGTACCTTAAACCTAAACCTCACCCAAAAATGAAACTTTTGTCATCACTTACTCACCCTTGAGTTGTTCCAAACCTATATGAATTTCTTTCTTCTGCTGAACACAAAAGAAGATATTTTGAAGAATGTTGGTAACTAGACAGTTGATGGTCACCAGTGACTTCCATAGTAGGAAAAAAGAATACTATGGAAGTCAGTGGCTTGGTTGGTTACCAACATTCTTCAAAATATCTTATTTTGTGTTCAACAGAAGAAAGAAACTCATACAGGTTTGGAACAACTTGAGGGTGAGGAAATGAGTGAGGAAATGAATTATTTGGGTATCCTATCTAGGAGGACTATCCCTTTAAAGATCTAATGCTTATTATGTTTGCATGTGGACAATGTACAACACATTTAACATGTATTATGAATGAGTTTGCAGTCTGTATTGAATGTGATTCTAATGTGAATGTAATTTTGCATGATTCACCAACAAATTACTCTTATGAGTGAATCTAAAACATACAGAGTGAATCAAATCAGGAAAATATAAACAGATATCCAGTCAAAAATTGTATTTTGCTTTGCTGTGAATATGCTGATATTCAGATGGATGTTTATTCACATGGTGTTCTGAGTCCGTTATTGATTCAACCCTATAGTTTAACTACCGGCATTACATGCTAAACTCTTTTGCAAATTTGATTTAAAAAAAAAAAGAATACATGATTTGTTTGGGGGGGGGATTTAGTCTCTTACAAACAAATCTAAGACTATATGGAAGAATCAACTGTAGCTTGATCACTCTGAGCTTGACGTGAGGAAAAAAAACACAAAGTATCCAGAGCTTAGGTTCAGCCAAAGGGAGAGGCATTTCCTGATCCAATCATTGACAGCATGCATTCTAATGAAACAGCCCATCCGCAAAAAACCCGCCACCTATTCTCTGGAAAGCCCTGCAAGCAGCACATTTCTGAGTGGCATCAGTTAGATCAATCAGAGACCCAAAACAAAAGAGAAAAAGAAACTGAGGTTGGAAACAACTTAGTCAACAAGCAACTGGAAAAATCGTTCACTTTTGCAGCATGGAAAATTAATACATGGAGGAAAAAAAGCCATCACTTTGTCATCCAATCATCCAATATAGACTCTCAACAGGGGAGTTGGTGCAAAATGGCCACCACAACAGAGTTGTGGCATGGGTGATGTATGGAAAGGTTGGACTCCCACACAAACTGTGTGTAGAATGATAAATATGTTTCAAATAACGATGGATATGAGTTTTCATGGTGGCCAGACTATAAATCATACTGTGTTTTAAAGGCTTGTGCATATATCCTTTCCGAAGGCGGTTTGGCTTTTGATAGGTTGGTTTGAATTATGGCACTCGCTGCGGCTGTGTTTGTGTTGTAATGGCAGAGCAGACGGGCATCCGGAAATCCAGTCCAGTGAAAACGCCTGCACCTCATGAACACACTTCACACTCCCCACCCCCAAAATCCCACGAGCAACACCCCCAATATCCCACGAGCAACATGCTGGAATGTGCCACTGAGAAAGCACTGCAACTATCTATCTCGCACAAACTGAACTGAGTGAGATCAAATTGAGAGACATGCAAAATTAATCAGACATGCGAAACATGTTATAGCACCAACCTCAGGAACAACACTTGGTCCTGTAAAGCACAAAACATCACACCCTCTACATTTAATGTCCGTCTTTTTTATAACATCTACATTTATTTTTCATCTACAACATCTTTTAACTGGAACATGTTTGTTCAATAAATATTTACTATTTTGACAGATAAAATGCTTTCACCAGGGGGCGATATAGGAGACAAAGTTGGTGGTTCTTCGCTCTAAAAGATTTAAAAATGAACAGCCGCCAAACATGAGAACTAATGCTGAAGATTTAAGTAGCCTGCTGGATAATTTAGTTTTTTCAAAACATCGTTGTTTTTTTTTTTTTTTATGTAAAAACTGAAGTCCATCTCCCACTTGCTTCAAAGTATAATAAAAAAGATTACAAGTAAACAAAACATGTCTAAGTAATAAGTATAAGCTGGTGATTCATCAGTGAAGCATCACCGCCAACGCCCCTTTTCTCACAAACTTTCTTCTCTTCAGTTTAAAAGGCTTTAAACTCTCAAACACATAAATAAAATACCTTAGACAGCAATAAATCAACTGTCTACTGACTCCAGACAGTATTTTCTAGACATCCGAGATGCTGTGATCCTCTCTTAAGAGTTTTATCACTCACCTAAAAACTGTTTGCATGCAGAAAAAGTAACTGATTCACACTCACCACTGTAGAGAAGCCTAAAAGGATCAAATATTGTATAGTTTGGAAAGGGCAGCCAGATGTGGAGACGAAGTGATGCAAGCGTGACTGCAGAGTAAACGTAGTAGTAGTGAAATGAGGAAAAAGTGCGTGCTCCTCCTCTCCAAAATCCTGAACTGCCCAGAACTCTGGTTGGGTGTGGTCTGGAACTCAATACATGCTGTGCAGAGGAAGGGAGGGAGGGGAAGCTTTTCGGGAAGCATTAGGTGTTGACATTATGTACTGAATTCTTTGTGGAATGCTTCCTTTTGAATCTGTACAAAGTTTAAAACTTCAGAAGTCAACATCACATGTCATTTGTCTTAAAACAGCCAGCTCAAAATGTCTCGTGCATCTATTTTTCCTCTCATTCTCACATGCTCTCGAAAGAGAATGTGACAGATTTGGTTGGTGGTTTGTTTATGTGTGTCTATATGTGGTTCTCTGTGGTGTTAAAGAAGACCAAGAGTGCAGAGGAAAGTCTTAGCCTTAGTAAAGTTCCTGGCGGGAACTGAGAATGAGGCCAGCGGCAGGAAGTGTGGAGCAAGGAGATTTACTCACATAGGAAACTGTTAAATCCAACAGCTTCGCCCCCAAATTCAGCAACTGAATGCTCAGCTACCTCTCCCTTGTTCTTCTGAGTAGCTGCTTCTGTGGACATCCAGATGGTTCTCCCGATATAAAATTACTACAATGCCTATAGTTAAGTACGGTACATACTGTTTATCAATAGAATAGAACAGTGTAGCCACATGTATGTATATTTGTAGTTCCACTGTGCATATTTATTATGTAACAGGGCTATATTGATATAAAGCATTGTTTTATGCCATCTGCAGCCATCTGCAAATATTTGTGTCTATTCATTTCCTGTGTGCTCCTCCCTTTTGCATTACAACCCCAGGATTCTGGCTCCCTGGGTTTCCTGAGTATGTGTGTGAGATCTAAACTAGTTGACTTTATGGGTTGACTGACTCTGAGTAACTCCAGACTAAGACTTGGCTGATTGTCTTCATCTCTAACAGGACAGCAGTGCTTAAATAAACAAAATATATTTTTTTCTGATTTTAAACATGGGAAAATATATGAACTAATATTCAAACTATAGTACATTTTGTAGACAAACTTTTTTTAATATTAATCACCAGCACTAGTAAATTGTATAAATGTACAGTGAGATTCAAAATTCAAAATCAGGGATACAAGTTTTTAAAATCTTAAAATTTTTATAATATGATGTAAAGTAATGAAGAAATATTTAAGATTCTACACAATTTTTAAGTCACTAGGTCAATTAAATAACTAAATATGCGAGAATACCCATGTTAACGCTTTTAGATTTTTTTTTTTTTTTTTTTTGCATTACAATTACTCAAAATATATTCTACTTACTCAAGTTAACATCTATACCAATCTATATTGACATGCCTTTATCATCCATGGCGGTTTCAGAAAATACCTTGGATGCCTGTACAAAGTACTAGGATTTGTCATGGGAAAACAAATCTTGTCACAGTCTCAATCAATGATTGTGCTCATTTACAACTTAAAGCATCAGGCATGTATCTTTTACACTTACTCTGGTGCCAAAATTCTGAAAACTGGAATCGTAACTAACAATGCAAAATTCTATTCTAGAAGGAAGAGTTTCCAAGCATGCACACTCCTCCATAGCTATTCAGTCAATGCATTCCTCTTTTGTCACTCAGCTGTCATATTCTGCAGTGATTACAGAGCAGGCAAACTTTGCTCATGCTATATTTAAATCCACTATGGGTTATGAAGTGCCATTGTTCAATTAAAGACAGCAGAAATACAACTAAAAAAGCATTGCCAAGAGAAATGCCTATGAGCCGCTTTTACCCACAGCCCACATTTATACTGTACAAAACATTACAAAGACAAGCAATGCAGGTGAAAACTGGTTTTTCTCTGCCTGTCTTGGACATTTTAGATGTGTGTGCTTTTGTTGACAAAACTATCAGAGCACAGATTGATGTAATAAAAAAACATGAAAGCAGTAAAATGTGTATTTACCATTGGGTCTTTAAAAAAGACTTAAAATGCAATGTTAGGACATTGCTAGGTGCCATAAATGTCATAATAAAATACTTAAATACTCAAATAAAATAAAATACTACTGCAGTGCGTTAAAGGTGAAGTGTGTAATTTAGTAGAATCACCAAATGGAACTGCCTTCTACCACTGGTCTAACAAACATACAGTCCCATCCCAAAATCATATCAAATGTTGCAATGTTGGGCAGCTCAAACTTTTCGGGGAAATCAACCTATGAATGGCTTATCAAAAAGTTACACCCGTCACCTCTATGCTTCGTTTACAATTAAAAAGGTTCTGGTTTCGATCAGACATAGCAGGTTTATGTGCTCAGACTGTGCTGGATGCCTGGATGCTTCTGGCTCAGTCAGTGCAGTGATGTGGAAACTCTGGAGATCTAGACAGCTGTGAAACAGCAGGCTGACTGCCAAACAGCGCAGAATAAGGTGGAGCCAAAAACTGGGGTGGCCCCTCCGTGGCCTCTCTAAACCCTCTGCACTAGTCTAGCATTGTGCTTTAGATCTCTGCCTAATGAAAAAGGCAAAATGGAACAAGTATTTTATTTCATGCATCGGGAATCTGTACGCATGTATGCAGGATCAGAGCACAGTGTGTGAACTAATTATTGTTTGTTTAAAGTCTATCATCCTTCCATTGTACTTCCAAGTCAGTCTTCTCCCATCTTATCACTATTGTCAAATATGTTTTAATGACTGAATGGAACTACAAACCATCTCCAAGTTAAAGCTGAAGTGTGTTCTTTCTTTTGAATTGCAAAAACAATGACTGCTTTCAAACAGGTTCCCTGAACACTGTTCCCCGTCTCGCATTGGTCATTTAAGTGAAAGTAACATGTGAAGGCCAAGTATGGTACCCCATATTTGGAATTTGTCCTCTGCATTTAACCCATCCAAGTTAGGGCACACACATTAGGAGTAGTGAGTAGTGAACACACATACAGTGCAAACTGTGGACACACACACCCGGAGCAGTGGGCAGCCTTGGGGGTTCGGTGACTTGCTCAAGGGCACCTCAGTCATTTCCTGCCAGTATTGAGAGTCGAACCCGCAACCTTCAGCTTTGATAGCACCACAGTGTGTTAAACTTTTTGGGGAAATCAACCTAGAAAAAGGCTTCCCTAAATTTAATGGTAATTTCTATAAAAGTGATCCTTCACATTTCAAACAGCTCTAATGAATCATATTCATGTGTTCTTAGGTGGGTGTTTTCCTCACTGCAAGGGTCAACAAACCATACGGCCTGAATAATCAGGATTCTTGAGCAGCCAAGGTGACAAAGTGCAGACGAGGAAGGTTAGAAGCGACAGGCTGTTTTGGGAAGAATGCTGTGGGTGATTACCAGGTCACAGGTGGAGAAGTACAGCAGTTAAACCCTGGGGGGTTGAAGTGGGTTGGACTACACCATGTCTCTGAACTTTTTAAAAGCAACAAGACTGTTTGTTTCCATGATAAAGAGTTTGTTTCCTAATAAGTTCATCTAATTTACCATGTATGCAAAATACCACATCATAACTAACCTGGAACAATAGAATACAAAAAAAAGAGAAGAATTATAGCTAAAAGCATTTGAGTTTTGAGGGAATATGCTGCCACTTCTTTTAGATGGCAAAAAAAAGAAGAAAAAAGATTCCTATAGAAATTCATGTACCTTTTAAAATACTTTTTAATTCAGAAAAGTATACAGTACTTGATAATAAAATGAATATTTTATATATGCATGTTTCCAGTTTTTTTTTTTTTTCAATTTTCAAAATAGTAAATATATTTTTGAAAAGCTGGATATATAGTATATATAATATAGTAAAGTATACTATAAAAAATATAGTATCTTACATTAATTAACAATTAATTAAATATTTATTATTAATTTAATGAAAAATTATTTAATGAATTTTAAAAAATTGTATAAATTATTTTATACTGGAATAATATTTTTTCTAATAACTTACAAAAAGTAATTTTTATGTCAGTGGTGTTACCGCATTATATAAAACTCCAAAACTTAAACAATACTATGTTATAGGCAGGAAGATCCTTGTCTTTTATGATTCCTGCTGAGAACATAAGCTGGTGTTAAACTCTAAGCTCTGTGCATATAGTGTCCTGCATGGAGACACCGCCCATTTGCTCGGGGGGAAATGGGGGTAAAAAGCTCTATTGTGTTGGCAGTAAAACCAGTTTTAACACTTCCTCCTACACCTTTCCAGTCCCATCAATAGCTGTGAACAGCACAACATTTATTTTGCTGGACATGTTTTCCATACAATTTGCATTTCATCTTTCGTTCATTTGTTTAAAAACGTGTGACCCACAGGAGAGCATTTGAGCAGAGGAGTCAAGAGCTCTCCAGCCTCCTGACAGAGGCTCCTCTTTCACACTGACATAAGCAGAATGAATTGCTTTCTCCCTGTTCTGATTAAGCTCAAGAGCTCTAGTAGCCCTGCAGAAGTGGAAGGAAATGAAGACAAAAGTGGCCACACTGATGAATATGAATGAAAGATTTATAAAAGAGCTCTAATTGTACCCAAGCTTCTGAACAGAGTGTAGTTCCTGTCAGTTGTTGGAGCAGTTCTCCTTGTGCCAGCAGCTCAACTGATTATGTGCGCTTCTGGCCATTGACTTGAGGCTACACCTTCTGAATCAACAGACCTTAATAACTTCGATAAATAATGAAATACACTATAGGTCAATAAACCAGAGAATTTGAGTAAACTTGGTCCTATAGATGGATGATCACCGGGGTTGAGCAACACTCATAAGAATAATCTCCTCAATAAACAAGCTGGAATTTGAAATGAATTGGCCACCATTCACAGAGATGTTGAAGTGAAATTTCAATTGAAATGACAGGAAGGAGTTTAATTAATTGCGATGCAAAGAAATTAAACATAGTCATTCAATAGTGGAATTACATTAGTCCAACACGACAACAAAATGGGCAAGAACTAGTCTAAATTCGGGTAAATTAGATCATTCTGGGAAATTAAGCTCTTCCTCCATGTTCAATATACTGATAGTTAATTTATGAAAAATAATGATGACTACATTGCATCAATATCCAATAACACAAATGTGTTTTCTCTAGTATTGGTTCAAGTTCAACCACTCTAGTTCAGAAACCTTAACTTAGAAGAATTTTTGTAAATTCTGTCCTTCAAACTAAAATTACCTTATCATTGTGTTTTTACTGTAGCTGTTGGAACAAAAAATTTTGTTTATGTGATAAGTCAACTTTAAACATGAAGGTGTATTAATAACTGACAGGAAAATCAGTACGACAAATGACAAATGTCATTTTACATCCTGTTTGCTTGCTACATTGATTTAAAATGGCATAATTGAACTAAAATTTAAAAGGTATTCTCAATTCAATTCTGAACAACTGCACACACTCCTGATTGACTTGTAAAACTTATCACAAGAACCTACAGAGCCTCTTTGTCACTGAACATCTCTCACAGGTTAGAATATCCCAGGGTTGAATTACACTGCAAGAACACTTCTAACACACCTTCAATTAATCAGCATTCAGCTACATTGACTGTTTGAATGACTCTTCAAATGTGGCACTAAAAATCCATTGGCAGATGTCTATGATTTGTAAGCTGGGAGTGTGTTTGCACAGCTGTTTGAGGTCATTGCAGGCAATCCTCCCCTGAGACGAACATCTACTGGTGCCTCCTTCAATGTGACTGATGATCTATAGTCCAGTATACAACATCCCTGCCAGTCCTGCACTATTCAAAGAGGGAAACACGCGTAGCTGGCATTGTAAGGAAATACATGTCTAGATCCTTATAGGAATGGATTAAACTTATACTAGTTGGAGTGCATCAAAAATAGAAAGCTTCCTTCCTCACAACTGTGCAGGTTTGAGTGTTTTCCTAGAGTAACTGTGTCATAAATGGTAGTTGCAAGGCCAATTGGCTTGTTGGCCATAGTGACTTGCCATAGTTTGACCTCAGACACCTGACCTGGTTTATTGGGTTAAATTTGGCCTGACCATACGGTTTACATATATGGGAGGGACTGAAGTGTTGGGGATCACATACACAGCATTTTCCATCCTGGCACCCACACATTCCTACATGGCACATTTTTTTCAGCCTCAATGCAGAAAAACCTCACAAACATCTTGGAATGTGCATGATTTCACCAGCTGAGAATAAATTGAGCTAATATATTTAGAAATGAGCTTGCTATTCCTTTTGTAACAGGTTGACGTTCCAGAATTCAATCAAATGGGTGTGTAATACACGCTTTGCTAATAATGGAGCTTCAGTACAGGATCTAAGGTTCAATAGACGGCTCCTTGCTGACACAACAGGCACTATGTGTGCAAACAACCTGGATGAAAACTCATTTATCTTCTCCAAACAAAAACTAGCTTTACTCTCAAGAATGCTGGCAAACAAAACAAGCCGTAACAAAAAGAGCGTGATCAGTTCAGAAAAAAACGGTTTCTAAAATCGTGACAAATTTATTTCCCTGCTTGTTCTTGTACTGTGAACAATTCATTGGTGGATGTTATTCCAAAGAAAATGTCTTTGGAATTTCTAATCAAAAACTTGCTCTTCCTCTGAAACAACTTTTCCACTGATGTCACTTGGACCACGTAGACTATTAGATAATGTTAACCAATAGGCCAAAAAAACTTTTTACATTGTTTCAGGAATCTCACATTGAGTCTGGTGTGTAACGCCCATTCTCCAAGATCTAATCAATACCAGATGAATAAAATCAAGTCCCGTACATCTTTTCTCATTGAATTTCTGTTTTCTTTTGGAAATATGTCACATTTATGAAATGAGTTGCAAACAGTTCTGGAAGTAAAAATCCTTAATGTAAAAACTGTCGATTCTGTATAAACCTTTCAAGGCAACACTCAGTGTAATCTGAATTTCATTAAAAAAATTATATATTAAAATATATATTATATATATATTATAAAAATATATTAAAATTTATTGTTACTTATCTAACTTTTAATTTTTATTATTTAACTATAAATATAAGTATTTATTTTCCTGAGTTTTATATATTTTTTACAAAATCAGAACATTTTATTGAAAAATCCTTTACAATTTCTACAGAAAAAAAATGTATAGGTCAAATATTACAGTAACCAACGCGGCTGAAAAGGTGGGTGGTAAAGGTAATAGTTGCATTGTCAGATTGACTTTAAATAAAGGAACTAGACTGCAATCACTCACAACTCTAAATCTCTGTAATAAGTGCAGCAAGGTGAAGACAGGGAACTAAAAGACAAGTAGTGCCTTTGATGGTCCAGAATTTGCATGCATGAGATGTTGAATGGATGGAAAGAGCTGGCAGTCTTTAGGGGTGGTTTGCATGTCACGCATGTGCTGCTCTGTATTGCTGTTGGAAACGGGTCATGCATCATTGTTTGAAAAAAATTCATAAACGGGAATGTGGCTGCATAACAGTTGTTGAATGAACTGATCCAGATGGACAGAGCACCCACAGGTTTGCTGAAATATACTCACTGTAAAACAATATTCGTACTAATTTTGTATTCTGCATAAGAAAGAAAGCCATGCAGGGCAAGTTTGGAACGACACAGGGTATTAGTAAATGATGAAAGAATTTGGTGAACTTAAGCTCACTTTGCACATGGAAGAAAAAGAAGAACGCTAAACAGTTGAATAATTCTCAGTATATTTGTGTGCAGGATGCTGCCGTAATAGTTTCTGGGGGGATGGAGGGTGAGAGACATGGTCGCATTATTCTGTATGATGAACAGTTTAATTTAGGCTTTTATTCACATATAATCATTGATCAGCAAACTTCACTCAAGTATGGTAAGCGGAAGCTCAACTGTACTTGCTTGACATGCAACAACAAAACTCATTGGTTCTCACGCATTAAGCATACGGTTGAGCTTCTGTTTACCATACTTGAGGGAAGTTTGCTGATCAATGATTATATGTAAATAAAAGCCTAGATTAAATCTCTTCATCATATAAAGTGATTGTGTCTCTTCAAAACACCTGGATTACATTTCTTTTCAGATCTCTTTACAGTGCCGGTGTTGTGCCGAATTCTGACCCAGCCAAATTATTACCCCCCTAGTATTGGTAGGTTTAGGATTAGTTGTGGGGGTTAGGATTAGGCAATCAGGTAGATACTTCAACGAGGGGGGTAAAAATTTGGCAGGCAGTCGAAATTCAGCAAATCACCAGCCCTAATAAGCGTCATAAGCGATTGAACAGGGCCCCCGTGGATACTATGGGCCCCATACCAGGGGTACAGATACATTAATGCTGGGTAATAATAGCTTTGATAAAGTTTGCTTGTGTCAGTCACGTGTGTTAATGTTTGAAAATTAAGAGGCAGCACTATCAAATTTAAGAGGAAAGAAAGAGAGCAAGATAAGGGTAAGTGATTAATTCTGAAAAGATACTGTTGAAATGGTAGTTGCTGCATCATGTCTTATCGGTTTAATTCAGCATTTCGCAAGCGCTCTGAAGACGCTGTGCAAATGTAACAGTGTCAGTCTCATCCATATTGCGGTTATGAACATGCATGATGATTGTTGTCGTGGGCACTTCAAAATAAGTTTAGTTTTTGTAGAATGCACATTAGCTTATTTCCCAGTTACAATTTTCAACACTGTTGCATTGACTGTTGGTGCGTCTGATTTTCACATTGATCAGAACAAAAGCAGAAGACCGGCTGAAAGAAAATGTAATGTCTCACACTCTGACAGTAGGTGGCGCTTGTGGAACAACAGAAATACAGCTGTTACAACAAGCACAACTTTCTGTTTCTGACACCTGCTTGTCACGAAGAAGAAAGGAAGTCAAACCAAAGCCCGTCTACGGAAAGCCTGTTCACTCCAACGCCCTATTAAGTCCTATTGGTTGTAGTTCCAATCAGAGTTCCACTGGGGGCGCTCGCCATGAGTGCAAAATGAATGGGAGTCAATGGGGCTAGACGGCAAAATTTGTCTCTTTCACCCGATTGCCGTTGAGAAATCTCAGATTTGATTGTAGGTTTTGCAAGTTCAACATGGGTTATAGGTTGAAAGTTGAATGAACGAGTACTTATGTCCTTTCGATTTCTTACAGGTTGAGTTGCTGTTGCCCATAACACGCTAGCATTCTGCTAATGAACGCTGATTGGTCAGTGAAGGACTGATTACGACCAGAGATACCGCTTGATGGCATCGTGGCATCCGAAGCGGGACCAGAAACAAACAAAACAAAAACTCATCTAGCACGTGTATTTACCTGTGTCAGCTGTGTTGTGTGTTTACCTGTGTCAACTGTGTTGTCGATGCCTCGAGAGAAAAGAAAGTGCAGAGCGCGAAAGCACCAAAGTGACTGAAGGATTGCCGTGAAGCAGTATCTCTGGTCGTACAATGTGTATGACGTCATTGACATTTTGAAAGACTTTTTAAAGCAAATAAGTGAATCTAAAAAATCTAACACCAAGCAATGTGTAATTTCTTTGCATCCCCTTTCGAAAACAACATTCAAATTAATAGAAAAGTGGATTTTGAGGGGTATAGCGCCATAGACCTCCATTCATTCTGCACTCGTCCTGTGAGCGCCCTCATATGGAGCCAGAGTGGAACTGCAACCGGAAGTTTATTGAGTGGCACTTCTCCCCTCATTAGACTTTCTCTGGTCAAACTGTATTTACATGTTTCCAAACAACAGCCATTCAGAATTTTTATCCATGTTGGTGTTTTTGGAGCAAAAAAACACTACTTAAATACACCATTTTCCCCACAAACATTTGTTGACACTCATACATTTGTGCATTTTAGTCTGGACTAAGATTGCCAGCCAATTAAGCTCTATTATTATTATCATTGATAATAATAATAATATATTATTCTCTATTGTAATTTTTATACCCCATTAGCAGATCATTAATTTGATAAATTTATCTGAAAGCAACGATTAAACTCTTTTAAAATGTAAAAATATGCTTAATAAATAATATATCTTCATATTTATATCTTTAAAGATAAATACACTGAGCGATACAATTTGGTAAATCTTTACAATAATGTGTCAATGTGTACTTTGGGGATGTGGGTGGTTAGGTGAAACCAGGTGATTTGAAAATCTGCTTTGGACCCCTAAAATGCAAGGGCCAACACTGTCTCTTTGTGAACATTTTGAATGTTTTAGACTTTCAATGGAGGGACAAATATATCTTAGATTTCATGCACTTTGAAGCAAGGATGCACCGATATATCAGCATCGGCCGATAAAAGCAATTGTTGATTGTTTAAAAAGAACCGATGATCAGAGTTGGATTCCAACTCATACTGTGTTTGATAATTTTTTTTTAATCTTGTGTTGAATTTAGGGCTGTCAGAGTTAACATGACAATAACGCATTAACAGTTTAAAAAATGACAACGTTAAAACAGGCTCTCTTTGACCCTATGAATCACCTGTGGTTTTACCCTACATCAGACATTATTTGTAGCCCCTCCCATCCAATAATCGGAAAGAGCTTTGTGCTTTGTTACTTCCGATAAGAAACAAAGTCTTAGCTTTCAAATTCTCTTAAATGTGATTTGACAGATATCTGTAGCACCTCAGTTCAAGCAGCAGTGCTAGTCTGTTCTACCACTTTAATACAAGTTATAGCATGAAAAAACCATGAACATCAGAAGGTATGTTGAAAGAGACAGTACAACTGACCGAAATGTATAATGTTTAATGCTCAATCAGTGTTTCAACCACAGAAAGACGTGAATATACAATAAAAAAACAGCTTGTAAACAATGTCACTTAACTTTCCCTCAGGAAAGTTATGCAGTGTTCAAGGTTCATTAGTTGGCTAAAAAACACCAGAGAGGAGTTTATTTACTATTAATAATATATGTATGTTTGAATAAATTTGTCATGAAGACAAGTGTTTATGAAAACTATCTTATATGCAAATGAGTTGTATACAAACATTACAGTTTTTATTTGAGTGTAATTATTATGTCTGAAAATAAATAGCAGTTGAATATAATAGTTTGGGCTCTGTTGTTAATTTTAATATTAACAATAATAATATCTATAATATCTAATATTATTGTAATGCACTCAAAAGGTAGTTTACAGCATTAGTTAGGAACGATTTTTATTTATTTTTTCTTAAGAAAATCAAACAGTTGGTATCGGTAGATATCATTCTGAAAATTAATTGTACACAATCAGTAAAATTCTGTCAAACTGATAAGGTTCCATATGCTTCAAATAGAACACCTCAAATATTCTATGCAATCTAGTAAATGTTAACTATTATTACTTAATACATTTATGTGGTTTCAACTAACTTTGCATGTGTTGATGAACAACCACAAAATATAATTTTGTGAAAAAATAAATAAAAATCCCCCGGGCCGGGACCCTGTTAAAACGGTTTGCTCTTCAATTTCCCCAATGTTCAAACCAAATCTATTGTGCACCCTTACATATATGGCTGTTGTGCTTAGAAATTTGAATGAATCTTACACCTGGTGGGGTGCACAGGGAAAACTCTTCAAGCCCGTGCAGCGCTCCAGGTCTGTAAACAATGAATTGGCCTCCTGCTTCAGTGTGGCCTTGAAGTCAGCCAACCAGCTGCCGCATTGTGTCACGTGCATCACTTGGCACTGCTCCAGCATGTTTATTGTCTCATGGATATCCCAGGAATCAATGCCAAACACACACACACACACACACACACACACACACACACACACACATACTACATCAGAGAGGTCTAGTACACTAATTGTTACTAATATCTAATTGTTGTGCCATTGGCTCTTCTCGTTATAAAGACACGACGAAATAAAAATTGCCAAGTCTTATTTTTTATGGAATGTTTTAGTAGGGTATTTATACTAATTTATTTGTGCACGTCGTTTTTTACATATATTATTTATGTGTCTTCGTAATCTTTAATCAAAATAACTTCTCCCTCTTGCAGTGACATCTCTGTGCTGCGAGGGTGGGACAATCTGTCACTCAAATGAGATCACAGCAATAGCAAACCACAACCGGACAAAATCAAGTCCCGTCCTGCATTTATTCTTGTTCAAGAAGCCGTTTTACTCAGATATACAAAAGGAAATAAAACACTAGCGCAGCTTCCGTTTCATGCCTAGACAGATGCCACTTTCTCGTAGGCTAATGCACAAGGAGAAATCTCCAAGCTGGTTCACGGATCTTTTGCGGGCTCCTGTCTGACAAAATAAAACGTGAGCAGTGATAACTGTAATATTATACCAGGGTTTCTCAAACTCGGTCCTGGAGGGCCACTGTCCTGCACAGTTTAGCTCCAACCCTGATCAAACACACCTGAGCAAGCTAATCAATGTCTTCAGGATCACTAGAAACTCACAGCTAAGTGTGTTTGATCAGGGTTGGAGCTAAACTGTGCAGGACAGTGGCCCTCCAGGACCGAGTTTGAGAAACCCTGTATTATACCATGAGAGGCATGTAAGGCTCTGACACAGCTGAAAGATTTCATAACAAAGAGTAGACAGCATAAACAAAGGGCGAGATGTGGGCCAAACAATAAGCGACTCTATGGAATGTGTATCTTTAAAGATAGGCCTTATAGTTGACAGCTGAGTATGTGAATGAACACGGGCTGGGATTTATGAGGAGCAAAACTCCAAAACAAAAGGCTCAATGCCACGTGAACGTGGTCATTATTATTACCAGCACAATATTATAAAATCGCATTTTAAGTATAAGGAACAGGTAGACAAATTAAAAGCTGAAAAATTAAGATCTGGGAAGATTTCTTGGAAAATCTTTTCTTGAAGGAACAGTTCTCAAACTCAAAAATGTATTATTTACTCACCTGTATGGTGTCACATTTGTGCACGCTGTTACTTTCAGTCCTCGTTAGAAATGGAAAAAACATGATTCACGAGCAAATGACTCTTATGAGATTATTTTAATGAATCGTTCGAAAATAAGAACTCACAGGTTTGAACCAGTCAGTCTGACAAACTTTCACTGAATCATTCAGATCTGATTCAATTCACTTACAGAACAGGAAGTTGTCATTACCTTCAGTGACTTTTGTGCATTGAAACTTAAATCAGTATCATTCTAGTTTTTTTGTCTATATTTTATTTATTTATTTATTATTTTCATTATATTTGTTTGTCTGATCTAGTCTGAAAATCTTTGATGATTTTACTTTTGTCACTTTTTTTATATTGTTAATTTTATATTGTTAAATATAAAAAATGATTACTAGCTAGTTCATAAACAAGATACATATTTTAATAAATTGTATTAAGATACACTACTGGTCAAAGGTTTTGAAAAGTTTTTTTTTTTTTTTTTTTTTTTTTAATTGCTTACCATGCATGGCTGCATTAATTATTTGATTAAAATAAAGTATAAACGGTTATTGTGGAAAAAAATATTGCAATTCAAAATGTTCTGTTTTAATATATTTTAAAATGTAATTTATTCCTGTGCATATATATATATATATATATATATATATATATATATATATATGTATATATGCATTTTCAGCTATTAGACCGTTTTATAGACAGATGTGTCTTTCCAAATTTTGTGTGTGTGTGTGTGTGTGTGTGTGTGTGTGTGTGTGTGTGTGTGTGTGTGTGTGTTTTATTATTTATTTATATATGGCCTGTTCCAGCTCATTGGCTGTCCGCTCAATCTAGCAAATCTCCTGCAGGGTCTGCGGAAAGAGCTCAAGAACAAATTGTGGCTGGTATGCTGTCATATTCTGACTCTCTAGTGTGACTCAAGCACTCCAGTCTGACTATGTGGACTGATGTTTCTGTCTGACTCTCTGTTTCTGTTACAGTGCTATGGAGACAAATGAGAAATGGCAAGATTAGCACATTTGTAGAGAGTGAATCCAATCATAGCGATGGCTGGTGTGCCAGCGAGCCACTCCCCCTGGGCAGCAAGCTGGCGCTCTGACTGAGTCACTGCAACAATGCACATTTGCATTCTCGCTTTGCTCTTTGCTTTACCAGCACTTTATAAAATTCACTCACACATCTTGTTGACCTTTCTTTCCACAGACATAAATTCATCCTGAACGCAGTCTCATATGGTTCATTTAGCATCTGTTTGGTTATTAATAAAATATTGTCATTGTTTCTTCCAATGATTGCTGATTTCACTCGATGTTCACATACATACATAGAATAACACTATGTAGCCTATTCTATCCATCCTAGTATGGTGATTACTGTAATTAACTTTCAAAGAAAAAGCATTTAATAGCCTACTAAGCACTGAGTATAGACACAGCAAAGACTGGTTTCTCACAAGCATTCCTCCAAATATATTGGATTAAATGAAGTCTTGGCAGAAATCCTGGATCATCCATAACACATCTACTGTTCCACTTGGAATCATCAAGACACTTCATTGAACAGAAGTCATGTTGTTCTAGTACAACAAGTGAGGGCTGTGTATGATGAAATCCACTGCAGTCCGCATCGCTCTCTAGACGGCTGTACTGGAATACTGGAGATCAACTCTCAATGATCCACAGGGCCGTCACAAGAGAACACTTGTTAACAAGTGTTGAACATGTCTCTGGCCCTTCAGGGTGAGTGCGTCCATGGATATTGGTTGCGCATTCTCCACTCTCCTGGAGCGCTCGCCGATCATCCTCGTGTTGATTGAAGTATCCACAATCCTTTGTCCTGGCCTTTAAATGTGGGGTATGGCAAAGCTTCCAAAAGCAAAATCTAATCCGGTAGACAAGACTGCTCGCACTAGCCTTGGAGGCTAATCTGCACAGAAGAGCGAGTGGGCCTGAGGGAAGTGGAGAAGATTTAAGTCTTTGTCCTTAATGCTGGGTACACACCAAAAGATTTTTTACATCTTATAAGATTTTCAAAATGTGACAGACCACAAACATGAGGACAAAAAATCCTAGATTTAAGCGTTTTGCTCCTATAGTGTGTGGTCTGCCATGATGTGACAAAGACAGCACACCACACACAAACAGATTTTCAACCAGAGTCTCGACTATGAACACAGGAAATCTCGCAAAATATCGTGAGACTTCAGAATAAGCATGACGGACGATATGCAGGAAGAAATTGCGATAGTGTTTGGAATGATTTTCACAGAAAATTCACGTGAAAAAACCATTGTACCTACCATTATATATAACATTTTATACAGAAATATATTCATTCTTTATTGTCTTTATTGTCTCTTTAGAAAAAGTTATTTAATCCCTCTAGTCTATAGAACATCACTGAACCCTTAACACGCAGCTTTTTTTTTTATTATTTTTTTTTTTTATTGATTTTAAGAATTATACAATTACAGTCAGGGGGGTACAAAGAGTAAAGCCGATAAACAAACATAAAAAGACATATACATAAACAGTGACAAACTTAAAAGTTAAACAAAAATTTGAAAATGTTTACAGATTGAAACGCACTTTGCAGCTTTCTTATTTTTCAAACCCAATATTGTGTTTAGGTATTGTAAAATGTCTGCTCTTAAAATGAAAAACAAAGGCTTGTTTCCTCGAAATTTACACTTATGAATACTAAATCTTAACATTAAGCTTCCTGCAAGTGTGTGTGTGTGTGTGTGTGTGTGTGTGTGTGTGTGTGTGTGTGTGTGAGAATGACCGTTTCTTCCATCATCTCGCTTTCTGATTGGATATTGTTTCGTTTCACGTGATAATCTCCAGAGCGTGCGCGTGTTTGTCCTCGGAGTTCCCCCCACACATCAGGATTTCTGATCGTAAATATTAAACATGTTTAATATTTACGATTCGCGATCGGAGCGGCTCCGACGTTCTTCCGAGCAGGTTCGGACACTCTTAACACACCTCACACCAAGGGAAAATCTGATAAAATAATCTGTTAAACCATCAAGATAATCGGGACATAGCTAGGATTGTCGGAAGGGGAGAAATCGGCCCAAAATCAGCCCGATTATCTTTTGATGTGTACCCAGCATTAGGTCTGGAAGAAAGACCTATCACATGGGGGCTTATCTCAGTTTCTCCACCATGAATCATAAAGCCTTCTTCTCAAAAGGTTTGGGTTGAAGAACAGAATCTCTTACATATAGCTGCTTAAAGGAAAAGCATGATCTACTGTATTATTAATAATAATCCTCACCTGAGAAACAGGGTAATCACTTTACCCTCACCAACCAATAGAGATGCAATCCAAAATTGACTTCTCAAAGGGTTGGGTTGAAGAAGATCTTCTTAAACGAAAATAATGCTCTAGTAAATAATAATAATAACACATTAAAATATTAATAATAATAATCCTCACCTCAGAAACAGGGTAATCATGTCCAAATATGTACTGTATCTTGAACTTTTTTTAAGTTGTCAGGTGGCCTTGAAGTCACTTTTTCTCACAAAGAAAATGAATGTATTGGATGCTGGTGTGCTGTGTACATGCTTCTTAACTAGATTAACCAGCATTAATCATATGCCCTATGTTGTCCTGTGAGAACTTAAGTTAGTTTGAAACTCCAAGACCATATTTCAGCTCGCTCAAAACACACATTTGGCATCTCAGACCAGTTACACTGTAAAAAATGATATGACCAATAAGTTATGACAACATGTTTTTACATTGCTTTAACTCATTAAAATAAGTTAAGCAATTTTCAACTTTTTTATGTTATACAAGATACAACTCATTTTTTAAAGTCAGTTGAATGTAATTTAAGTTGAAACGACTAAAACATCCAAGTTGATTGTACTTAAAAAATGAAGGCAAGCAACATTCTTTTCAGTTTACAGGTGCAGCTGTTCTTCATTCATAATCATTCATCCATGAGACTGTGTATGACTAAAAGAAAATAAGGTTTTGAGATGAGAGGATTGATGATTCATTTCTTTTATTCACATAACATTGCACAAGATAAAGGTGCTGCACAAAACACTTGATCCGTAAAATTGAATGAACATCTACAAGACGTTATAGCTATATATTAACACTCAAAGCACAAGCTCACTTTCCATGTCTTGCCTTATTCATAACATAAGCTATTCTAAACCCCTCATTTCTGTTCTCTGATACTAATGTAAACATGATAACCGTGAGATAAATGAAGAAAAACACTCTCTTCTTCTTGGTCTCTGTACAATAAAACAAAAACACACCCTCCCACACCATTTTCAGTGGACAAGGAGTGGTGACTGGGTCCATCTTAAGCTAGCCAGGTGGAATAGTTTCCTTGGCAACAAACTGACATCTATCTGTGTACTTGCCCTGGGGTATTTGAGGTTACAGACACCTTTATGGACACACAGTGACTTTCTACCGTTTATGAGTCAGTGCTTTTATGAATTTGCATGATTTGAGTGCAGGTCATGCGATGTAAGGGGATAACCAATCACAATAATGTGCTTTTTATTCAAAATGAAACTGCTTTGTGTTAGTATTCTTGAAGTTTCAGGTTGTAGATAAATAGATTCTCCATAATTATTTATCCATAATTTAGGCATTTATAAATGCATAAATGCATACGTACAAATAAATAAATAAATGCAAAGAATAAAAACAAAAAATTCTCTTTTTCTTCAGTGATTCTTTAGTCACCCCCTACAAGACAGCTTGAAATATTACACTAGTGAGTGCATGAACTAAAAAAAAAAAAAAAAAAAAAAAAAACTTTTATAATATTGCTGCACTTTTTACACTTTTTTTATTTGTCAGTGCTAAATTGCATTTTAAAATTTACATCACTAATATTTTGAACTGCTTTTCAGAGAAGAGACCAGCTTTTGCAACAACAAAAAGTTTTCTGATCAACTCAGCAAAAGAGAAAATTCCTCAGCACACCTGAGGGATTCATAAAAGAGGTTTTATATGAATTGGGGGACGAGGGGAATCTCCTCCCATAATGCCTGTCTATGGGCGTGTCTCTTCATGGCCAGCTGCACTCTATAAGCATTTGTGAAGGATGTTAAAAAACAAAGGACATCTCATATTACATCATGTCCAAGAACTCAGGGGCCCAAAATTCAGATTCGGATCACCGGGAGCTACAACCGTCAAGAAAACAAACCAACCCCTCCACAAGATAATTTTTATTTATTTTTATTTTATTTATTTTCCAGAAAAAGACCCAATAAAACTTTATCATGGATAAATGACCATACAGGACAGAAAATCTTTTTATGTAGGTTTATGTATCTTGAGGTTAATGTTGCCATCTGTTCCACAACATCAATATGTTAAATGTCTGAGAAGTTTAAAGAGTCAATCTCAAAAGCTTTATAAGAGTTGTTGATGACAAATGGCCAGAAGTCAGACAATCACCTTTTGCCTTTTATGTCATTCTCTGGCATTTAAAAAGAAACATCCGTAACTGGGCAATTCAAGCACAAAGCCATCCTGTATACAGTGACACTGCCCTTGGGAGGATGTAGGAAACTAACTCTAGTGTTGCCAGAAAGTAATTTCTGCTTCCTCAAAAGCCCTGTACAAACACTTGAGTTAACCCTTCTGTGACTGAGAGGTAAAACTGCATTTTAATCATTAACTAAAAGCTGAGAGAGTGTGAAGATCCGAGATCAAAAGTTATGGCTATGGTAATATGATTGGCATTTGTAGTCACAGAGCTACATTCCTTTTGATTTACATAAGCGTTACTGACCATCCACTCATCCACTTTCGCTCAAGTAGGCAGAAGGCCACAATATTTGACTTTTTTCAAAAGCTATGTCTGCCATTCAAATATAGTCTGTAAAACACTTAGAAATCTACAATTAACCACTTAACATGCCACATACTGAATTTTTATTTTATTTCTTTTAAAGGACGATGACAAATTGGACATTTAAGTAAGAGTTATATTATTGCAGGCTATGCTCATTTTGTACAAACTTATCTGCATAAACTGGCTAGGCTACCACCTAGAAATGAGGAGTAATTCAGAGAAAAAATTCTTCCTCATAAAAGGCACTCCAGACCACATCAGATAAAGAGTTAAGAAATCCTTAAATAAGCAAACCATAAATAACACAACAGCCTGTATATTATTATTATTATTATTATTATTTTCTTTCTTTCTTTCTTTCTTTCTTTCTTTCTTTCTTTCTTTCTTTCTTTCTTTCTTTCTTTCTTTCTTTCTTTCTTTCTTTCTTTCTTTCTTATTTTTTTTTCATTTGTCATGTTTGTTATATAATTTTTAATTAGAGTGGGAATTCATTTAATGTTAACTTGACTGACTGTTAAGTGGTCCCTGATGTGAGTAAACCTTAACAAATATTTTTACATTTGACTTTTCACTGTGAGTCAAAATACCGCAATGTGAGCGTGAGGAACTTTCGACACACTGCATTATCCGGGGAAGTTCATGGTCGTTGCACCACTGTCAGGAACTGCGCAGGATTTGAAAGATGGCGGATGTTCCTAGTGATGCGCCAGAGCGTAAGTCTAAAAAATGTGTATATCATTAACTTTAAGGACATTGAATACACACTTTTTTTAACTGCCATCTGTTTACAGTTTAGTTTAAACTGCCCTTTCGCCAACTATACGCATATCCAACTTCACGTTTCGCTGTGCCTCTCTGATGTTTATCTTAAACGGACATCTGTCATTTTATACAGTCTGGCACTACAACTGCCTGTCAGCTGCCTAGACGTTTATCTACTGTTTACTTTAACATCCATAAATATAGTTAGCAAGTTGCAACGTGCTATCAAATTAAGTGTGATCTTCTGAACTTATGTCTGAGTCCATCTGTCTTTGTTTTTATTAATAATCTCACTTAAAATAAAGAAAATGAAGGCATCTGTACATGATTCACACTTTATATGGCTGTTTACTTTTTTTTAAAGTCTGTTGTCATTCTGTCTAGACTGTCCGGGCACAAACAGTGACCAGGCTGGTAAATCTTCATCATGTCAGGGATGCCCAAACCAGAATATATGTGCGTCTGGTGCTGCTAAAGCCCCTGATCCAGGTATACATTTATTTAAATACATATATTACACTTTTACAGCTGTATGTGAGCAGTTTCATTCTAGATGTTTCAAATGTTAAAAAAGAAAGAAAGAGCAAATTGCATGTCTTACAGTTTTTTTCGATTGCTAAATGACAGTAAGCACAACTGGAGCTACATGTGCAAAACTCTAACTACAGTCTGCACTACCAACAGTCACCTGAGCTAAACAGTTCACATCACCTGCAAAACTCATTCAGAGCAACACAACTCTTAACACACGGCTCAAAACACGCTCAGTGCAGCCAAACACTACACACAACCCTCACTGAGATAACACACACTGTCACTCCAGAACACACTGAGAGGAAAAACACTAGCATCAAACACCAATACAGAAAATACGAACTTTTCATCTTTACAGTTTGAACAATTTCAGTGACTTCATACAAAGTAATATTTTCTTCAAAGAAAAGAGTGACATTCTTTCACATGATTTATTTAAATTTTTTAGAACATAATTCTTTAAGGTAAATGAAAATTAGCAGTTTGCTTCAATAGTCTGTAGTAATTTACGGAATTACAGTAATGAGAAAAAAAAGGTAGAAACTAAAAGTACATACTGTAATTCGAACAAATAACTGAGGGGCTAATCCTGCCTCTCTCTAGCATCAGGCCACAGGCTTTCATCAACATCACATCTAATGTTCTCTCTTGCCATGCACCTGTGGAAGAACCTTCTGGAGTGCCTTATCCATCCCTGGCAGTCCTCTGGACTCGTGTCCTCACATCCGGCACGCATCCGCCCTCTCCCTGCCACCCTTCTCCCTCCACCAAACCGTCTTCATTGTTCCATTTCCAAAATTAGTCTTTCTGAGCTCTACCTATATATATATATATACAGTACCAGTCAAAAGTTTGGAAACATTACTATTTTTAATGTTTTTGAAAGAAGTCTCTTATGCTCATCAAGCCTGCAGTTAAAAAAAAACAAAAAAAAAAAAAACAGTAAAATTATGAAATATTATTACAATTTAAAATAATGGTTCTCTTTTTTAATATATTTTAAAATGTAATTTATTTTTGTGATGCAAAGCTGAATTTTCATCAGCAAGTACTTCAGTCTTTGGTGTCTTATGATCCTTCAGAAATCATTCTAATATGATGATTTGATACTCAGTTATTATCAATGATGGAAACAGTTGTGCTGTTTAATATATTTTTTTGGAATACTTTTTTCAGGATTCATTGATGAGTAAAACGTTAACAGCATTTATTGTTCCCAAACTTTTGAACGGTAGTGTATATTGTTACAAAAGATTTCTATTCTAAATAAATACAGTTCTTTTTAACTTTTTATTCATCAAATAATCCTGAAAAAAGTATCTCAGGTTATAAAAAAAATATTAAGCAGCACAACTGTTTCCAACATTGATCATAAATCAGCATATTAGAATGATTTCTGAAGGATCATAAGACACCAAAGACTTGCTGATGAAAATTCAGCTTTGCATCACAAAAATAAATTACATTTTAAAGTATATTAAAAAAGAGAACCATTATTTTAAATTGTAATAATATTTCATAATATTACTGTGTGTTTTTTTTTTTTTTTTAACTGCAGGCTTGATGAGCATAAGAGACTTCTTTCAAAAACATTAAAAATAGTAACGTTTCCAAACTTTTGACTGGTACTATATATATATATATATATATATATATATATATATATATATATATATATATACACACACACACCTATATGCGTGTGTTCACTAACAAGTCTAAAACAAGACACCTTCTTAGCCTTTCAGCTGAAATTGCAGTCAGCAGTGTTTGAAAGGCACAAGGCTGAAATCTATTCTGTTTTGAATGTGTGGTTCACAGTTTTGACAGCAGTGTGTTAGCATTTGAACAAAGTGCTGTAAATCCACAGTGTTGTGCAGGTTGTGGTTAAAGTCATGGGATAAGTGTGTAGAGTTTTGAAAACTGTTCAAGCAATGAAAAACGAACTAGAGTTTGGTCCACATGAACTGCTGCTGTGCAGACTGTAGTTAGAGTTTTGCACATGTGACTCCAGTTGTGCCCACTGTCGTTTAGCAATCGAAAAAAACTGTAATATGACTCTTTAAGATTATTTAACGTCAGTGTTCTTTTAATTATAATAGCTTGTTAGCTCTATCTAAATCTGAAGTGTATGACATTGTTTTCTGTCATTGCAGCCATAGAGGAAATCAGACAAAAAATGACCTCTGTGAAGCACAAAATTCTAGTTTTGTCTGGCAAAGGGGGTGTTGGGAAGAGCACATTCAGCGCACATCTGTCTCATGCATTAGCAAGTGATGACTCCAAAGAGGTAAGTTCCCTCATTTCTGCCCGGCTTTATTCGTTTTTTTTTATTTATTTTTTTAACAATCTTTTTATTAAGATGTATCAAAATATAACAATGTAATACAACAATATTATAGTTACATCTTTTCATATATAAAAAATAAATAAAATAAAAATAAATAAATAAATAAATAAAATAAAATAAAATAAAACAAAACAAAACAAGGCACAGGTTATTTTAAATAGCAACACAGGTTATTCCAGAAAGTAATACAGTCGGAAGGGGAAGTTGAAAATACAAAACATGCATAGAAGGCATACAACAAATCATTATTTAACAATGTTTTCTTTAAATAAAAAAATATGAAAAGGGGGATAAATAAGATAGATCAAGTGTCAAGTTAGCTTGTCTTCTCCTGTCTTATTTAGTACATTCCCAAAATCCGAATTTGATATAAAGGATATAAAGGGTGTCCAAATTTTCTCAAAAGAAGAAATTTTACCTTTCAAGATATAAGTTATCTTTTCCATAGCTAAACAGAAGGACATGTTATTGATCCACTGTACGATAGATGGCTTTTCCACTTTCTTCCAATACAAGGCTATTAGACGCTTTGCTTGAAGTATACTAATATCAACAAGTTTACGAGTGCTGCCATGGTCCACAGTATTCTCAGGAATAATTCCCAAAATAAAAATTTCGGGTTTCATTGGTAGATTTATAGACACCATCTGAGAAATAAATATAGCCACCTCCTTCCAAAACTCCTGCACCTTTGGGCAGTTCCACATGCAATGCAAAAGTGTACCTTTATCATCTGAGCATTTGATGCACGTATCTGGGATATTCTGGTTAATTTTATTTAACCTAACTGGAGTAATGTAAGTTCTCATAATCCAGTTGTACTGAATTAATTTAAGATTACTATTAACTGTTTGTACATGAGCTTTCGTACATATTCCATCCCAAACATCCGAGGGAATGTTTACATTTAAATCTTCTCTCCAGGAAGCCAATTTAGATTCTGATGATTCTTTAGAGTGTGATTCTAACATTTTATAAAACATAGATATTAGGGATGTCAATTTTCACAAAATCCCATGATCGATCGTCGTTTAAATTAACGATCAATTAATCGATTAATCGTTAGCCTTAATACTGCGATATGCGTCTACTGCAGTGGCTATGACAGCATGACAGGGTCTGCAAATGCTGCTCAAAACGCTACGTTCCTCACCAAATCAATTAGAATGGTTTTAAATATAAATAAAGGGCTAGTAGGATTGTAAAATGTTTCGATGTGATTGATAATTAAATTAATTATTTAATAATCAAATATAACTACTAATACAACGTGTCACCAACGCCGCCTAATATGCGCTGAGAATGTGTGACTGTTGTGGACGCGCTCTTCCTGGAACAACTGCACGCGCTGAATGAATCTGCTACCGTTAAACTGGAGCACTTTGCTAGCACGTTATTTATCTAAAAGAAACGCATCCTATATGAGATTAATCAGGTATATTCAAAATAAACATAACATTACAAATTATATCTGCACAAAATGACGCAAATTCATGCACAAGTGAACTTGAACTAAGTTACGTGCCATTCATTCAGAACTACTCATGTTGTGGACGCGGTCTTCCTGGAGCAACGCGACACGGCAACTAAACCCAAATAATTCACAATGTTTTATTACAATATTGTTCTCTTTATAATGTTATGTGATATTACAGTCCCAATAGTCATTATTAGTCGTGCACTGCCGTTTGAGCTGCGCGCACTGAAGCTGACGCTTTACTACAGAGTTAATTGTTAACCAAATGCATCCAATATGAGATAAATCAGATATAGATAGGCCTACAGAAAATAAACAGTATTACAACTTACATTTGCACAAAACAAAAGGCTGCGAATGCACACGCAAACTTATAGTCATGATGAAGGTGTAAAATGGTCCCAAACATAACTCCAGCGCGCTCGCTTTACATGTTTCGCGGTTGAGCAGCGCGCACGCGCATGAAGACCTGCTTAATCGATGATCGATAAGTTGTATCGATTAAATGTATTATCGACAATTAATCGATCGTCGATTAATCGTTGACATCCCTAATAGATATTAAACCTTTAGTTTGGGCAGATTTTGATAACAGTTCTTCAAGAGGTGTCTTATTAGGTTTTGTAAGCTTTGCACCTTGATAGGAAGAAACATAGCTCCTAAATTGAAGGAATTAAAAAAAATGTTTTTTGGGAATATCAAATTGCGCTACAATTTCGGCAAAGGACATTAGATCCTTTTCCCTATAGAAATCCTCAATTTTCTGTAACCCTTTATCAAACCACATCTTAAATCCAGGGTCAGATCTAGCTGGTTTAAAACGCTTGTTTCCCCATATTGGAGTAAAACATGATAAAGTATTGCACTGCCCTAGATATTTATATACATCACACCAGACGTTAATTGTATTAATGAGGATAGGGTTAAAAGATAGAACATCTTTATCTTTTCTGAGGGATTTAATGTCTGCCGAATAGAGGTAGAGATTAAGGGGTAATTTTGACTTTATGAAGAAAGATTCAATATCCACCCAAGATGCACAATGTTCAGATGAGAAATAATATAAGGTCGATCGTAACTGTGCTGCCCAATAGTACCACTGTAGATTCGGAAACTGAAGACCACCCCTATTATAAGGCAAGTATAATAATGATAACCGAACACGAGCTCTTTTATTATTCCATATGAAGTCAGTGAATGATCTCCGAAGTATTGTAAAAAAGGAGGTTGGAGGGCAGAGAGGAATGTTTTGAAACAGATATAATATTTTAGGTAGTACGCTCATTTTTATTATATTTACACGTCCAATTAGCGATATAGGTAGATTTTTCCACCGTTCAATAAATTTAGAGACCGTGTTCAAAAGAGGTTGGTAATTAACCAAAGATATATGATCTACATTCGCCGTTATTTTAATTCCTAAATAAATAAAGGAATCTACCACATTGAATTGTGTTACAGTTGTTATTTGACTATCACCATTATTCAGTAACAGGATACATGATTTAGATTGGTTTATTTTATAACCAGAAAAGTTACCAAAGAGCGAAAGAAGTCGTATTAGAGAAGGGATGGAGTGAGCCAGATTTGTCAAGTATAGAATTACATCATCTGCATACAACGAAATGCGCAAATCTATTGTGTCTGATCTGATACCTAGTATATTACTATGAGATCTTACCGCGATGGCAAGTGGCTCAATTGCTAAGATAAAAAGAAGGGGTGAAAGGGGGCACCCTTGACGAGTACCCCTTTGGATGTTAAAAGCCTTAGAAACTATATTGTTAGTTAGTACTTCAGCCATAGGATGCATGTAAAGTATCTTAATCCATTTACAGAAAATTTCCCCAAACCCAAATCTTTTAAGGACCTCAAATAGATACGGCCATTCCACCCTGTCGAAAGCCTTTTCGGCATCTAAGGAAAGAATGGCCGCATCACAAGCCCCTTTTTTAAGATATAAAACATTAAGCAAGGTTCTAACATTATGAAAACCCTGCCTACCCTTAATGAATCCATTTTGGTCTCTGTGTATTATCTTAGGTAGGAGTGTCTCCAACCTCCTTGCTAAAATTTTGCTTAGTACTTTAACATCTGTATTAAGTAATGAGATTGGTCGAAATGAATCACATTTTGTATTTATTTTGTTAGGCTTGGGTATGAGCGTAATGAGAGCATGTCTTAAGGATTCTGGGAGCATACCATTTGCAAAGGATTCTTTAAACATATCTAAAATAGGTCTGGCAAGTTTTCTTTTAAATTTCTTGTAAAAATCTACATTAAGGCCATCTGGTCCCGGTGTTCGACCTGCTGTTAAACTGTTGATGGCTTCTGTGATCTCTTCTTCTGTTATGTCCATATCTAGAGACAGTTTTGTCTCTTCAGAAATAATAGGTATAGACAGACTGTCAAGAAATTCTTTTTGTGTACGGTTATCTGCATATTCAGAGGAATATAAAGTCTCAAAAAAGTATTTAAAAGTGTCATTTATCTTTACTGGGTCCACTGTAATGATGCCACAATTGTCTTCAATAGAATTTATAGTTCTTTCTGATTGCTTTTGTTTAATTCTCCAAGCTAACAATTTCCCTGCCTTTTCACCTTGATCATAATAATTTTGTCTTAACATCATTAGACTAGCTGCTGCTTTTTTGGCAGATAGTTCATTATATTTAGTTCTAAGATTCAGCAGTTCCTGATGAATATTTGAGTCATTTTTATTTGATAAGGTCTTTTCTAAAAGTTTTATTTTAGTATCCAGTTCAGTCAATTCTTTCTTAAAGCTTTTTGGCTTTATTAGTTTTAGATATGGTGTCTGAGATATTTTCTTTAAAGATTCCATGTAATTGTTTGTGAATTGTATGTTTTTTGTTTTAGGGTCGCATACAGGTTTTTTCAAATTTATTTTGAGGATTAACAGTGTTAAGCCACAAATACGAATATGATTCAATGAGGCCTATACATACATATGCATATTATTTATGCTATTGTTTTTAAATGTGCAAGTAAAAGATTTGCAAGTAGAAGTTACTCAATAACTTGAAAGGATTTAAGTTATGTTTAATCGCACTCTAATACAGAATTATGTTGAAAAGTTAGGGTTAGAGTTGGGGTAGATTTGACTTAATTTTAATATAGCAAAATAAAAAACAAATTCTTGTTTGTTTTTTCACTTTTTCAAAACAAATTCATTTGAATTTTACAGATTTTTTAAAAGTTGCTGTATATCATTTTTTGGGAGTGTACTAAAGCATAAAAAACCATAATATGTTTGCAGATATTTAGGCAACATGCTAAGTTCACATACTTATTCCTCCGAAAAATAATGCCAAGCCATGAAATGTAAAATGTGCGTTCCATGTCCCAATGCCTGTTTTTGTTTTGGACTGTGTGATCCCGCCCACAGCCAATTTACCCAATAGTATTTCTACACCCCGGGTTGCCAGTTGGCGGGAAACTTAGCGTATTGCAGCCATTGAAGTCAGCAAACAAACTAGGTCAGTGATCACAGGTGGAAGCCTTGGCATCCATCTAAAAAGCTATATGACAACCAGAGACATATTAAAATGCAGATAAATCAACTGATCAACTTTCAGTGTAAGTGCTCGTTCCTGTTGCTTGTCCTCAATCTGGCAATGCACGTGATCGTTGAGTCTGAGGAGGAAAGGGTGGGGTAACGACTCAATCCAATATTTAGAATTTGGACACATGCAGTACACATTTCAACCACTAGCTGTCAATATTACATACTGCATCTTTGAAGTACTATTTTCTTTGTAGAAAAAAATCCTTTGAATCCATTGAAGTAAATTATGTACAAAAAAAATTCATCAGCTTCTTTCACCCGCTCTGATGCCGTTTTTATTTTTTGAACTAACCGCACATTTGCCTGTTTGATGTCATGAGTTGCATCTATGTTGCGTTCGACTTAGTCAACTACTGTAGGTTTTAGTACAAATATGATCACTAAATATGATCCACAGCTTTTGTTTTGTCCAGTATTTCTCTTACTATTGTGATACCAGTGAATGTATGTTTTTATTTTATTTTACCTTTTCGATTAAAAATATATTTTTTGCACGCATCAGAATAATGAAGTGCCACAACTAATTTAAATAGGCTGAAAGCCTAACCCGTACCTTTTATTTATATATAATATATTTATTAATATATTTTATATATATATTTAAAAAAAAATTTTTTTTCACAATTTAGCACATATTTCACACAGAGCCCAACAACATCACACAAAACAGTAGGGACAATACAGCTAAATATTAACGAGAGGTCAGTTGCTAAATATGAACATCTCATACCTTTTGATTAATTTTCATTCTAGCTTGTTATTCAGTGTATTATTTACAGATTGCCTTACAGCACTATGAACATTAAGTCACATTTCCAACCTCGTTCAGAAACATTTCTGAAATCATATCAGACATTTTAAGTGCAGTGCCTTTAGCAAAACAGTATTGTATTAATCAGAATTGGAAAACCAACCAACCGCTGAGGGATAACATGACACTTATGCTTTCGAACTTGGATGAATCACTATGAGAGTGCAGTGAACTGGAAAAGCTTCTGTTTGTATCACAGTATCCGAGCCAAGCACTTCACAATAATGTTTCTCTGTCTGAGACTGCTGGCTATTTTTAGTGCATTGTAGGGCTCTGCGGCAGAAAGAGCTGTGTTTACCGGGTTCATTGAGAAGAGCACGGCTCTGCCTGGGACTCTTTCTGAGCCAGTGCACTAGGGAGAGCTGTATTGATCTCGTCTCAACAAACTGCGGCCTCAATAGTGCTGTCAGCGTGTGCAGACTGAGTCCGCTGTTTACCGTTTGGCAGCTCACTGAATGAAATAATCTTCAATCCCTCAAACAATTTAAATCTCACAGCTTGGGGACATCCACAATGTGAAGCGATGAAGCGATCCAATGTGGCCGACATCTAAAAAGCCGAGAGGAATCTAGTCCCACGCTCTCTGCTTCCAGTATTCAGAAGTGCCTTTAAAAGGTCTCACTGTGAAATTATGGGTCATGTTTTTTTCTTTTCTTTTATATCCCACTCTCCATTGTTAGATTGCAGTTTGTGCAACTGCATTTTTCTCTGTATTGATTTTTTTTCTTCACGGACTGTTACTATTTCTCAAGCACATGGTATATGTAGTAATGGGACGCTGTAGCCTGCAGAAAATAATCGAGGTGATATCTTTTTTTGTGATCATCTGAGGTGAGTGTAGGACTATGGTCACCCTGGCTGATGGTGTTGACAGTTGAAACCCTATGTGTGTGTTAGTATGACCTTTGGTGGATCACCTTCCACTCAGGTCTTTGTGCTGATAGCTCACACTTATCTGCTGTGTCAAAAGTCCCTCCGTCAATTCCAGAAGGGCTGTGAGCTTGAGTGGGAACTTCCTGTTGTATGCCTTGCGTGGTGTTCACACTTTCTGAGAACTGAAAGAAGCGTTTAGAGGCCCTCCTAGTGCAACTTTCAGCAGATAAGAGACACTTTAACGCACATGCTTGATATCAGTCATAAGGAGTTTATTTCACATGGAGAAAACTGAATGAAAGAGAAACTTCACATTTGACGTTAATTTAAGTCTTTCAGCTTTATTAGCTTTGAAATTACCTTTTTTTTCTGTTTATATACAATTGTAATTGAAATTATTCAACCCCCATTGCAAATCAGGTTTATTTGCAAAATGTACAGACTTTCAGCTGTTTGCAATGAACAAATCAAACAAAAGTAATTGAAATAGATTCATCAAATGTTTCCCAAATTCAACTGAAAACGCAACTTTTAATGACTTCTGCAGTCTCAAAATTATGCAACCACATTCATGGCAAGCATCTTTAGTACTTAGTAGAACAACCTTTTGCTGTTATGACCTGCTGCAAACGAGATGTATAACCACACACCAGCTTCTGGCAGCGTTTCTGAGGAATCTTAGCCCATTCCTCATGAGCGATGGCCTCCAGTTCAGTAATATTCTTGGGTTTGTGTGCTGCTACCGCTGCCTTTAAATCCCACCAGAGATTTTATATGGGGTTCAAGTCCGGTGACTGTGATGGCCACTGTAGAATTTCCAGGACTTCTTCTGCAACTAAGCCTTGGTGGAATTTGAGGTATGCTTGGCAATGGCATCATTGTCCTGTTGGAAGGTCTAACTGTAGGCAGTGTTCTTTTCAGCATATGCTTCATTCTTCTTCCTCCAGACATACCGCTGATCCATAGGGCCGAAAAGTTCCAGTTTTGTTTCATCACTTTACAGAACAGAATCCCAAAACTTTTGTGGCTTATGTATGATTTTAGCACTTTTCTTGTGCTTTTGGGTCAGTAGTGGTGTATGTCTTGGAGTTCTGGCATGGAAACTGCATGCGTTTAGTACGGGCCTTACTGTGGAAACTGAAACCTCAGTGCCTGTTGCCACCAAGTCTTCCTGCAGGTCTTTTGCAGTCACTCAAGGGTTTTTCTGAACCTGCCTTCTCAGAAATCTGGTTACAGCCATTAATGGCTTTCTTTTTCTGCCCCATCCAAGTAGTGTAACCACTGTTCCTTGAACTTTGAACTTGCAAATTATGCTTCCAACTGTGTCTCTAGGAACATTTAGTGCCTTAGCTATCTTTTTGTATCCTGTTCCTTGTTTGTGAAGGGCGATATCCTCTCTTAACTTTTTTGGACCATTCTTTTGACTTTTGACCATATTTCTAAGTTCACCTGCAGTCAACATGACACTCAACAAACCTAGCAGATATTACATGTGTTCTAGCTCAAGCACACCTAGTGCAACTAATGAATCCCTTGATTAGTTGCATCAGGTGTATTAATATACCATTTTAAAAAACATGAAAATACCAACCCCAAACTTTTTAACATTAGTGTGTGTATATTACGTAATAAATATATATTTTAAAAGGAGTAGATAGATAAACTATCCCAGTTTAAGCACATCCATCCATCTACTCTTATTATTTTGGTTTATTATTTTGGTTTATTATTTTGGTTTGCAACAGTAAATGCTAAAGGTCATACTGTTAAACATTGTAGACTGACATCATGAATTAAAAGAATGCATGGTGTTCTTTTAATAAGTGTAGATTATCATAGTAAACATATTGTTTACCCTAAGACTCATTTCTTGCTAATAAGCATCTATGTATTGAATTTACTCAATTTACATTTTAATAGGTTGAGTGCCTCAGGCTTTTGACAGAAGGTGCATGCGAGTTGGAAAAGCAGTGTAATTTACAGGTGTGGCGTTCACTCACAGTAACTGGAGTAGTGCGATGAGGGATGAGGTCATCGTTAGAGCATAATGAAAAGCTTTATGTAGCTGTTAATGAGGAAGATTGTGTGTTACTGGTGATAACTGGATGAACCTGCTGTACAGTTGTAATTAGATCAAGTTTGTACATTTAACTGAAACATCCTTTAGTTTTGTACTTTTAGTAGCCTGGGAAAACCCAGACTACTTCCGGCGAATTTTAATTCTCTCTCCAGGATAGTCTGGAGAAGAGCCCATTCAAACTCATTTCTGTGCCGCCGAAATCGCGGCACCAATCAGAAACGTTTGGGGAGGGATTTACATGATGACGACAGCGCAGCGACGCTGAAGGAGATTTCATTACAAAGATGGATGCCGCCGTGGAACATCACTCGTTCGAATCATAGACAGTATATAAACGAATCAGTTATCGCGTCTGTTTTGAGCGATTTAAACTTACCGTTTTCGTTAAAACCGGAGCAAAGAACAACACTCGAAGCATACGTCATCTTCTTCATCGATCTGATTGGTTTTATGACTATCCAATTGCGCCCAGAGGAATTTGAGCTACGTCGGTTGGTGATGCCCCTTTGGAAATGATTTGTCTACATAGCTTCGCCAGATCCTACACTCAGTTTCAACTGAGAAGGGTCTGGTTTTAACCAGGCTATACTTTTAGCTGAAACTCAATGAAATTGTGATGAGACATATTTTAATGTTAAATCACTGTGTTAGAATATGTTTGTGTCAAAAAGCAAAGGCTGTATTTCCATATGGAGTCTGTCTCATAGTTTTGATTACAGGGGAATACTCCGCTCAACTGAAACTGGGAAGAGACTTGTGTTTGACCCAAGAATGTCTTGTTCTTGTGCCATTTTAAGTGCTTTAGGCTGTTGAAAACACCCTTTTTTGGTTCTTGATTCTCTGAGTGGAAACCAATTTTTTTTTCTTAATCTCAGGCTGTTTTCATTTTTCTTAAACATTTGTTTTAAATATCTTTCTGTTTGTCTGTAGAGATACAGTGACGTATTTTCCCTAACTTGCCTCTAGACGTGTGAAGAAATAAGATATAAGAATTTCCCTTTGGATGAACACTCTCCTCCTCCTCCTCTTTAACAGAGGATAAATACCTTTTATGAGAGAGCTGTGCCTGTGTAAAACCTTTTCTCCTTTTTTTTCTATATCCCAAGCTGCTTTCTAAGGAAATGCTGGTGGTTTAGTAGCTGTCTGCAGAATCCTGATGAATATAGCAGCTACTTATTTTGATGGTTGAGAATAATTGCCTGCAGCTGCACAGTTTAAAAGTGCCAGTTCTTTAACAGTATTGTTAACACATTTGATCAGATATTGGATGATCAGTTATTGTGGTGTGACCAGTCACTAAGAGGTATTTGATTATGACTCAGGAATCTCCCCTTTTAAGCTTTAAGCTCATATTTTGTTTTAATTTTGTAGCACTGTATTCAAATTGAAATGAAAAGACAATTTTACAAAGATCAAATATTCACCTCTCATTAAACAGGTTTCCATCAAAATATTTTAATACAAATTTTGCAATATTTGCTTAATTGGGATAAATAATGAACATTTGTTGGATTTTAGCTCTATTTTTTATTTTTTATTTTTTTTATCACCTTTTCTCTGCATAGTCAAGTATTTAGAAGGTATCATTTATTTTTAAATTCTGGAAAACTATGTAATATGTTCTCCTAAATGTTAGATGTTTTATTTGCAAATAGTAATACATTTTAGTTTTTTCGTGCATCCATGCATTAAATTAGCAACTTCAATGGAAACATAGCAAATGTCTCTTTGCTTCTCTAGAAGCATATAGGCTACAGTAGCCAAATCTACATCTGGTACCAAACAGGCCTGTTCTGGATGTTCCATATTCCCTCAAGAGGTCTGTGGGATTCTTAGCATTTTGTAAGGTTAAGACGTATCCTCCCCTCCTCGCTCAACATATATTTGATGAGCCCTAAGGGTTTTTAGACATGGATTTAAGAAGGCCAACTAAGACACAGGAGAGCATATACATTTTTGTTTCTAGCCCAAGAAAAGGGGAAGTACTGGAAAAGAAGAGCGGTAGCCAGAAAAAATGATTGAGACTCTGGGAGGATGTGGTGTGACTTCCCCTGTAGCTCTGCAGGAGAATCCCTGACTTTTGCCACTATGGTCTTAGCCTCTCTACAACCCTGCTCACTGTGCAGCCATTTCCTGAGAGAGAGCTTCTGTGCTCCTTTTTTGCTGCTTTCACTCCTTAGGTTTGCTTTCAGTAAATTTCCTTCAGGAAGCAGAGGAACAGGGAGGGAGAAATAAACATCATCTGAGTGTGACCATAACAAGAGTGTGTTTAAAAGAGTGCTGCTTAATTCAGCCGTCAGCAAATAACATTTAACACAAGCCAGGGGCAAGACGGTCATACGTTTATTAGACTCTATATTTAGTTTTTAAACTAAATGCATTTCAACACTTAAACAAACGCTTTGAGAACTTGTAATCAAATCATTGTTGATATTTCTGATCCATTTAGGTGCGAGTCATGTCTTTGTTGCAGGAAAAGCAAGGGCTCCCTTCCATGGATCTAAAAAGTCAAATCATCAGCACATCTGGAATTTTCCTCAGTTCCTATCATGTCCACAGATTAGTCACACACACAAACACTAACTCATGGCTGGAGATTTGCTCTGGTGTGATCATCTAAACATATGCTGTAGTTGGCATGCAGCAGCCCTCGGGGGTCTATTTGTAAGAGATGAAGAAGAGTTTTGATTATCTCCTTTTTACAAAAGCCAGGAATATCATCCCCCTCCCAGTCTTTTTTTCCTGTGCCGAATGTCATCTGCAGCTTTTTCTGTGAGGCTCCGCTGAGATGTTTTTTAGTGCTAGATAGACAGATTGATCGATCTCGCCTGCTCTGTAGTTTTGGCAGTATTTGTTGAAGTGTTCTGGATGTTATCACACACACTAATGCACATTAAGCAGTTTAAGCAGTTCAATTTATTTTTAAAGCACACAAGCACATTGTTCCAAACTGCTGTATAGAATAAGTAAACCAACAAATAAAACAAAAATCCTCACTACATCAATCAATGATACAAATTAAGACCCTAGACATTATTAAATGAGGTGCCAACGGGAGACTGTTTCACAAACTTGGGCATCTGTTCTTATCTCACAGCTCTGCTTCACATCTGGCCTAGAGTTCACATATAACCATCAAATCAAGGCTGCACACTCAGACATGATACCACAGACCCAATGATTTAATTCATACCACGAAGGCCATGGAAAGGTTATGTTTTCCGGTCACATCAGGGTAATGTGGTATTCAGAGATGAATTTAAAAGCTTAAACATGTTTTGGAGGTTGTTGAGGTCTGTGTGTATAGAGCTGGAACTGAAGTGCGATGGTCTTATGTAATGACTTATGAGTCAGTGCTGCTCAGACTGTGTATGTGTGCATGTAGCTGTGCCACATTGACATCTTGTGTTAACATCATTGTACTGCACTGCAGTGGTGCAATTTTCATGTCGTTCAAATCTCAACCTCTTTGCTTTGTTTTGTTTATTAAAGCAAATAATATGAGCAAGGTACTCCATTAGACTGACCAAATGTACACATTTTTTAATACAATAATTATTTTGCTTAATTATCAAAAATCTGGTTAAAAGGCACACTATGTAAAAAAATAAACATTCAATGATTACATAATCCATATCTATAATAAAAAAAAAAAAATTCTCCTGTTCCAGATAGCACTCCTAGATGTGGACATCTGTGGGCCATCTATACCAAGAATAATGGGCTTAGAGGGGGAGCAGGTATGTCACTGCAGAGACAGACTTCATTATGCATCATACTTGTGTCAGAATTCTGAGTTGTCTGAATGTTTTATAATCTCGTTCTGTCTTTGTTTTCTCTGCAGGTTCATCAGAGTGGCTCAGGCTGGTCCCCAGTGGTGAGATTTTTTCGATTTTATATTTTTAATCTATTCTTTTGATTTGGATTCTGATGCCCCTTCATTGGTTCAAAGGGTTTCGTGTCATTATTACATGCCGATATATTCTCTGTGTCTAGTATGTTGAGGACAACTTGGCTGTCATGTCCATCGGCTTTCTGCTCAGTAGTCCAGATGATGCTGTTATCTGGAGAGGCCCCAAAAAGAATGGTTTGTAGTTCACTTTAGCCCTTTTATATATTTTATTTAGTGATTTAAATGGCCTTCCTCATAATCATGCAGTCTTAGCATGATTTCTTAGCTGCAGTCTTAGATGCAGTCTTAGCTGTGAGTTGTATTGGAAGCCAAAGATGGGAAAAGTGTGACAGGATGTGCTAACTGACATCAAAGCAGTTATTTGTATCTGTTCACTTGCATGATTGTGCAGCACAGGTCAAATCAACGGATGTAGTGCTGCACTAGCCCACAAAACCATGTGACCTATTTGTATTCTACCCAGAATGCTCCATTTCAAAGTGCTGGGGGAATTCAATCACCTCTGTCAGAACATGCTCTAGAAAAAACAGGGTCACTATGCAGGTATTAAAAAATCTGAGTGGAAGAATCATATCTTGGTGTTGCAAACTTTCAGGAGGTGTATGGAAATAATTATTTGACTGCACTTTGCCTAGAGCAAGTCTAATCATGTCCTTGGCATAAAAGATGACATGTATGGTGCATGTCGTGTATTTGTTGTGGGTAGCAGTCATAGGATTGTTGGTTTAATGGTTAGTTTGTCTTAGTGGTGCATTTTTGGTTTCTTATAGCAGTTTTTAAATAAAATGTTTCCACTTGGTTAATCTGCAGGTTTCATTTCAGTAAACCATTTTTTCATCTCTATCTCTGCCAATCAATGTGAAATAACTGATGCTTCTTAGTGTACATGTAAATGTAATTAAATAAAAGGGCAAAAGAACTGATAAAAGGGCAATGTTAGCTTCCTGCCACAATACAACTCTATATGAAGCAGGAAGTACTGCTTTCAAAATTTTGGCCAAATTTGGCCAAATTAAAAACGGTTCCGTTCCGACAGATATTACTATTAGCAGAACTTGGTCAGAACAAAACTAAACAGAAATCACGATGTACTGTATGAAATTCATCTTTCTTTCTGCATTAGACTTAAGGCCTATTTATACTTCTGCGTCGAACTGCCGCCGTAGCTACGTCGTAGGCTGTGTGTAGCGCGCGTACCCTTCGGCGTACCCTGACGCGCACCTCTCCAAAAATGTAACAACGCATCAATTCTACGCGGACGCAAGCGCTGTGATTGGTCTGCCAGAACCCCTCCCTCGGGGTTTCACATGCTCCCTTGGTGCGCGTCAACGCGGACAACAACGCAGAAGTATAAATTAAAACCAACACGTTGCCTACGGCGTATAGGCTCCGGCATAGGTCCGACGCAGAAGTATAATGAGGCCTTTAGAAGTATTATTGGTTAAATGGGTAACACTTTTTCGATGGTCCACTTTAAACTTTCTACTAACTATTAGTAACTTTGCAACTACATGTCTACTAGTCATTAGAGGTTTATTAGACTTTCTAGTAGAGAGTCTAAAGTGGACCATCGAAATAAAGTGTAACTGTTAAATGTGTTTTATACCCTTTACTACAAAGGAACAGAAACACTGGCATCCTGTTCCATGATGACATGCTCAAAAAAAGCTCTGTTTATCTGAAGTGAAAAAGTTAAGTTTAGACCAGATGAGTTTCACTTCCTTATGTGGTGTATTATAACCACTGTCTGATATCTGAATGTCTCATCTATGATGAGGACTGTTTCTCACAGGTGTGTTGAATGTGTCATGTCTGTCCATTCTGTTTTCTGTTGATACAGTAATAAATGGACAAGATGTTGAGTAGCCCCATTGATGCACATATGTGAACTGAATGACTCTTGATTGGTGTTGAATCTCATGTACACAGAAATATGCAATAGCCGCTTTCGATCATGTTTATCAGATGTCGAGCCGGCTGTTGTTTTTGTATTTTAGGAAGTAACATTTTATTTTTATTTTTTATAATGCAAATGGTTATGACAAATAAATGTTATGACACTGACATTTACCTGTTACAAAACCAAATTCGGTTCTGTTCTTCTTCTTTCTTTCTTTTTAAATAGAAGTCTTTATCTATGTGTCCTATGTGTGATCATTTAGCACAGGTGGGTGTTTTGGCAGGACAGGGACTATGCATCTAGAATGATTTTGTGTGGTACATTTTGTACGGTATCATTCCAAAAATGGCATTTTGTGATTTTACTCTGTTATCTGTGTTAAGCACTCTGTTATCTCTGTACTTTCTGTTTACTTAAGAGGTGTGACGAGAAAGGCTTATTGTTAGTAACGCTGGCCTTGTCTGGCTGGAACAGGTTTTAGAAAATCAGGATTATACTCCATATCTCCGGACTGCACCTAAAATAGACACAAATGCATCGAAAAATGTAATTCAGCAACAAAAGTATAAAATCTAGTCAGTCGATAGGTGATTTCTCCAGATATAATTTTGTAAGGGTTAATATGCCACTGTTTCCTCCATGCAACATCAAACACAACACAAGCTGTGATGTCCGATTTACAAACAAATGACTCTTGTGAACTGGAACTTTTTAAGGAGTTATTGATGCAACAGCCTCACTGACTCATCTAACTGTCTTATAATAGTTGTTGTTTAACATTTTGAGGTTCAGTTATATGGTTGAATCAGCTTTAAGGGAAACTTTGAGTGACATGTTGGAACCATAAATTACACCATCAACCAATATTTTACTTTTTTCCAAACAGGCAATTATATTTATATGGCACTAACTAAACTAGAACACTTGGAAAAAAATGCAGCATGGTCCTTTATTACAGCACATTGCAGTGAGTAGGCCTAGTTGAAAACTAAAGTAAGATGCTATGCACTCAAACTGAAGTACTTTTGAATGACCATATTTGTCAAGTTTTGTAGTCATCTTTTTTTGTATGGTTAAATAGCATCAACATTCCTTGTGTTTTTGTTTGCTTTTTTAGAGGAAGTAAATCACTATCGGTGTACTGTATCTACAGGATAACAGCTTATTTATAACATTTTGGCATTTGAGATACAAACATAAGCAGACGCATTGGATTAGGCTTCAGTACGGTGCACATCAAGCATCAAAACACTACAAGTGTACAAAAAGAAGGACTTTGGCTGCCAAGCTGTTTGCTTATCTGACTATCACTGAGATTGCATTAATTCACATAAGACAGTCGTTACCTAATGGTTAGAGAGCCAGACTGATGATAACCTGAAGGTTGCGGGTTTGATTCTCAATACCGGCAGGAAGTGACTGAGGTGCTCTTGAGCAAGGAACTGAACCCCCAATCGCTCCCCAGGTGCCGCATCAAAAATGGCTGCCCACTGCTAGTTCACTACTCAGTGTGTGTTTACAAACTTGGATGGGTTAAATGCAGAGGACAAATTCCGAGTATGGGTTACAATATTTGGCCTTCACATTTTTAAAGAGAGAGAAAAAAGATAAGACTAAAGAGGCTAAACAGTGCAGTTGTTTGCAAATTGATACATTTGCTATGGTGCATTGTCTCATTTTCGGTATCTTGATGTTGTTTAGGGATGATAAAACAGTTCCTGAGGGATGTAGACTGGGGAGAAGTGGACTATCTGATCGTAGACACGCCCCCAGGAACATCTGATGAGCACTTATCCATTGTGCAGTATCTCAGCGGCGCTGGCATTGATGGGGCGGTCATCATCACCACCCCGCAGGTGAACAGCAACAATTCATGTTTCAGGAAGTTGTTTTTACACAGTGTGATCTAGTTTGCATTTAAAAAAAAAAGATTAAAATCAAAAAAAGAACAGATGAACAAAGATTTGCATAAAAGAACAGAAACAACAAGTGCAAAATAATCTAGTTTGATTTTAATCATGAGTTCAGATGTATTGAGGTGTGGGGAACAACATGCTTTCACACTTAACTGAAAGTTTAAAAAAAAATGTTGATTTCCTGCAAGTTACCAGTGAAGTGGAACTCAATGGTGTGAACAGTGTATAAAAAAGAAAAAAGTTGTGTATGTCTTTAGACAAGTTGTGCTTCTTATTTGCACACATGCTTAACGAAGCCCCCAACAAATAGTTCTCCCAACTGAGCATTTAAACATTGATTACTATGCAGTTAATTAATAACATCAAGAATCATTCAGGTTTAGAGAGGCTTATACTGCAGCTGTGTGAAAGGGCACATAAATGCACTTACACTTCCTTAAAAATAGCCAAAGGTCTTTTTTTTCTTCTTTTTTTTTTGCAATACCAGACTGCTTTGCAGTGGTACACTGTAAATTAAATGTTTGCTTTGTAGCTGTTAGGGTCACCATTCTCGTGGCACGTGAGAAGAAAAGTATCAGCCAACATAAACCATTTTTCTGTATTTTTAATTTATACAAGCATTTAAACATGTTCAATGATCCCTATTAAAATGTAACTGCATGTTTTGACTACTATATAATGTTTTTCTTTTTGTTCCCTTCTCAAATAGGAAGTATCTTTGCAGGATGTGAGAAAAGAGATCAGATTCTGTAAAAAGGTCAAATTGCCCATCATAGGTGTGATTGAAAACATGAGTGGCTTTGTTTGTCCTAAATGCAAGGTATAGTATACAAGTTTAAAAGCAGTATCTTACAGCAAAATACAGCACACATCACCCTTAATGTTTTCTGTATGTTAACAGTGTTGCTCATTTTTTCATTGAACTCATGTGATGAAGCTTGATATTTTCTTCTTTTTGTTTTATATTTATTGACATCATTTACTCACCCTCATGTCATTCCAAACTGTATGACTTCCTTGCGTGAAGGGAGAAAAAGTAGTTTTGAAGAATGTCCCATCAATAAGTATCATTTGAGTCAGTATACTGCATGCCAAGTTTTCCGAAGCCATATCAGGACCAATTTGTATTGTCCTTTTATGAAAGTCATTAGTCTTTTCTAAACCACCTTCCTCTCCCTCTGGGTAGACAGTAGTTTAATTTCAGAGCGGGTAGCTGCAGTGAATAAAATAAAACAGATCAATAAAAAAAGCTTACATTAAAATAATAAGCATACGATAAAGTTAGCAAAAAGAAAAAATATAATTTAACATACTTATGTGATAATACTTGTAACAGGGTAAGTTTTATTAATTTTAAACAATCACAATGTTACATTTATACATCAACATAATCTACCAGTGTAGCACCACAGGTTTTCATATAATCAATATATTTAAACCTATTCTTCTCAAATAAAGCCTCTCTTTTTTTTCTTTTTTCTTTTTTTGGGGGGGATTGAGAGATTGAGATTTCAACTGTAAAATAAGATGATAGTTCTCTTCATTGTGTAGCTATATAGCTTGTATAGCTATACATTTCTTTGCTGCTATAGGGCCAAGTTGCTGAACTGATTCACTCCTTAATAAAATAAATCTTGGAACAAATGGAAGTTTAACCTCAGTAATTTTGTTAATTGTAATGTAATATATTTTCCCAATAGGTTTTAAGTTTTTCACACACCTAAAACTTATGTGATAATGTGCCAACCTCTACTTTAAATCCCGGCAGGGCGACATTCTGAATAGGAATCACTTACGTAATCATCTTGTGTAATCTCTCCAGTATGTAATGTTAAAGGTACAATATGTAAGAATTTTGTATCAAAATATCCAAAAAACACTTGCACAGTCTTATATATTTCTTTCAATTGTGTACTTACATTATCCTAAATGTTTCCAAGAATTTGCCTGTCAATGACGTAATATCCGCGTTATCCCTGGTTTCTGCTCGTACTGCCATAGTAGCCATGGCGACAGGTGTGGATAATGCGTAATGTTTAGCGGCACACTGTTGTTGTTTCGTTCAAACATTATGGATCATGGATCCTGAATAAAACGAGGATCAATATCGGCGTGGCGTTTTTCCAGATGCCGAGAGCTCCACCTCCACGACAAACTTAGACTTGACAGAGACGCTGCTATTGCATGTACTTTATTAGACAGGTGAGCAAATTTACATAAAACGAATCAGTTATATATCTAAATATGATGAAATGCTAGAATATGATCAGTATGTTATTCTAATGTTGATCTAGCTTACTGCTAGTCTCATACAGCCAACAAACTAACACAGAATAACATTATAACTTTCAACTCACTCAAATGCATTTTAGTATGACAGTGTAATGTTCCACCAAGTGAAACAGTGCTGCGTTACCTCAAGTTAAAGGAGCTGTATGTAAGAAATGTATTTCAATTAATCATAAAATGGCCCTGATATGTCACTAGACATTAAGAAATCATGTTCATTTCAAATACTTATATCACTGACAACAGTAGTCCGGCCAGGGTGTTGTCATTTAAAAAGTGAAGTTGCAGCCCTCAACTGATGTTGATGTTGTCATCTTGTGTTTTGGCCTCAAGTCAAGTTTATTTGTATAGCGCTTTTCACAATACAGATTGTATCAAAGCAGCTTCACAGTATTAAATTAAAATAATACAACAAAGTTTGTTTCAAGAGGAATTTATTGATTGATAAAATTAAATTAAATATCCCCAAAATATCCCCAACTGAGCAAGCCAAAGGCAACAGTGGCAAGGAACCGAAAAACTCCATCAAGTGACCTAATGGTGTCCTAAAACTCCATCAGGTGACCTAATGGAGAAAAAAAAACCTTGGGAGAACCGAGGCTCAGTCGGGGGCCAGTTCTCCTCTGGCATTTATGAGCTAGAGGCCGGATTGTAGTTTGAACTGTAGGATTATATGAATGCCTGGCTGAAGAGATGCGACTTTAATCTAGTTTTAAACTGGGAGAGCGAGTCTGAGAAACGAACAGTATCAGGAAGACTATTCCAGAGTTTTGGAGCCAAATGTGAAAATGCTCTCCCTCCTTTGGTGGTTCTGGATATCCTAGGTATGACCAAAAGCCTTGAATTTAGTGATCTTAAAGAGCGCGATGGATTATAGGGTGATAGAAGATCCGTTAAATAGACTGGAGCTAAGCCTGAAGTGCCACCCTCCACCTATCTACCAATCAAGTTAGTAGTGTTTCGGCATTGGGGTTGCCAGCTCTGCTCTAGTTACCACAGCTACGTGCAGCCTACGTTCCTGCTGGATCCTGCAGCCTATCTGGCAACCTCGAGTCATGGGGAGGGGGAGGGGATACACTGCTCTACAGTAATTTGAAAGTAATTGCAGTACCAGTTTTGGCCACAATCTTACAGACGGCTCCTTTAAATTCGTCAAATAAACTGACCTGTGTGAGTATTAATTCAGCACTTGCGGGTAGTTCGGTTGAATGAAATGTCCTCATTCCTTTATATCTGCGGGATTCATGCTGATATCTGTCTCATTAGCAATCGCGACTTGCTTCATACCATAGTCAAGAAAAAAATATAATAATTTTTTTTTTTAATTATGTATTCACTCATCCATAAACATTATTTCCCCTTAAACATTATTAACGTTAGATCCATCGGCATGACGACAACTTCCATGATTCCACGCTTATTTACTGCGTCATCAATCTACGCCTTTGTTATTGTAAGAGGTTAGTGACCCCTAGCGGCGAAAAAATTACACATTGTGGCTTTAAATTGAGTTAACCTATGCCTGCTCGTACATGAACATCTTAGGGAATTTTCACAAATAGATTCCCAAGTATCTTGTTCAAAAATACACTCCAAATCTTTTTCCCATTGGATTTAGAAGATGGTGTATCCTCTCCATAAAAATCAGTGAGACTGATATGACATAAGTCCTTGGGCCCTTTTTTCTATTCCCTTTCATCCCTTTTTATAATGTTATCTGTTGGAACTAAAAGAAAAATGCACTCAATTGCTCAAATGTTATGAGTATATCTACCTCATACAAATCACAAAAACAATTGAATGTATTTGTGTTATTCCATCTCTACGTGCATCCGAAAGATCAGGATTATAGTGAAATTGAGTGTTGTTATACTGTATATTGGCAATAACCATTTGCATTTTTCCTAATCTTCACCTCAATCTATATGTGAATCTGACAAAGATATTGCTGATCTACTTCAGTTCACAACTGTCATGGCTATGGACTTCTATATTCTATTTTGCTTGCCTTAGTTCCTGTTTCTCTGCTCCGTTTAGTTTAGGTTTCTTTGGTTACTGGTTATCATTTGTTTTTATGGTTGCATATATTTATGCAACCATAAAAACATGAGTTTTGTATTTAAACTCCGTTATGTTCAGTCTCTTGTTGCTTCTCGTATGTGTTCAGTGGTTTGTGATTTCTCCTACGTTTCCCTGTGTGTTCCTGAGCGTTTCATTTAAATAAAGACTATTCTGAGTTCATATTCCATCTCGTCAAGTGTGCTGCAGACCAGACTGTTACAATAACACAGGTCAGGGGAATTAATAATGCCTTATCCCTAGCATGATGGTTTTCAATTTGTATCTATGCCGGTGCAGAAGCACAGTTCATCTGCCGTATTCATACCACTCTCATTTGCTCTTCCCAAAAAATAAAGTAAAACATCTGAGAGTTGTAATCCTCTTTTGTCAAATGGCAAATGTAATGTCTTAAATTAAGTAAGCTTTTTTTAAAGAAATAAAAAAAAAATATTCAGCATGGATACATTTAATTGATCAGAAGTGACTGTAAAGTGGCCTTATTTATAATGTTACAAAATATTTATCTCTGAAGTTTCTATTCATCAAAGACGCAGCACAACCTTTCAACTTTAATAATAATAATAAGAAGAAATGTTTATTGAGCATCAAATCAGTATATTAGAATGATTTCTGAAGAACCATGTGACACCGAAGACTGGAGTAATGATGCTGATAATTCAGCTTTGCCATCACAGGAACAAAATACATTTTAAAATATATTCAAATAGGAAACAATTGTCAAAATATTTCACAGTATTGCTTTTTTCATTGTATTTTTAATCAAATAAATACAGCCCTGGTGAGCATAAGAGACTTCTTTCAAAACCATAAAAAAATGTTGCAGACCCTCAACTTTTGAATGCTATTAAAAATCGTTATTTGCAGATATCCACCGAGAAATAGCACACCCCAATTTCTGAACAAACTGTTCTTATAGTAGCATCTTTTAAATGAATATGTTGATCCAGTTCACAAATACACGCAGAATCATTCATTCACCAATCTGACTGATCCGGTTCTTGACTTCCGACTCAATGCTGCAGTCGCTAACAGATCACTGGACAGAAAGATTGTCAGGGAAGAACAACTTAAATGCCGTCCTCTTCATCACACAAAGCTGTTGCGTAACTTCAGTAGACTTGGGTTGTGTGGACTGCTTTGATACTTTTGCATCCTTTTTGAAAGCTCCATTGTACTTGCATGGAAAAGAGAGATCAAATCATTTTTATGTGTTGTTTTTTTGATACCCTTTGTCTCTGTTTACAGAATACTTCACAGATATTTCCTCCGACCACAGGAGGAGCACAGAGAATGTGTGAAGAACTAAATCTCCCTCTTTTGGGCAGAGTACCCCTGGACCCACGAATAGGTACAAGAAGCTTAATCTTTTACCTAGGAAGAGAATGTTTTAAACCAGATTAAATAGTAATGAAATTCTATTCTACATTTGTTCCGCATTAAGTGGTCAGGATATGAGGAAGTATAACAATTTACACCGTAGCAAAGCGGTGCCTGCCATTTCTTGATTTTGTGAGTGTTTCCTTGTTTTTATATTTACAGCGTGTAGGCTGTAGATTGAATCAAGTACAAAAAACTCCCTTCAGTGGTTCTTCTTAAACATATGAGGAAAAGTCTGCAGCCAGCAGTTTCTAGTTCTCAAAATGTACTTCTGTATTTTACTTTTCAAGGGAAAAGCTGTGACGAGGGAAAGTCTTTCCTAACTGAAGTTCCAGAATCTCCTGCAGCAGTGGCCTATCACAGCATAGTCCAGAGTGAGTCATCCAAACCGCCAGCATGCCTATCTTTACTTAGCTGTCCCACGCATAAACTAAGCAACTGACATAACTAACCATTCTGGTAATGCTGCTTTAGTATGTTACCTAACAGTCCTAATTAATGTCCAAACCAAGAATTGCCAGGGGGAAAATTCTAGAATTTCTAGATTTCTTTTTTAAACAAAATTAATAACGTATATGTAAACTAAATGTTCAATAGGCCTACTCATCTTATATGTGGATAGTACATAAATGTCTAATATTATTCCCTTTTGTTTAGGGCTGTGCGCCGGTTAGTGTGACCACCGCCCCACCGGCAGTGGTTTACCAAAACACATTTTTGTGTGCGTGAATGCTGTTTTGTGTACAAAGTACAAAGCTTTGTTTACCAAAGAAATGCCAACCAAATGTTACATTGCGACTATGGAAACATTTGGATTCGTGCCGAATGAGTGAGGTAGGCTACTCGAGTCCATAAATTAGAATGAAGCCTTATGTCGACTTTGTATTCTGTTTTGCGATTTTCCACGAATTTAACAATATTCCGTGAGTTATTCCTCTGGACATGGAATCTCTTGTTTCTTTTGCAAAATCTTCACTCGCGTCTTTTCATTGAGGATTATAAACGTTTCTTCGTCTGTAAACTTTTAATCCCTATATTCTTATCTTTTACTATGCCAGAGGAGAAAACACTACACCAGATACCGTTTTATCTGCCAAACAACAGAAAACATTAATCTATTAACTTTTTAGTTCATTTTATTTTATTTTATTTTATTCTGCAAATGACAGTCAACACAACAAGTGATTTGTTGGCAAGTTACATTACTGGTCACACTGTGCACTAACACAGGTACATCAAGTTTATTTGTATAGCGCATTTCACACGCGCCTGTAATTCAATTCATCACGCGAGTCATTTGGCCAATCACAGTCAAGATAACGGCAGATACGGCAAGATAAGGCTATCTCATTCCACTGCATTACAGTGTTAATTTCGTTGACCAATATTATTATTTTCATCAACGACATTTTTCACAGACGAAACCGAGACGATAAAGGAAATTATAAAAACTAGTTTTGAATGACAAAAACTATGACGAAAATCAACGAATACAAACTAGACAAAAATGTTAGATAGTGACGATTTGGGAAGCGATCCATTCAGAACTGATAGTAGATGCGCACATTTGTACTTTAGCGTGCTGATCTACCCAGCGGGACACGGGTTGGCATGCGCTGCATGTCTCATCTTTCTGTGCGCACGCACACACCCAACCCGAAGCGTGCAGCCATAGACACCTATACAGTATTGAATTGAGTGCTGTTTCGTGTCTGAATGGACAAATACACACAACATTGTCTAAACCAGTGGTTCTCAACTCCAGTCCTCGGGACCCGCTGCTCTGCACATTTTGTATGTCTCCCTTATTTAACACACCTGAACCAGATCATCAGCTCGTCAGGAGAGACTCCATGAACTGATTTGAGTGTGTCAGATAAGAGAGACATACAAAATGTGCAGAGCAACGGGTCCCGAGGACTGGAGTTGAGAACCACTGGTCTAAATGGAGAGTATTCACGTAAAATATGTCGGTTATGTCTTAAACAGTTGCGAGTATATATCGGATGTGCTGCATGTGCATCAGTGCAATTCTGGATCCGCATGTCATTGGAAATGATCCGATGTCTTAAAGTGACAGTCGGTAATAAACCTAATGCGGTCTGTGTCCTTAATATTGATCAAGCAACAAAAGAAAAAGAAAAGCATTCACTGCTCGTTAATAGCTTTAATAAGGATTAATTCTATTTAATTCATTTAAATATGTCTGCTTGAAAGAATAGAGAATGATGTATGCTAGTAGTTATAAAGAATGCATATATCATTAATTGAAAAGAAGACTGTTCTACTTCAGGAAAAGTGGTTTTATTTAATTTTAAGATATTTTTTAAGTCACAGTAGTTAAATCTGTATCTGTATCGCATGTTCAAACTTTAAAATCAATTATATTAACAGGTTAATAGATGTTTTATCCGGGAGTATATGGGTTTGGACATTTTAGAGACATTCTAAATTAATGCATTACAATTGAACTAAACCCATTATATTTTAGTCGACTAAAATCTTATTGTATTTCGTCGACTAAAACTAGACTAAAACAATTCAGATGACTAAAATATGAATAAAACTAAATGGTATTTTAGTCAAAAGACTATGACTTAGTTATAAAATGTGTCACCTTTTTCAGACCTTCTGAGTTTGCAAGTATGTATAAATCGCACAGCTTTAGTCAAGAGATGGGCTCTGTCCTGCTTGTGTCCCACAGTCCCCCCAAAGTGCAGAGTGGGACATATTAGAAAGATAAATGTTTTGTCGTCGGGAAGTATTATTAAATGTGGCTTGCTTCCTAAATTTCATGTAATTTCTATTGCTTTCCATGTTTAAGGACTTTGCAGCCTATTGTTTAAATTTGAATGCACTTCTAAAGTTTGAATCACATTTAAAGCATAGTTTTTGCATTGTTTATTTCTGCATTAATTTCTACATAACCTGCGTAACCGTTGGTGGTTGGCCCTGACGCTAAAAAAGTTTGAGAACCACTAAACTAAAACACCTGAGATTAAAGGTAAACACCTTCAAAGACAACAAGTATAATTTAAAGACAGCAAATATGTTTGAGTTCATTTATTTCCCCATTCTTTTCATTCTTTTTTCGGTGAGTCGTGAAATTTAGTGGGCATAAGACATTTAAACTGAGTGCCAAGAATGCCTAAGACAAGAACTTGTTTTTTTACAGATTCTGTCTTCCCCTTTTTTGGTTCCTTAAAGATAGTGCACTCTTTATCCATATGCACTCATTTACCACTTTATTAGGTACTGGTGCTAGTCAAAATCAGAATGGATCCTTTTCAGACTGTGATGACGCGGTTTCACTCTTATCAACATTGCAAATCTTGTAATTTTAATTTTTTTTTTAATTACAACACTTGAATTATACTTGGTGTTATAATATCTTGGCGGTAAATTGCAAAAAACGAAATGTGAAGACATTTTTAAGTAAACATTGTGTAATTTTGTTTTATTTTTTCATTTTATATATTTATTTAAAACTACTTTTCCTGCTAGATTAATTTTATGTTAGACAATGTTATGTGTAACCAGATTTAGTAAAATCTGCCCTTATGCTGGGTGACCAGGCGCCGATAAGTACTATTGCAGATGTGAGGAGAATCCTACCAAAGGTGTGCTGAATTACTTGTAGATTTCTTCACAGACATGTTTATCGCATCCATCAACCAGTAGCGTAGCCAGAAAAGAGACTCTGGGTGTGCATCTGAAAATCTGGGTGTGCCACTTTTATTGTCAGATTACTGTGCAAAATGATTAACCATAACCATATAACCATGCCCCACATAACCATAAAACTATATAAAATATAACTATACATTACACTCAGGATCGCCAATAATTTAGTCATAACATACAGGGTTCATACACATTTTAACCAATACTTTTCCATGACTTTTCCATGACTTTTCGGCACATTTCCATGACTATGTATTCCTGAAAATGTCAGTCGACATAAAACATAAAAATATGTGTTAAAGTTTACCCTCAGAGGTTTAACAATAAAATGGATGACAATTTATATGGTACAATCCAAAATAAAGTGCAAGATCTTTGAAGGACAGGATAAAATACATGTACAGTGTCCTCAGTATTAAAGGATACTTTAAATATGAAACTAAAACCACCAGTAGGTGGCGGCAAGTCACTGTCTTAATAAGCGAGTTGTTGGAGTCATTTATTCAACCGATTTGTTCAAACGGCTGATTCAAACAAGTGATTGTTCATTGAATCGTTAAAATGATTCGTTCAAAACGCGGATTTCATTAAATAAATGTAAAAAAAATCATCGATGTCTGTTGGACTACGGCTTCATTATGAAATTCTCGTCGGCGATATAAAGTGAAAATTGACAATATTGTGTCCAAAAAGTAACTCACAATGTTAACTTTATTGTTAATTTAACTGTTGTATAAAATAAATAGCACATTTGCAATTATGCACAGGAAAATGGCACTCTTGCTCATGTGATATTCTAATATAACAACATAATATAAATATAAGACAAAAACTCATTTGGGGACATCTATAACTGCACTGACACATCACGCAGTGAAAGCAAGCATGAGAGACAAACGCGATGTCAGCTCGCACTCGCAGTGCCTCGTACATAGTTAAAACAATGATTACAATATCATAGTTCATAGACAATATCGCACACACCTAAGCACATAAAGAATGAACTTACAATTGAACTGACATTTACTCGTTTTCTTCTCTCCTCTCGCGTGCTGGAGACATAGACTGTAAAAAATATGGACAAAGCGTCTGTGACGTCACCCATAGACTTCTGAAGAACGGTTTTGAGGCCGTTTATGGGGGGTATGGGCGGCGCCATATTTCAATACAAATGTTCAGAAAGGATAACTTACAGTTATGATGTGTTGTGTCAGATCATGGCCGAGACGTCAAATTTCAGGAATTCCACTCGGCGCAGCCTATGCTCGTTGTCAGCTGTCAATCAAGCTGTCAATCGCGCCCTTATTTGTCATACATTTTATATCTAAATACGATCTAAACTAACGAGTTAGAAAAAAATTCACCCCCCTCACAGTTGTCAGGCACTCGGAACCTATCGAAAAATACAATAAAAGTCCATGGGACCAACCTGTAAAAACATGAATTTATGCTGTGAAAACGGACATTTTAACATGGGGGTGTATGGACATTTGCTCCCTTTTGGGACCTTCCCCTAGCGGATTTTCGATGTATTGCAGTTTTTCGCACTTCCGGGTAGGCTTCATTTTTCAGATCAGAATGTTGCCGCTTGGGCTGGAGACATAGGCTTTTATGCTGCGTATCCTCTTTCCGCTACGTTAACATTCTCGACCCACCGGTGCTTGCAAAACTTTAGCATGCTCGTGCCACTTTCCTGGCATTTCAATAAAATTTCTGTCAGCAGAACTTCGCCTCAGGCAACATCGCAACAAGTGAGTGAATCGGAAGTGAACTGAACGTTATGCCGCCCAAATATAAGGACGTTAAGACAACGCGAAATATTTTTTTTTATTAAACCGTTTTGGTATTAATCACATATTATGCTGTGTTAAAAAAAAAATCCATGACTTTTCCAAAACTTTCTGGGTCTTTTTATTTTTTCAAAACCTTTCCAGGCCTGGAATTTGCATTTTTCAAATTCCATAACTTTTCCAGGTTTTTTCAAAACGTACGAACCCTGAATAGTGCCTGAAAAAATGCTCTGTTTATATGCGTGGCAAACATCTCTGGGGAGCTGCTGGGGTCACAGTCAGCTGCTATTTGCTGATTGGTTGGCAGTCCGAATGTCAGCAGATATTTTTTAACGAAAATAATTTAAACTGTAAATTACATTTTAACATTTTGAGCGTTATGGCTCCATATATTGGATTCTTATTTCTGTGCCCCTGAGAGTATGAGTGAATGTTCAGTGACGTCACAGAACTGCCAGATTCAAACTGCTTTCGCGCGTTGGCTGGCGCTGAGCCAGAGACGGACGCGCTCATCAGCGCTTGTCATATATCACAACTAATATGCAGTGTTTTCAAACACATAATGTTTATTTTATGTTTCAGACATTTAAATACACATACGTACTAGTAAAACAATACATTTATAGTTTGTAAAATACTCAGTGATGTCTATGGAAGCAGCTGAAACAATCTATTCAAATGTAATTTGCCGACATGTTTTATTCATATGTCAGACACACATAGCGGAACTATAAAGTTTACTCTATTCTTCTCCCAGTTCAACAGTCACTTACTTTCATGTATTTCGGGAGAAACTGTGGAGTTCAGGTGCTGTACGTTAAATCCGGCTGACAGGACTCTCTGCAGCTCTCATCTCGTTATATATATCAAGATAATTTATAAGGTTTTTAAACGAAGAATCGGAATATCAGATAGTTGACATGGTAAGCAAGTTTGTGAATATTTTTTTAATAAAAAAGGAAAAACGAATAGCGATACGTCTGTTAGTTATTGTGGCTGCGGTGTCACGTGACAATCGTGACGCGTCGCCATGGAAACAAGGGGTCAGTTAAAATATTTTTAACTTGCGCGTGAAAGGGTTGATTTAAAAAAAAAATGTATTCTAAATAAACAACAATAGCCCAAGTTTAGTAAAACATTTTTTACTGAGACTATAAAAAATAATTCTGCATCCATTTTTAGGTGTGCCAGCTGCCACTGTGGGTGGCACCGGCACACCCTGGCAAACCCGTGGCTACACCCCTGCCATCAACTAAGCCACTGTTCATCACACATCAAGCAACCATTCCATCTACTTTGAAACATCACCAGTATTCCTGCACACATAAAAGAAAATGCCATAACAACTAAACGGCAACTATGTTTGTTGACCTCAGTTTAGCATTAACCAAATCCTCATCAACAGTCACTTGGCTTAAACACAACAACCTGCAACAAGGCCTTGATTTTCTGAGCAGAACCCTTTATGTTGGTGCTCTATATGTCTATGCAACGAGCAAGGAAGGAAGTATTTAATATGCTATACATAATATTAAATGCTACTTCTAGGTGAAAAAAGGCACAACAGCTCCTGCTCTTCCTATGGAGGCTTCAAGAAAGCCAGCCAGTATCAGGAAAGACCCCTGTTAAATGACATGAAACTTTGGATTCATGGACAAATTTGCTACAGCTACATAATGCTCTCATGGACCATACTGGACCAGGAGTGTTTCTAGCATGTTGCTGAATCCTTGTCATGAAAAATTTGTCCCAGAGGGTCATTCATATTTGATAGGTGTATCTATTAAAATGACAAATGAGAGTATGTTTTGCATAATGTTAAACAACACTTGTTGAAATAGACAGTATGCTCTGTTAAAAAAAAAATTGGATCTGAAGGAAATAGTTTAGCTTCTAAGAATGAACTCCCTCTACATCCTTTTTCATTTTTAAAGAAGCAGATTACAGAAGTGTGCATTCTTTAGAATCCGGATATCTTGCTATTTTGATGTAAAGTTTAGTAAGTTTGCTGTTGTTACGTGCTTGGCCTTCATTTGTGCTGACAATAACACATTTTATTTTTTTACTTTCACAGAAATCCGAGATTACTGTTCTTCCCATTCCGCATCAGATGATCCTTGTTGAAATGGAGAACGTCCAGCCAGATCTTTATGTAGACAGCTGGGATATCCTATGAATTCAGACAGCAGTGTCATGTGATTGGCCAGTCAAAAGAAAGGTCATGATTATCTGCACAAACTCTTGGTCACATTTAAAAATTTATTTACAGGAAAATATATCCTTTTAAGACTGGATAACCACTTTTCTTCAAATCATAGATTTCGAAGAAAAAAAAAATTTGAGAAGGGAGATTTGAAATATAGTTTTGTAATTTTCTAAAATAATGTATCTAAAAAATCATTCCTGTTGAAAATGGATTTAAAAGTAGAGCTCAACGAAGCATGTCACATGGAGCTGTACCTGAATCCAAGTTTGCCACGTACCAATGATGAAAGTGAAACAGAAATAGAATTATTACTGTAATCAAATGGACATGTTTCAGCAGGCCAGGAAGAGCTATGATGCTTTATTATAAGAAAACGTACAATGTGGGCCATACAGTGGCTTTTTCCTGTCATTGAGTAGAAAAATGGCTAATGTTTAATTTGGTTTTGAATGCTTTGTAAAAATTATAATAAATTAGTAATAAATTATTTGACATCTGGTCTGATCTGTACAAAACCTCAAATTTTTATTTTTTTTATTTTTTTAATGCAACATATGCAAAAACACCTTTTATAGCACACTAACCTTTTTCGATTGTTCTGTGTTATATGTCAAAACATTTCTGATACACGTCAGAGCATTAATAACGTTCTTCGTGTATTATTCATAGTGCTACGGTAAGTACTTGTATTCAAATCGGGATTTTAGGGAATTTCCATTTTCAGGGTGTTGTCTGCTAGTGCAATATTAGTCACTGTAAAGCGTTAAGGGGTCTTTGTGTTTGGGCTGCAAAACGCCAATTGATTTCCTTTCATTCGCAAAATTGTGAATGCGAGAGACAGGAAATGCAAGCTCATGTGAATTTCGCTGCATTTCAGAGTTTGGTAAATTCTGCCTTGCAAATTAGTTTTTGTTTGAAGACGTAAGCCCAATAGAAGATTGATATGTCACGCTGTGACCACTTTAGCTGATTTTAAAAGAACACAAACTTTAAATCTGTAGGATTGCAGCGTTGCTTCAAAATGGAGTAGATTGTATATTTTTACATTTTGAATGTATTATGTTAAATTATGTTTCCAGATCACGATTGTTGTGGCGTCTGTAGACATTTCACGTGCTCAAAGTCTAGTGTGACGGCTGCTTAAGGCTGCTGCCTTTAGCACAATGCAGTAGTATTTCTGTTTGTATTTGGATGCAATAACTATCACTGACTAGCCACTGGCACAACTTACCCCGAAGCATCTGCCATTTTGGGTGAAATAATTGGCATTTATACGTTTATTTACACTTTTCATTTGCTTCATCACATGCCATTTGTTCTCTTTACACCAACCACTAAACTGCACACAAAGGATTGTGGGGTATCGTAATTGGAGAACAACATATCTACCGTATCCTGCCTTCATAAACTGACCACAGTAGACAGGTGTTACACAAATATTGGGTTTGGTTGTGCGTTGGTGCTTTCCTACTTCCATATAATCTAATAAAGGCTCCTTATTGGCTTTGATGGTTCCATGGAGAACCTTTAACATCCATGGATCTTTTCCATTGCACACAATGTTTACAGTGGGAAAAGTTCTTAAGAATATTGAAATATTCTTCACAGTAAGGAAAATAAACAGAATGCTTCTTTGGGGGAACCAATATGGTTGTACTATGGCATCTCTACAAAAACCCCCTTTTGGAACCTTTATTCTTGTATACTGTATGCCTGCAGTTTCTCAGATGCATATATTTAGTATATAGAAGGGAACACATTTCTTTTTCGGTATTATATTGGTAAGGGTTGGGATCTGGCATGTATGCATTGAATCTCTTCCATATAAATTCCTAGTAACAAAAGAGAAGTGAGATGGAGATGTGGTGTCTTGATTTGTCCATGCACGTTGCACGTCAGCAACATTAGTTTTCTTGTGGAAAAAGTACATGTGAAACTGTCCTCACCTGACCTGGGTAAAACTGGTTGTCCTTAAACACAGTGTAGTACAAGCAGACAAATGGAATCTGCTGTGGTTTTTACCAGAGCTTTTTAACCAGGAACAAAAGCATAGATAATTTGGCATTTGTATAGCAAGGAGGAAATAAAGCATTGAAATGAGAGGATCTCTCAGCTGCTGTCCAGTCATGGTTCCCTTTGAGGATGTGTTGTTTCAGGTGAGAAAAGCTTTACAGGTTAGCCCTGGCCTAGTACACAATCTTCTCAGAGAACTGCACGAGGCCGACGTCTTTTCTACAAAGTATTACCAGTCTCTCTACAAGGATGGAGAAGTTGAAGAGCAGCGCTTGTGTGAAGTCGTTTGTAATGATGGAGAATATCTGGCCAGAAGACTCTCTTTACCTATCTGGCAAAACTGGGACATCAGCCAAGGCATCCTGGATTCAGCACTCAGAAAACTGGACGATTTGGTTCCTTCTGGTGAGTTAATGTCATTAAATGTTCTTTTTATTTCCCTTATTATTGTCTGCTTACTGTGTATTTATATTATTTATAACATTTATTTTACTTTAATGGCATTAATTGCTCTACAAAGATTCATGGAACTTTTCCATTGTACAAAACTTTCTTTATAAAAAGGTTTGGTAACACTTTACAACACAGGTGCATTAATATGTACTAATTCATGCTATGCACAGATAACCATGAGTTAATGTAGGACTCACTAAACCATTCATTAATTATTGCCACATTTGCAACTAATAAAGAGTCATTATGGATTAATTCCCTATCAACATCTTATTTTGCTGCACATTATTTACATTTTCTTAAATATGTTCATGAACCAGCCAGAAGAAGATTCTCTAATTCTTCGAAGAAATTTGGCCCCCAAATTTAAAATGAGAACAATGTAATATTTTTTTTATTATTATTTGCTTTTGCAATTTGGATGAAAAACTTACTATAACTATGGTTGAGTCGCTGACATAGCTTACCCCGAAGCGTTTAACACTTTACCCTACAGCTGCAATTTTTGGGACGAAATGCTTCATTGAATAATTCACGGCCAATACTAAGACAAAATCTGTTTTAATTTGTTTTGTTTATTTTACCATGAATGATATGTATTCTAATGTGAATTATAGCAATATTAAGCAAACGTGGTCTTCTTTTACATAACCCTGCAATGGAAAACTTACTTAAAAAAAACTATTTAACAAAAATTTTTATAATTTTCTCAGATACATTTCTCAATCACATGATGGACCCTTTTTCTCCACAATGCTGCATAAGACTTAACCCAGTCTCAGCACAGATTCATCCTAATTACAGTTCTGGTCAAAATGATTGGCACCCCGGGTAAATATGATCAAAGATGGCTGTAAAAATAAATCTGCATTTTGATCATTTTTTGAAAGTTTTGATCATCAGTTTATCCTTTTGATCTTTCATTCAAAAAGTCCGCAAAAAATCGAACCTTTCATTGAAGTAAAAGAATTGAAAGTGGAGTGTAAATCACATTATGAAATAACAGTTTTTCTTTAAAACTCATAGGCCACAATAATTGGCAGGCACCCTTTTATTAAATACTTTTTGCAACCTCCTATTGTCAAGATAACAGCTCTGAGTCTTCTCCTATAATGCCTGATGAGTTTGGAGAACACCTGACAAGAGATCAGAGACCATAGGCCACTCCTCCATATCTCTCCAGGGGGATCATGTAACCTATAACTTTCTGTGGTTTTCATCCTAGAAGTGTGCTTATGCACAAAAGCTATATTTTGCGTACACACACAAAAGTAAAACCATGCGTTTCCTCCCCGAAACAACCATAAACGGAGCTCACAACGCCTCGTTTTTCTATGCATATCCTCATCTGCATATCATTTGCATATGCATTCTCATCCACGTTATGCCATATTTAACGGTACAAGACATTAGGAAAATATGAGATGCGTGCCGTCACATTACATTGCTAAAAAATCATTTAGTAGCCTATCCTTGCCTTGTCTTTGAATAAATAAATAAAATAATATAAAATACATGTCAGAGAAAGTTTTTCTCAATCTTTTCCACTGGCCAAATAGTAATTTTAATTGATTTATATTTTTAATGGAAACAGATATAGGCCTTGTTGTGCATTATTTATTATTATGCACAGCATCCCACAGGAAAGGTGTTCAAAAGCTTCGCATCCACTACAAATATTTCTGTTTATTGAATTTTATTTTGGTTTTTTTGTAACTTCTCAGTAATGATTTCATGTAATTGAAGTGTTTAACTCCATTAATGAGTGCCATTTAATCAAAATGTTTATATCAGAAGTAGGCTATATAGTTTAAATCATTATTTTATTTATTTAAACTGTCATTGTGAACATGCACTGTATTTATGATTAGGACTCATAATGAAGATTTGCAGTTTTACTTCATCTTCCATTAGATATTGGTCAGTTTTCACTAAACGGCCCAACGCGCTCACTGGCGTGGATTTTTGATGTTTGTTTTGGATCGTTGTCCTGATGGAAGATCCAACCACGACACATTATTTCTAGCAGATGTCGTCAGGTTTTGATTTTTTTATCTGTTGGTATTTGCTTGAATCCATGATACCATGTATCTGAACAAGATGTCCAGGACCTCCAGCAAAAAAAAAAAAAGGCCCACAACATTGAAGATCCAGCAGTATATTTAACCGTGGGCATGGGGTACTTTTTATCACCCCCAAAAAGCTATTTTTTTTGTTTTGTTTCACCTGACCATAGAATCCGGTCCCTTTTGAAGTTCCTGTTGTGTCTGACAACTGAATATGCTGGAGTTTGTTTTTGGATGAACAAGGAGGATTTTTCTTGAAACCCTCCCAAACAACAAGTGGTGATGTAGGTGCCGTTATATTATTATTATTATTATTATTATTATTATTATTATAGGCTTTCATAAGACTCAAATAATCTCTGCAATTCTCCATCTGTGACCCTTGAAGAGTCTTTGGCCACTCAACTTTCCTCCTTGCCGTGCATTAAGACAATATAGACACTTGTCCTCTTCCAGGCAGATTCGTAACATCTTTAGTTGATTTGAACTTTTTAATTATTGCCCTGATTGTGGAAATGTTTAATGCTTTAGCTATTTTCTAACAGCCACTTTCTATTTTGTGAAGCTCAACAATCTTTTGCTGCACATCAGAGCTGTATTCTTTGGTTTTACTCATTGTGATGAATGATTAGGGTATTTTGGCCTTTGTGTTTCCTCATATTTTTACTCCTGTAAAACAAGAAGTCATAGCTAGACAAAGGTTTCATGTTCCTAGTCACCCTGGTGAGCTAAATAATGTAAATATGAATGAGAATATACTTCAGAGATATTTTACTCATAAAAAAAATCTAGGGGTGCCAATAATTGTGGCCGACGTGTCACATATTACATAATGTGATTTACCCCCCACTTTCAATTCTTTTACTTCAATGAAAGGTTCGATTTTTGCAATTCTTGCAAAGACTGTATTAAATGCATCAAATGTCTTACAGTTTTGAGTACAGTGGCAATGCTACAGGAGGGTGTGAATAAACATTTAAAACAACACTGCAGGATACTAGTTCTATATTTAAATAATGACCACATTTACACTCAAACAAAAGAAGTGTGTCAATGGGGTTCTAAATAGAACCATAGGATTCTTGACTAAAATTTAAAGAACAATTCATGCCAAAAAGATTATGTATAATCCCATGATGGGAACCCCTAAAAGGTTCTATTTATGAACTGTCTGACAGAACCCGTTAAGGTTCTATGCTGTAGTGTTGCAACAGTAATACTGCTTGACAGGATGCACCTGTAACTAGATCTCTCACAGATGCTTTCTAAGCAAGCTGTTATGTGTGGCAGGGAGTCTTAAAGTTTTTTTTTTTTTTGAAGATTGCTGATTCAAAATAACACAGAAAGATGTCAGAATTCAACCCAAAGAAGCCACTGTAATACATAATTTTAGATGTCCTCCTTCAATATACAATATGAGTTGACTGTGAGACGTACTGTAAGATATGGTGTCACCGGCAAACCAGGCAAGTCTATGAGACGGTTTCTATTGTGGGGGAGTTTCGATTGGGCAGTACTGATTAAAAAAAAACTAAAGCAAACAAAGTTGTCATACCAGTCTGTGCGCTTTCATTTTAGGAGGAGGCTGGCATGAGATGTTTGGTATTTTTTGTTTTTGAGCTGGGAACTTCACTGTAAATGGCAGGATTTGCAGAGGGTTTTTTGGCATTCACAGACATTCAACAGGTTTTCGGAAATCATGGCATAAACAGGTGTTTTATAAAGACCAGTGTGTGTGAAGAAAAAAAAGAAAAGGTCACAACAGACAATGGAAAATACCTGCCACTCCAAGGTGGAGCATTACCACAGGTGTGCCAGTAACGTATTGAGTACATAGTGATTGAGTTTTTTCAGCTTATTAACAAACAAGATACATATTTTCCTTAGTTCCTTACCGTACGTCATTAAATTATACAATGTTAATACATAAACCTCTTTTAACGTGTTTGTTACTGGAAAATATGCTAATATTAACAGTTGATACAATGTAAGGTCACATGATTACTTATAAAGACAGATCACCATCAGGGTAAAACACATGACAGTAAAATAATTCAGTTGGCATTATATATCATTATCATCATCATAATCATCAAATTTGCATTTCAACACCATGCACGCAGAATGAACATATTTTCTGAACGACAGAGGGAGGTGAGTATGGGTTTCTGCCTAACCAAACCACCCTCTTTCTCATACTGAAAGTAAAAGTGTGTAGAGACAGTGGAGCATGTTTTGGTGTTGCCAGACTATGCCTTACCACGGTGTAATCTGAGGACACGTCGTGCGCAATAAAGCTGAATTTCTTCACAACTCTAATGTAATGGAAAAATAATTCTGAGTAAACATGGACTGTATCAGTGGAACAGGTAAAGTTAAAAGATTTTCATTTATTATAGACTACAGTTAAATTATGTAATGCGTTTTGCGTCGTACTTAGAACTAGTCATTTTTATTACAAAATAAATGTATAACAATTTTTATTGCATAAGGAATTTAAAACAAATATTGATGTATCCGAAACGGGTTTTCCCCCTCGCAGTTATTTATTTTCTTGCGGAAAACGCTCGCTTCATGCACAACATCTTGAGTTTTAGGCGATAGCCCACCTCAGGAAATTGTAACGACATAGGCTATTTATGTCATGATTAAAAAACATGTAATATAATGTGTCTCTGTGTTACAACAGATGCTGAATTGCAAAATATTGTCTCAGACCCAATGTCTGAACTCTTACCTGGTGAGTAGCCTAGATGCAGTTATTTTAACGTGGTAAACAAATGTAGCCCTATATTTGGCATTTGAGTTGAGTTTTCAAATGAGATTTCCCTTTTGTTTTCACAGATAATGTCCTCTTAGAATATCTTGAGTCCATTCAGAGTGAATCTGAAGAAGCTTTATTTGGTCAGTTTCGCACATTGCCCCCATTTAATTGTGCAGTTCGTTACTTAAACGCTGTGTATAGGCCTATGTCATGAAGGCTATAAATAATTTCCTTCCTTGTCTTGGCAGATCCCAACTTCCTTGAAAACCTCAGTTTTCTATGTAAGACTCCCTATCATAATATTGTTTGAATAGAATAATATTTTTCAATAATATTTTTGGAATTGAAAGGGAGCCAATGAATGTTTGTTAATGCATTTGCATCAGTGTTTTATTCGAAAATAAAGTTAAATACATTTTGTAATGTCTTTCACATCTGCTTTACAAACAACAGTTGACCCTGACACAATTTGCACACAACCTAGCCAAGCACTAGGCCAAGAAAATGCTTCTTTGACAAACAAAAGCTCAAGAAAGCGAAAAGGTAATGTTATTTTATCTTATGTTCTCGTGTGAAATGCCTGTATATTGAAATTAGTAAGTAAGAGTTATGTTTTCCATTGATAGTTGATTCACCTTCAAACAAAACCCGCACAGATACTGATGGCATACCCTTGTACAAACGCAACAAAAAAGGTAATTCAAACATCACAATGTAGCATTGATACAATCATTGTAATGGTTTAATGGTCAGAACCAGAAGTGTTGAATTATTTAACTCCCAAACTAGTTTTAAACACAGGCTATACACTCTAAACAAAAATGGTGCTAAATAGCACTAAAAGTGGTTCATTGGCTTGTAATCATAGGGGAACCACTTTAAGTGCCATATAGCACCTATCCTTTGTCAAATGGTGCTATGTAGAACCATAAGAGGTGCCATATGCAGCACCTTGGTTGTTTATAATTGCTTCAACAAAAATGGTGCTCAACAGTACCCAACAGTGGTTCTTTGGCTCGTAATAATAGGGGAACCTCTTTTGGTACTATATGGCACTTAATTTTCTTTGAGGAATGCGGCGCTCGCGCTCGCTCACGTGCACCTGACATGCACAGTGCACACTAATCGGCGCGTAAGTTTTTATTTAATTATATATTTATTTATTATGAATTTTTTTTACTTTCAAAATGACAGAATTCAACAACAAGTTCTTGACACATTTTCAAATTGTGTAAGTATAAATTTAAACACGTTTTTAAACATAACTTCTCTCGTCACTCATTTGTTTAGCCTAATTATTTGACTAGGCCTACACAAATAACAAAAAGCAGTTAATATATGAATATAGCTTTTTATTGAAGTTTGTGACATAATTTCAGTAGGGTATATATCTGACTTCACATCCACACACTTTTTCTGTGGTCAAAAAGTCTTGTGTGGGGGCCCTGGAATATATATAGGCGGGACTTGTATTCAGGAAAATCACTATATTTTAATGTCATTTTTCTAATCCTATCACCAACTAAACTAAGAGACTAAGAGAGCCTTTAAATAACTGTAGGTGCTTAACAGGTTTTTTGTATGGTAATGGTGCCATATAGCACCTTAACCACCCCAAAGAACCGCTAAAGAACCGCTGAAGAACCAAACTGGGCTTAACAGGTTCTTTAAATGGTAGTGGTGCTATATAGCACCTTAACCACCGCAAAGAACCCCTGAAGAACCGCTGAAGAACCATTTTTTTTTTGTGTGTAGGGCTCTTTTTTTACTTCTGTTTTAAATAACACAATTTATGTGTATATATATTGTTTTTAGAACTCTATACTTAATAAAAGGAAGGAAACATGTTTGTTATAAATGCAACTCTCTGTAGCAATGAAACCACAAGTGAAACATAATGATGCAAACCAAAAGCATGTCTTTGTTACAGCAACAGCGTGCTCTGAAAGCCCCTCAAGAGGAAAGACACCCACCATTACATCCCAGGGTAGTTTCCAGTTGAGCTCAAACACGTTCCAGAATATTTTACGTATTCCATTCAGACCCCTTCCTCTGCCCTCTAGTGGTGAGTTTTGTAGGTTTTTTATTTTCATATTGTACATGCATTTAAAAAAAACTAAGCCTTGGCTTTGAACATTGACTATGAGTCTTTGGATCACTCAGGTGGTTCAACACTACAGTTCATCCAGAACATCTGCCCTTTAACGCCCCCTCTGATCGGCACTGTGGTTCCGACATGGCCCACATACGTGCTTGGTGAGTCAACTGCTATCATCATCAAACCGCTGCATGTGCCTGTATGTTCTTTAATTCTTTTATTCACTTTATCATCCCCCTTTCACATCCAATCTATGCAGTGTCGCCCCAACATGTGAGTCCAGGCACTCAGATACTTCCACTTTCACCTGGTAAGTTAAAAAAGATGTTGTCTCATGGATGATTAAGCCTCTTTGGCATGGGTTGTCAAGTCTGCAGTTTTCCTGTGGAGTTGGGCTACTTTTAGACTGTCGACGTGGATAAAAGGATAAATGTGCATAAACTGTATTTGACTGAAATGCTTCAGTATATTACACATTTTACATTCTACCAATGATAAAACTATGCTAGATGATGAGTTTTGTGAGGGAGGGCCACTGGTAGGGTACAAAAATAGACTGTTTATGATTACTCCTATATAGTGATTTGTATTTTATAGCCTACATATTAAAATATGTATTTTAGGAATTAGAGTGGGATATTGTGAGTTTGGATATTTGGGATTGGGTCATTGTGGTAGTTTTGGCCTATTTTTGATTGGACATCGAGTCAGATTTGTTTTTAGCAATACTGTGGTGTGTAGTAACAGAATTCTTTCTTTTCCAGCTGATGGCACAGTTGCCCCACCAGAGCTCACGGTTTCAGTGCTCCCAGTCGGCTCATCCTCAGACCGTGCATGCAAGAGTTTGCCATCAGTATCTGTAGACACACTCTCTCCTATAAAAGGTGAGTTCAGGGTTTGAGGACAGAAAATGTGTGTCTGTGCTTGGTTACTGCTTCGTATTCTGTTTCAAAAATAGCGGAAACCTTTGCACAGGTTTCGAGAGTCATTTGCTTCTTTGACAAGAATAAATATTAATACAGATAAATATTTACACGTGTAGTTTTGTGCATGCTCAATTTATGAATAATCCTCAGTTCTAAAGCACTCCAACTGACCATTAGCCTGGATGCCAGCCGAACTTAGCCCTGCCCACAACATTTGAGGTCGGGAAGTTCGGTCTGGATTTGATCCGTTGTGGACATAGACTTAATAAATACTACATAGACGCCCTTTTGGCAGCTTTGGAACGTTGCTGCGATACGTCAACACCTCTGCCATATTGCTGAGTGCAAGACTGCGCTGTAAACAAATGCAAGTAAATGGGTGAGCTGCGGCTTCTCAAATAAAACAAATTTATACCATTATTTGGTATAAAAACAAAAATAATGTTCACTTTTATCAACCGATTTCAGTGGATTGTACGTGGTGTACAAAAAGTTCCATCTCTAGTTATTGAAAATTTCGATAGTTAGACTTATAAAGTATTTTTTTAATAAGTAATTGTCAAAGCTCAGGCTTGTCATGTATTTGGCTTTTTATTCTTGGATAAGAATTATGAAGACCCCATACTGAGAAATAATTTAATTTTCACATTCAATGAAATAAAGTTTTCTTATTGTGGAAAAAGCATTTTCTGTCTTTGACCCGATTTTAGCAATAACAAAGATAACTGATGGATCCTTTATGGTAATACATATGATATGGTACAACTAAAGTGCAATGTAAATATAAGATAAAGTGAGAAGTAATAGTAAATAGTTTAGTGTATAGTCAATAAAATAAACAAACAGTATACAGCAAATAAAATGGTAATAAATAATATAATTATATAATATCATAAGTACAATAATAAAATAATAATAATATATTGATAATAGTATATAGTTTATACATAATACTATTATAATAGCAATAGAATATGAAATATCAATTACAGAATATAAACAATAAAAAATAAGTTAAATAGTGACTACTGAATAGTAAAATAATTTAACAGCATAACTATAATAGATTGATAATTACATGTGGTATAATATTATAATAACAATAATAATAATAATACCGGTAACAGCAAATGCAATGTAATATCAATTTCAGAATAATATAGACAATGTGAAAAAAATATGAAACATAATATTGATCATTAAACTGACATTTAACAAAAAGAGACAGGGTTGTCATTTTATTTTATGTAGGCCTACATACAGTGAAGAGAATGTATATATAAAATATTTTATATATTTTAAAATATTCTTACATAGGCTATATAAAATAAAATGACACAACACTGTCTCTTTTTGTTAAATTTAAGTTTTATTGATCAATAGCCATTATAAAAGTATAAGTAGCCTAAAGGTATAAGAAGCTAAACGAGTCAAGAAATAAAGTAAACGATTCAGTCAAACATTCAGCAGGCTACAACGTTAAAGTTCAATAGCCTAAATATATAAAGTTATGAAAGTTCACTTTGCCCTCAGCCAAAACGATTTGCCAGGGAACAAATTATAGATTGAGACCAAAGATCGCCCGTCAGATATACACAAGACGAATTATATGTCATGTTTAAGCACTAGACTAGAGACATCTGAGCCAGCTGCAAACGTTAAAGCACTAGACGAGGTAAGGTTGTTCCAGGCGGGGCCCGGTGATCGCATGGATCTCACAACTCCGAAAACGTCAAATACATTTTTTTAATAGGTGCTATCTTTATAAATAAACCACAGATTTAAGCTTTAAACAACTACATTCTCGACTGAAAAACTCTTAAATAAGTCAGACTGACTCCGGTGGCCAACTAAGGTTACTATTACTAATTATATAATGACCAAATACAACCAGAAACAAATGTTCAGTCTTGCTTGTGAAAGGTATTTCCCCGAGACCTGTTTTCAATTATGCAGTGATTTGTACAGCTCCAAGCAGCACACAAAGCAGGCATTTTTCTCAATTTCCGTTATGAGAGTTATGGGAAAGTTGACGTACGATCCAGCGGCCAATAGGGCGTCTATGTATTTATTATGTTTATGGTTGTGGAGCAACTATGTTCGAACCAGAGCTGCTCGGACCATAGACTAATTATTAATAATAATTTCTTTCTTCTGCTGAACAGAAAGGAAGATATTTAGAAGAATGTCAGTAACCAGACAGTTTCTGGTCCCACTGACTTCCATAGTAGGAAAAAATATATACTATGGAAGTCAATGAGACCAGAAACTGTCTGGTTACTGACATTCTTCTAAATATCTTCCTTTCTGTTCAGCAGAAGAAAGAAATTCATACAGGTTTGAAACAACATGAGGGTGAGTATTTGATGACAGAATTTTCATTTTAAAGTGGAGTATCCCTTTAACTAGCAGAGCATCAATTTCGTTCGTTTGTTAAAGAAGAGGCGATCTAGCGCTGAAATGTGTTGTTTTTTAAATCAAGTGCTCAAAGTGCTGTGCCATCGCTGCTATCATTGGCGCAGATACAGTGTTCGCTTGTGGCCGCGCACACTCTCTCTCTTCACACGGACGCGCGCTTCAATCTATCGCTTTATGCCGTTGTGGAGAGACTCTATTCGTTTTGGTGAAATCACTAAACAAAATGCACACAAACGTGTCCCTGCTTGATATACAACCACTGATGAACATATCCGGTTTTAATGAGAAGAAGAAAAAAACTATACAAGTGCAGATTAGAACCAAGAACCTGCAAATGTAAAGTGCAAAGTACACATGCAAAGCACGCGGATCTATGGATTTATTCATGTGGAAATTCTCTGCACTAACGATACAGTATATATTAGTAGATCTCATTAAACAACAAATTAAACCCAATGTACTATTGTTTTGAAATTGATTTCTGGACATCGTAATGTGTTTGTACACATATATTGTCCATGTATCTGATTTAGTTTGTTGTTAGCCTTATTTTGTATTTTATTCTTGTTGTATTATAAGAATAAAAAACAAAAACAAGTATAGGTCAATTAATAGTGACAAAATTTATTGCTTGTTTGTTTTGCGAATTACAGAAGGAAACCCACAAAAGAACACAAAAGATTCCCCACCTTCCAAAACCGAAAGGAAAATCCGCCCAGAAGCACCTGGTAAGAAACCTATTTAATCATTGTGTAAGCCTGAATAACTTTATTAGACTGTGGGAAACATGATAAATGTTTGTTTTACAGAATGTGTTAAAGACTACATACTTCACGTAAAGTCCCGCGTGAGAGATGTCTGCTGCACTATGCGTGGGGGAATGGGAATGGAATCACACTACGTGGATGTGCATCTGATCCAGAGGAAACTCCTTATCAAATCTGGAAAGAATGCAAACAAGTGCTTAGAAAAAGAGCTGGTGATCCTCAGTGATTCAGAGCGAAAGAAAGCAAAGTTGGACAGGAGTCAGTTGTTTCATAGCAGTGATTCCAGACCAAAACAATCTGTCGCCCTCCTCGGAAAAGCCGGAGTGGGGAAAACCACGTTCATTCAGCGTTTATGCTTGGACTGGGCGAGCGGCAGCCTGCCTCAATTTCAGTTCGTTTTTTTGCTGAACTTTAAAATTTTAGACCTCACACAATCTAACTACAGCTTGAAAGCTTTACTGTTCGATTTGTCCACATCTCCTCGCTGTGAGGACTCAGATTCTGTGTTCAAACACATTCTTTCCTGTCCTGAGGAAGTTCTCATTATCTTTGACAGCTTTGATCACATTAAAGACTTTGAGGGGCTTCTTCAGTCCCCTGCTAAATCACCCACAGACACTAAATACACCATCAAGCAGCTGTTTTCGGGTTTGTTCCAAAAGGAAATCCTCTCGGGCTGCACGATTCTCATCTCCACAAGGCCTAAAGACGTTTTAAATCAGGTGCTGCGAAAAATCGACAGCCTTTTGGAGCTTGGTGGCTTCTCTCCTGAAGACATCGAGTTGTATACATCAAAATATTTTGGGGATTCTTCCCTCCAAGGGAGTGCACTAAAAAAGATTAAGAGTCAAAGCTACATATTCAGTTTATGCTCCAACCCGCTACTTTGTTGGACTACCTGCTTCCTGCTCGAGCACCAAGACAGTCGCGGTGATGGTTTGCCTTCAACCCTCACAGACTTGTACCTCAGAGTGACCTCCAAACATCTGCAATTGGCTATTCCTGGAAACGGCTCATTAAGCAAGAAGAAACAGCCAGACATCCCACAATTGTGCAAAATGGCATGGGAGGGATTTAAGAATCACAATACACATGCAAACCCTGGCAGTTCAACAGAGCTGCTGGGCTGCGGTCTTAAAAGTGGCATACTTGTATCCTACGAAACATCTGAACACCAAGAAAACCACTTTGCAGACCTCTTCACTCAGAACCTCCTGGGCGCTTTGCACTTGGTGCAATCTAAACAGATGAATGAAAAAATGGTGGTGGCAAACTGCATAGTCCAGCAGAAGAAACGAAAGGTTCAGGGAGAGTCGCAGGACGTGGTGCAGAGGTTTGTCACTGGATTGGTCTTCCAGAAGGCACCTGACGGAGGAAGCATCCTGGACAGCAGTATCAACATAAAGGCCAAAAGAAAGGCAGTTGAAGCCCATCTGGAGAGAATGAAGCCTAAAGATTTGGTTCCTGCCAGGTTATTAGAACTGTTTCATTGTGTTTATGAGACCAACAGAGCCAAATTTGCCAAACTGCTGTTAAAAAACCTGCCTGGCAATCTGTCATTCTGTGGGGCGCAGCTTTGCCCTTCAGACGTGTATGTCATATGCCATCTCCTCCGGCAAGCCAGCGCAATGAAGCGTACCTTCTCCATTAACCTGCAAGATACATGCATTCCCATCAGTGGCCTGAAAGAGCTTGTGGGACTCAAATGTATCAAATCATTCTGGTAAGAAACTGCATTGCTAAAAGATGAAAAATGAAAATTGTCATCATTTATTCACCCTCCGTCCACAACCTGTGTGTGAAAATACAGAAATAGAAAAGTTGAAGATTGTTTTAATTCTAATGCAATTACAATGTCAGAAAACTGAAGCTTTCAAGCTTCAAAAATGATGTAAAAGCACCTTAAATGTAGTCTATATGATTTGTGTTCTCTATTCCAAGTCAAACAAAAGCTTGTGTGATGATCAGACCGAAATTCAAGTAGTTATTCATTGAGTCAGAAAGATTTTAAAAACGGCACACAAGTTGTATTGACCACTTTAATGATAGGCCTACTTCATATCCTCTTAGAAGACCTTTTCGAAGTTCATTTTAATTCCACGGAAAACAGCAACGAAAACTTTTCTGCCTTTGTGTTCCACAGAAGCAAGGATGTTTGGAACAACATGAGGATGAGTAAATGACAGAATTTTCAGTTTTGAGCGAATTAGCGCTTTAAGCAAAAGGTTTTCATTTGTATTTTTATTGTATTTGTTTTTCCATTAGGGCTCATACAGCAGACACCATTGGCTTATGGGAGGTCTTGCATCAAAGCAACGATGAACTGAACCTGAAAAAAGCCATTGAGAAATTCACCTTGAACCCATTCAAGGCAACACAAGTTTATCACATAGAGAGCCTACCTGGCCTTGTCCGAATTCACAGAGAGAAGAAGTTACCAATGAGGTACAGCATCAATTTTATTCCAATGACCATCGTTGTTTGTCTGTTTTTCGATTCTAGTTGTGGCATAAAATGATGATGTTGATAAGGAAAATGGCTGTATTTTCAGTGAATTTGTTTCTGCACTGGATGAAGGTGTACCAGCACTCCAGCATCTGCAGAGACTAGAATTTGAGTATGCAAATCTCACTCTTATCTTTTCCTGCTCCTGCATTTCGTTTTCCCTTTATCCTTTTATCCATTCAGTGTTGCTTATATTGGGTGGTGTGTTCTGCATTGTAGGCTTGGAGTCCAGAATGGTCCAGAACTTTTCCCTAAACTCATAGAGGTCCTACCTTCTCTGGAGTCTCTCCAACATCTGGAGTGAGTATTCTGTGGTGGATTTTGTCACAAGTTGGATCAGAAAAAGATTTAAAGTTTTTTTTTTTTTTGGTATTTCAGTCTTGAGAAAAACCAAATAGGAGACACTGGAGCTGAGAAGCTATCTGGCGTTTTACAGTTTTTGGCATGTCTGAAATTGCTGAAGTAAGTTTTGAAACATTTATGCCCTTAAATATAACACATTTAGTGTCTGGAAGACTCCATTTTCCACATGATTATAACCTGTAAAGGAACTGTGTCACAACTGAACTGACCAATGTTCCCACCACCCAGTCTGTCTCAAAACTTCATTGGAGATGCCGGTGTGGAGAAACTGGCTAAGGCTCTGGCCTCAATTCCTTCTCTACAGAGCCTCAGGTACAGTCACTCTCGGAAATAACTATATACTTATTAAATAAAACCTGAATTTTGTAACTGTTTATAAAAACCTCACTGTTTTGACACAATTATTCCACTTTCCTCACTTCTAGTCTGTATGGAAATGTGATTGCTGACAGTGGAGCTGAACACCTGGCTTTGGTTTTACCAGACATGAAATTCCTGCAGGACTTGGAGTAAGTACTTATCCAAATTAAGGTTAATCCTCGAAATAATTTATTTTGTTTCGGTAATTTAAGTATCATTTTTGACATTTGGTTTCTCTTTTGTTCTATTCTAATTGTCTTCAATTCAAATAAAATATAAGAAATGTTATTTTATTACATTATATTATATCTATGCTTTTCTTGTTATTTATTTTTTAGTGTAAAGTTCAACAAGTTCACTGACATTGGAGCTACAAAGCTCAGTGCTGCTCTGAAAAACTGCAATGGAATGAAGTCTTTGGAGTGAGTGTCTAATCTTTAATATCATTTGGGATATTGGTCTGATAGGCCAGTACATTCACTTTTACTTGCATTACTTTTTTTCTTGTATTAGGTCTCAGATACTAGCAGCTCTACTAACTAAGACTAAGCATCACATTTGAGCTAGTTGAAACACAGTCCAGAAGACAGAAGTTAATCTCTAAAATCTGCCCACAGTCACTAAGATTATGAATTATGTCCATTATTATTCATTTTTATAACCATATTATTTTTTCTTCTCCCTCAGGCTGTGGAATGACTGCATTCCATATGGAGTTTTTGAACACCTTCGTCTTCAAGATCCACGGATAAGATCACTTTGACACATTTTAAAATGGGCACATAATAGAGATTGTTACAATAAGCGAGGATTTTTGTAATTTTTTTACAAAAGCATCATTCATTATACAATTCATTAGTTCATCACACTAAACTGCTTCAAAAAGTTGATCCACTTTCTCACTGAAATTACTTTACATGTGACTGACTTGCACTTTCTGAAATGTTTGTGGATATACTGTTTCTCAACACTTAATGTAGGCTACTTATTGTTCTGTTGTTGTTGTTGTTGTTTTACAATAAACAAGTTCTATGAGTTTGGTTTTCATGATTGTGACAGTTTCAGATAAATCAAACATATTTATAATGAATAAGAATAATTCAATTTGAACATTAGTTATTACTATTCAGTTATGGATATGTATCTATACAAGCTATCATATGTAACGTTAATATATGTAAATTACTTTTTACTTGATGGATACACAACGAGTCATTAAATTGAGTTTTAAAGCTATGATGGGCAATTTCAGGGAAGTCCACTGTTAACAGTATGTTTTTGTAATATGGCACCAGATATTTGAAAGTCAAATGAGACACCATGGCAACACAAAAAGTGCAATTAATCATTTATTAAATATATATAGATGGGTAACTGAAACTCAAATGTATCATTTTTTTCAGGCTGTCACAAATATCCAGTTTCAAAGAGAGTCTTTTTAAAAAAAACTCAAGAACACCCTGTTTGTCTCATGACGTATTGCTCATTTGAATAGTATTAAAGGGAATGAAACCATGCTGAGGCAGACCATGTATTTAAGCGAGTTGTCTACAGTTAATAACAAGCCCTTGCAGGGCTGACACAGAATCCTGCTTGAGTGCTGAATGCCAAACTAAAAATAAATAGGCTAATGTGACATTTATATCCACAGTAGTGGTTTGTGCCCGAATTTGATCTCTGAAGAGACACTGACTGGCGGCTTCGTGGCAAGCCACATAGTGTGTTCGGCTTATCTGTTCCAGGTAAATATTCCATGTGGCACGGTTGCTTGCTTGCAGGTCAGTCCCCTGAACCTGGACAGCCTGTGGAGAGATGACAATTAATGCACATTTATTTTTTGAGTATGAATCCATCTAAAAACTGACCTTAACATTACTTACTCATTCATGGAAGTCAGTTTTTGTATAATTTGACCACTGCAACATATTTTTATGTCTGCAGAGATGATATGCAGTTCCCTTTGACAATGGTTCTCCAGCCACCAAATGAATCGGCCAAATGACATCTTCCCCACAACAGCTTCCACTGGGATTGCCATTCATAGTAGTTTATTCCAGATATCCCTCAAAAACATCCAGCTCAGTGTCTGTGTCATAGGGAATAGAGGCTGGGTCAGAGAGAACACCCAAATCCACCAGTGCCTGGTCCATATCCTCTGGCAAAAATACTATCCCTACATTAAGGACTATGTATTCCATTAAAAAGGCATAGTAAAGAATTAAGACATTGACAAAAAATAGGCCGAGATAAAACATATATGGAAGCTCGTTGATTAGCGATTCCACTGAATCTAACCGAGAGTAAATTGAGAGTGTCATAGACTCCAAAACATATGATTCAGTCTCATTGAACAGACTGAATTAATTGAAAGCATTTAAACAGTTTATATGAGACAGGTCAGTGCGGATCTATCCATTTCAATCAAAAACGCAGTGATGCAACTCCCTTTTCAGCGGTATTCCCCTTGCATTCCACTATACAGCAAATAAGTTAGTGAAGAACAGCATGTTTGAATATTCCAAGGCCGCGCGCTGCTCTTTGACATCAGGACAAAAATATCCCGAATCCCTCTCAAAAGGCTAGCGATGCATACAATTCCGAAATAAAAGTCGTCCAGAGGCTCGCAGAAGCTTTATAACGCGTGAAAAACAAAACAAACGGCGCTTTCTCATGACTTCACCAAAACCCTTGCGTTCGCACGGAACTATGGGAAATTGAGTCCGAGATGGTCTAGTGACGCGATGCGAACTAGCTCTATCGACTGCAATAATAAACTACAAATCCCATAATGACATTGAGCGGACGTTTGGGCTGTCATGAGCGCTAGGTCGGCAGGTATGTTTTCATGTGAGGATTCTAGGCCTTCACTGCTGCGGATATGGATTCATTCGCATAGCAAATTGTGTTAAAACATACATATTGGGAAATAACAATATCTAAGAAAATGTTCGGCCGTTCAAGGAGTTGGGTCGGAGGACAGGGGAAGTCCAAAAACATTCATTCGTTGGATCATTTGAAGTAAGTTGTTATGGACCTTTTGCAGCTAAGTCGCTAGCGCAGCTCGTGCAGTTTTAGCTTTTTAATTCAGCTGGTGAATGTCATTACTGTGCAAAGTCACTAATAGTCCATTTAGAAAATGTAAACATTTATATTACGCCTGACATAATTTATTTACGATGTTAAACTGAGCGCATAAGACCAAAACTGTCTGTAGCAGTCGTAGACTTGGTGTTAAAATCTAGTGAGCTGCCTACCAAGACATCATTTTGTGACATTGGGATGCACATATGTTTCCTAAAAAAGCATGTCTATGTAGACATCTCACTATTTTGAGCCATAGCTGTAACGTTAGTTAACACACGGTTATATGATTTGGTGAGTTAGAATATGAAACACAGTTATCTGTTTTTATTAAAATATATCACTAAAAGTAGTTTTCTATTATACAGAAATGGCTTATGTTCGTTACGATCTCAAATTCGTTACAAATAAATAAGTTAGTTGGTCATAATATGAAATATCTTGTGGCATCTAAGTAGTAGCCTGTTTTATTAATATTTCTTTAGGTATATGTACCATGTCCTAACAAAGAACACAACAGTGACTGACCACAACAGAAATCTGCTGGTGGAAACTATTCGCTCCATTACTGAGATTCTTATCTGGGGTGATCAGAATGACAGCTCTGTCTTTGAGTGAGTTTCACATCTTTTTGTTATTCTTACATTTTAAGTGTTTCCACATGCTAGATGTGCAATAAAATGAGTGTATCTAAAATACAAAATCATATTTTCATGACTGCAAGCATCATCCTCTCTTTGTAGCTTCTTTTTGGAGAAGAACATGTTTGCGTTTTTCCTCAACATACTACGGCAGAAATCCGGACGGTATGTGTGTGTCCAGCTTCTGCAAACACTCAACATCCTTTTCGAGAACATCAGTCATGAGACCTCTCTCTGTGAGTAAACCCCCAGATGAAGTTACAATTTGATGCCTTCTAACTTAAATGTTTATGTCCTGAACATTTAATATGTCGTTCCTTTTCTTTTTAGATTACTTGCTGTCCAATAATCATGTTAATTCCATCATTGTGCATAAATTTGACTTCTCTGACGAGGAAATTATGGCCTACTATATCTCCTTTCTGAAGACTTTGTCTCTGAAACTCAACAGCCACACAGTGCACTTCTTCTACAATGAGGTAAGGTGAATTTACTGGGGCAACCGTCATTTTTCAAATGACGGATTATATACGGAAAGCAAAGGGGCTTTTCGCATGCATTCTGTGTGTAACAGACTACTTCCAGGAAGAACAGTTCACCGTGACTTTGTAAAACCGTGTTTCCTGTGTGTTCATTCAACTTGAGCAATTACGTTCTTTCATTTTGGACAAATGCAGGCCAACTATAAGTTTACAACTGTTTTATGTGGATTGGAAGGTGACAGAAATGTTTCAGGGCTCCTTTGTATAGGGGGAAGTTATTGGTGTACTGTAAATGGTTGTATTTAACCGTCATGTGTTCTTTATTCCGTGGCACCTTTGATGCTGTTAATCATTGGTGTCAGGAATGGAGAGGGCCTGCATGGAAGGATTTGCTCTATGAGAGATCTGATGCTGCACTGATTGTAAATACGTTCTCCTAATGTAAAATTGAAGTTAAAATTGCTAAAGTATCATGTAAACCAATGCATGTTGCATGCCACTTACACAAAAAGACTTATACAATCAGCTTGAATGTAGAATATAAACTCAGATCAGTATAATGTATCTGAAGGACATTATAACAAAGCAAAGTTTTGGCAGTGACAACTGCATTCACTTGCTTGAGGAGCCACATGAGTCTCTATTGAACTCATTATGGTTGTGATAGTGAAAACCATAGCAACATTTTGGCATCTCGTGGTAAACAAGAAACATTGAAGGAGTGTAACTTGTATTGCTGACCGAACTAATGTAGCAAACAGAGACATTATTAGTAAATTAATTATCTAAATGTTTATCACAGCATAATTTATCACAGTAATTCATCTCACTTGATCATTTTAACAATATATGTTCATCATTTCTTCATGTTTTATCAATTCTAATAATAGAATTGATAAAACATGAAGAAATTAGGAACATGCATTATGATTCTTTAATGGACTTTAACAAAAAAAATCTATTTAAAATAAATGCTGTCCATCAAAGAATCACAAAAAATGTAGGTAACACTATTTTACAGTGTCCTTGTTGCATGTTACATGTACTTATAACAGTAAATTACACCTAAGTACATGCAACTAACCCTAAACCAAACCCTAACCCTGATTATATAGCAAGTACATGGTGTTAATTAATATTACTCAGTACGCAAAAGAATAGTTACACTGTAACAAGGACATCTTAAAATAAATTGAAACCAAAATAATAATAATAATCATAATCATAATAATAAGAAATGTTTATTGAGCAGCAAATCAGCATATTAGAATGATTTCTGAAGAACCATGTGACGCTGAAGAATGGAGTAATGATGCTGAAAATTCAGCTTTACCATCACAGGAATAAATTACATTTTTAAATATATTAAAATAGAAAATAGTTATTTTAAATTAATCATTTTTCAAAATATCTGTATTTTTTACTGTATTTTTGTTCGGAAAAAAAATCGAACATAAAAAAAAAAAAAAATAAATAAATAAATAAATGCAGCCTTGGTGAGCATAAAAGATTTCTTTCAAAAACATTTAAAAATTGTATATAACTCCAAACTTTTAAATAGTATTGCACAAATGATGTGGATTTAATATATATGCACTTGTCACTACCTAAATTATTCAGTACTAAAAAAGAGGCATGTCACAACTTCATTGAAGTGCGTTGTGTGTGGACTATATAGGACTATATAGAACTAAGATTTGATTAGAAGGATTTTAAACCTTTTTATCAGCCAGTAGCATTTTATTCAGGGACGCTTTTCGAGTTCAATGATGTTATGCACCAATTTCTTCTGCTCTTGTAGACATCCTGGATTCACATAATTGAATAAAAGTACAGGTTTTGTGTATTTGTGACTAGTTGCAGTTCTCCTCTCTCTGAGCGAATCCTCCTTGCTGATGGCCTCGCTCTCTGTCTCCCATGCTTCTAGCACACTAATGATTTTGCCCTGTACACGGAGGCCATTAAGTTTTTCAACCACCCAGAGAGCATGGTCAGGATCGCGGTCAGGACTATCACACTCAATGTGTACAAAGGTGAGTAGAGCCCTGACGTACGATCCTTCTCTCTGCTGTCAATCGCTCTGTCATGCCTCTGATGCATGGGCATGCTGACTCCGCTCTCCGCCATCCGTGAGTGACGCACACTTACATTTAGCGATCGCTGCTGACTCTACACACATGCACGGGCACACTGGGGTTTCACTTGGGTATGGTCATGTGCTGAAAACAAAAGGGCTTTCACTGATCTGTTTCTCTGGCTTGAGCTTTACATAAATCCGTCTTCCCTTCTTGAATAACTGACTTTACATTTCTTACTATCTGCTTGCCGCTTACCCTTGGATTGTGGTTCATCTTATAGCTAAACGATCAGTGCCTGTGGAGATTGTACCATTGGAGCATGTTACTGACGTTAATGTGCATACAGTGGCCCCAAATAATATTTGGAGATGTAGCCAACACTTAAAAATGTATGAATGTCATTGCATTATATAAACAACCTTCTTTCTTTAAAATAAATGCCGGTTGTTGTTATATTTTATGCATAAAATAGGTAGAGCTGCAAAAACAATCTTTCTTATTAGTCATTTGACAAATGTTGGCCGGCTATGAAACAAAATACCTATGTGCCATTGATTAAAAAAAGCTTACAGAGAACAGATCTTTGTTTTATAGGTAGGTCAGCTAGAAAAAAATGTGGGGTCCCATGGTCACTTGGTTATAATTTATGGCTTAAAAATCAGTTTGTTTTGAACTACCTTTTATAAGTTTGGGGTCAGGACAATTTTTACGATTGAAAGAAATTAATACTTTTTTTCAGCTAGGATGCATTAAAGTGACAGTAAAGACATTTATAATGTTACAAAAGATTTCAATTTCAAATAAATGCTGTTATTTTGAACTTTCTATTCATTAAATAATCCTGAAAAATATGTATCATGGTTTCCACAAAAAATATTAAGCCGCACACTGTTTTCAACATTGATTATAAGAAATAATAAGAAATGTTTCTTAAGCATCAACTCATCATATTAGAATGATTTCTGAAGGATCAGAAAGGCTTTGATCACAGCACAGGAATAAATTACATAAAAAAACATTTTTAACAGAAAACATTATTATTTTATATTATAATAATATTTCACAGGTTTTCTGTTTTTTCTGTATTATTATTTTATTTTTTTAATTAAATGCAATTTAATTTAAATAAAATGCAAACATAGTGAGCATAAGATACTTATTTTATAAACATTAAAAAAAGTTACTGAACCCAAACTTCTGAATGGTAGATATAATATACATGTTTTTTATATATATATATAATGCAATGACATTCATTTATAAATGTCGTTTAAGTGTTTGAATACTTGGAATACTCTGTGGCCACATGGGGTACAGATGACATTCTCAATATGGCAGATCGCATGTATAATTATTCTAAAAATGCACTGAATTAATAGCAAGAAAGCAGTTAAAATCCCTGATTGTCAGAATAAGCAGTTGGGTGATATGGTTTACCTTTGCTTTTTAGCATGTCCTGGCAGCTTCATGTGGCTGGTCTATATGTCTAGTGTGTCTAGGCTGTTCTTGGTTCCAGATGCTCTTTTGTGCAGGTTTAGTGCCAGCCACTAGGTGGTGTTATTGTTTAATTTTTTGGCCTTTAGGGCCCAGAGCTCCACTAGCTCAGTCCCTTCACCCTGTTTAACCCTTTATCTGTTCTTCCCCTCTCCCTCTATGGTGACTCCTGTGTGCCTTATTCCAGTGTCATGTAAGTTGGTCAAATTCAGAACTTTCTTGTGCCACTTGTATTGCATGTTCTCTTGAATTGTTTTTTAAACAGTTGCTTCTTTTGTCTGTATACACAGAAAGTTTGCAATTGACACACTGATGATAGTTAAACAAATACACTTATTTTGCACTTTGCTTTTATTTAAACCCTCTTTTTGGTGTTGGTGGTGATTTTGGCTGTGTCTTTCATTTAGTTTCATTTGTGTGTTTTAATTTAATTTAATTTTCTAAAAAAAAAGAGGCTTGAGGTTCATTGAGCGGCCTCTAGTCTTCTAACTGATCATTATAGCATCCATCATTTTGGATACAGATCAACCTACATTATGATCCATCCATCAAATCTCAGATTATTCCAAACCTCACAAGACAAAACAAACAGGCCCATTTTATATTCGTATTCAGTTGATTAAGTAGCACCCACCAAGAACCCTATTCTTTTGCTACTGTTTTATTGCATAGTACGTCTTTACAAGCTTAGAATCATTTTGCAACATATAATACTCTCAGCATGCTTACAGGACCTGTTTATTGCATAGGAAAAAATATAGTCCAACTTAGCATCCTTTAGTGACTCTGCATAGAGCACGTAATTTAACATAACCCTCCAACATCTGACCAATGACATTGCACATTGCTCTGTTAATCTTCTTTCTCTTTCCATCACTGTGTCTGCCCCTGTTGTGTTACTAAACCTCACATTTCCTGATTAACCGTGTCTGCTTTTGGTCCTTCCCCGCAGTGGACAACCAGCACATGCTCCACTACATCCGGGACAAAACGGCCGTGCCGTACTTCTCCAATTTGGTCTGGTTCATCGGAAGCCACGTCATCGAGTTGGACAAGTGTGTGCAGACTGATGAAGAGTAAGGTTTTTATGGAATTTTTTTAATGTGCAGTTCATATCTGCACCACTAGGTGGCACTATAGACCACAGTGGATCACTGTGGAAATTATTTACTAAACCATCTGAATTCAAAACCAATGCTGTGTCCCAATTTGCCTACTTATACTACGCCCTAAAAGGATGCACTCTTTTTGTGAAGAAAAAGTACATACTTTTGAGTGTCAGGTTAAACTTTGAATCTGTTTAAACTTTGATTATTAGTCACTCAAACCTAATCTAAATCTCTCACCGTCTGTCGTGTATATGAAAAAAAACGTTTACTCGTGTTTGTAGTTCTAAACCGAATCCTCCTCCAAAGCGCAATGGGTTGTGGGCAATATTAGCCTTGATAGTGTGCACGGATTCACACTTCGAAAATCTACCTGAAATAGTAGACCGTCTGGGGACTTTTGACATATTCTTTTCAACATACTGTGCTTTGGGACGCACTTATTCTAATCTCACATACTATTTAGGAGGGATAGTATGGACATTGGGACACAGGGATAGCCTGCTTACTACATATATGATTAAAATATTGCACTTTTCCCCATCTATACTTATTCTCATCAGACATAAAAACAGAGGAAAACTCAGCGATCTGGTAGCTGAGCACTTGGATCATCTCCACTATCTGAACGACATCCTCATCATCAACTGTGAGTTTCTCAATGAAGTGCTGACGGACCACCTGCTCAACCGCCTGTTCCTGCCCCTCTACGTGTACTCTCTGGTCAGTCAAGAGCAGGTGAGGACACAACTACACATGTCTGGAAAAACAACTAGCATACGTCTTGTAGGCCTGTGTTTTTTCCAGGTGAACTTTGCATAACCATTGTACTAGGTGAGTGAATAAAATTGATACACTTTAGTATTGCAAACAACAATAAAGGTTCACTATATTTTGTTGATTATTCTTTTTTTTAGGTGTGTTCACACTTGTTCGGTTTGCTTGGTTCGTTTGATCCGGGCCAAAAAAAACAAAAAAACATTTAGTCCTGGTCCGCTTAGTGTTCAGATTGGCATTTTTAGCACCGAACCTAAAGGCACTGGGAGACGTTCACAACCTGATTGCTCGGCTTTTATGACGTATTGCTTATTTTAAAACGGAACTTACTGAACTACAAAACAGTGCTGTGTGTTGGGCTAAACGCGCCCGTTGTTTGTGCGAAGCCTGCATATGAGGCTATTTTGACCAGCTGAGAACTCGTGAAGAGCTTATAAAATGTCTGAAGGATTCAAAACAGCAGCAGGAATACCTCCGTCACACACACAAACGAAGATCAGCTGCGTGGAGATGTGGTTCTGATGCCTGTACCGAACTGTGATGTGCAACATTGCGAAAAAACGATGTGCATGAGCTTTCTGTCCTTTTTAGGGTCTCATCTTCCTGTTTTTGGTTCGTTTACATGTCCTTTGGTCCATGTTGCATTCATGTATCATTTGAACCGCACCAGAGTTCGTTGTTTGTTGCTCACCAGGGTTCGGATGGCAGCGTTCAAGTGATCCGCACTAACAGCAATCGCGCCAGTTTTAATCGAACCAAACGTGCCAAGTGTGAACATGCTCTTATTTTATACTATTGATCATTTATGACTATTTTGAGCCCATAAAAAGTAATGGCTTCCAATAAACTTTAACTTTCTTATTTGGAAGTGTTGGTGATAACAATCTTAATGTTATATAAAGTTCAGCATGCAAAAGTTCAAAATTTCACTTTCACAATTAAATTAAGAGATTGTAGTCACTTATTCACTCATACATCTTTACAGCATTACGGAGAAGTTTAATTGTGAGAAGATACATCCTTACTGCACTGCAAAAATAAACTTTTAATTCAAAAATAGAAATGTTTGATACTCTAGTACTGTTTAAACGTTTGGGGTTCTTAAGATTGGTTTAACGTATCTTAAAACAGCTTATGCGTTCCAAGGCTGCATTTGTTGGATAAAAAATACAGTAAAAACAGTAATATTGTGAAATATTACAATTTAAAGTAACTGTTTTCTTTTTTAATATATTTTGAAAATTAATTCCTGTGATGGCAAAGCAGAATTTTCAGCATCATTACTCCAGTCTTCAGTGTCACATGATTCTTCTGAAATCATTCTAATATACTGATTTGATGCTCAATAAACATTTATTAGTATTATTAATGTTGAAAACAGTTTTTTTTGACAATTTTTTTTAAATGTTGCTGTAAAGTATTAATTTCTTTCAACAACAAAAAATTTCTTACTGGCCCTAAACTTTTGAACTATATAGTAGTGTACCAAGGATGGGGATGATGTAATTTCTGGCTATTTCCACTCCAAACAAACTTGTATACATGCCAAAGATGACTATATTTATTTTTCCAGTCCGAAGACCGCAAGATCAACCCTCAGGTGTCGCTTTACCTGCTGTCACAGGTACAGAAACATACTTTGGTTTTGTTGAGACTTGCAATGTGTAGAATAGCCACGATACACACAGTTTGTGAGCTGCATGCATGTGGTCAAGTGACAACATATGATGCCCCACTGTCATAGGTGTTCCTAATCATCCACTACCAGCCGCTCGTCCACTCCCTGGCCGATGTCATTCTGAATGGAGACCTTTCGGTGTTCACCTTGCAGACAGAACAGAGCGCCCACAAGAGTTTAGTGAGTACATCTGCCCATTGGCATCCTCATTTGGAAGTTTATTCAACAGGTAACCAGATGGATTCAGGATTGATCCCTACAAGAAGCCATGAACCATTTAAGTAGGGAACAAGTGACTCCTAGTCGATTAAAAATCTTGTTTTAAATGCCTTTTTCATGACCTTGTCACTGTGTTATGAACACTTAAACATGTCAAACTAGAATGATATCACTGCATTTGGAATCACTGTTTTTACCATTAACTTTGCACATTTGCCACTAGGACTGGGCGATATCATATCAAGATCATAATAAAACTTATGTCGATAACGATGATAAGCTCTGGACGTTTTTACTAGATATGGATTAACACTAGTGTATTACACAGCAGAAATAAACGCTACAACATCGATCAGTCAATCAGTCTGTAGGTAACTGGCAAGTGAAATTAAAGCGAAAGCGAAACCTAACTCGCATTACCCTCTAAAGCCGAGGACATTTTTGAAAAAAGGTAATGCAACGTCAATTATAAACTGGTTTAGGTTTCCTAAATGCACAGATTAAGGGCCGGTTCGTCTGTTATAGGACAACTTAGTTTGAATAAACGAGCAGACACTTATTAGCTACTTGATCGCCTAAATAAAAAAAATAAAATTATTATTTGTGTAGTGTTCAATGTTGTTATCGATAGAGATACGTGGATGGGGTATTATTTCATCCGCAACCGCATCACAAAACTCATCATCCACACCAACGTTTTTTGACCAAATTTCAAAGCCTCACCCGCCCGCCATCCGCTGATTGTTTTGCGGTCTATGGACGATGCAATGCTCTGCTGATGCGAGCCCCAAGGAAGCCCTTGTCTGATCTAGAAAGGATGCAGCAAAGATATTTAATGCTAATGTATGAGGCATAGGCCTACGCTGAGTTTTACGAGGAGATGCGCTCTAGTTTACAATGCAATGCAAGTGAACGCGGCGCACCGGCGCCTCCATGTCACGGTTATTATATTGTCTGCTATATTTGCTTTTTATTTATTAAATACATGCAATTGGTTGATGAAACATTTATTAAAATTAAGATACAATTTGAACAAAACGAAATTCGCTTTAAAGAAAGGCTTTCTACAAAGCAAAACTTAAAGAAAGTGGTAAAAACCACGTCTCCCGATATATTGCGCATCTTATGATCCTATCTTTTATTACAATTGTTTTTGAGCTAAAATGTAATACACATCATATAGGCTATATACACACAGTATATGTTTCTTTTATCAAACATGTTTGGGGCCAGTCAAGGGGTAATTAAACTGCACGATCAGTTATTGGTAATGTTGATGTTTATTGCTAATGTTTATTATTACAAATGTTTTTCATTTGTTTAATAAATCTCATAATGATGGTACATCACTACATAATAGTTATAGCTTTTATTTCTATCTCAAATGATTGGCGGTCGGTCAGGGGGTACTTGGCAAAGAATCAAATACAGTTGGAAACGACGTAGACCATTAATAACACAGACTGTTAACAATTGTTTTTAATTAGTATTTAAACTTTCTCTATGATCAAATTTTTTTGTAAAAAATTATTTTAATAACACTGTTTTGGCGGTTATAGAGTTCTAATGACGGTGTTCAACTATAACCGTCGGTCTCACGGTTATATACTAACCGTCACACCCATACATATATTATATGGCTGTCACTTTTGTGAAAAAATCCTGTTAGATTTTTGAGACATAAGTGTTCATTGAATCGATTGTAAAATCGATTTTCCATGTCTAAAGACGTTTCTATTTTCAACGCCAAATATAGGCCAATCCACGGACAACTAACAGGCATTGGACAAACGTAAAGAAGGCTCTTGAGACGCACAAGTCAGCAATATTTCTGATGATTTATTGAACGTGAAGTTCGTGTAGGATAAACACGCAGGGCCGCTACATTCTCCAAATCAGACAGTGGACTAGAAACATCTGTCGCAGTCTACAACAGGGCTGCATTTAGGATTTAGGCTATTCAAAAATCTCCAAAATTATTTTACGTAATGATTCAATCCATTACAAACAATGAAACTTGGACTTACTCGAGAACAGGCCATGTGTTTTTTTTAATTGAACGTAACTGACACTTAGGCTAGGCAGGCGTATAATGAAACGTGCAAATAAGGCTAGGTCTATAGCCGATCAACATTTTCGGGGTCCAGAACAGAGCGTTTTTTATTCACTATATTTCCAGCTGTTGAGAAGACGCGCTCCGTCCGCACTGATGTCCCAGGGACACTTCCAATCTTCCACCACAAAAGCATGTCGCTGTCAGCTTGCAATGGTGGCTCCTTTTCATAAGTAATCATCTCCTGTAAGAGGTCACTTTCGACGTCATTCGCTCTTTCGTAGCCCCTTGTGTAGATGTCTCCAAACAGATCTCCCATTGCTGTTAAAGGTGGTATCAGTGATTTCAGGCCCAACATTTTTTTTATCACATTCATCTAATCTTTCCTAACGATCCGCTAGCTGCCCGCCCCATAAGCATGCCGTCAAAAAAACGCGTCTCTGTAGGCAGCCTAGGCTCTGAGATCTGCACACAAAAACAAATGGTTTAGCCAAACACTCAAAACCAAAACAAAGAGTGTTCCAACCAATCACCGACAGGGGGAGGGTGTTGTGAGGTTTTGTGCTCGTGCACGGCTGCACGCGAAGTGAGAGCTGAAGAAAAAGCTTGCGGATCGTTAGGAAAGATTAGATGAATGTGATAAAAATGTTTTTGGGCCTGAAATCACTGATACCACCTTTAAGGCCGTCTTTCCCCTGCTTAATTCCGAGCTGCATGGCTCCACGGGTTCGTCATTATCGCCAGACTGCAGTGCCAATTCCTCTCTAATGTTTGCGTGCACTTGTTGCTTCTGTTCCTCCATTAAATGAATTAAAAGATGAAACCGAGGATCCAAGTAAGCAGCTTTATTCAAAAGCATAAATGTCGCTTCCTTTTTGGGGTCATAGCGTTTTCTCAAATCTGCCTCAATTTTAGTGGCCATTTCCCTCAAGCAAGACCTCTCGTCTGACTTTGACCTGATTTTTTTCAACTTGAGACAAAAGTACATGTTGCAAAGGCAGTACAGCTGAGGATGTGGGGTATTTGCATGTGGACAATGCTTGGGTCGCCACTCAGTTTTTTTTTGGTCAAATATCACGGCTGCCACTACTGCTTGTTGTTCAGATGCCCTATAAATCATATCGTAGGTAGAGTTCCATCGTGTCACACATCATTGATTAGCTTCTCTGGCTTTAAGCCTAGCATACGCTGCTTATCCTCCAAGAGGCTGCTGTAGTGGATCTGTGAAAATGAGGGGCAGTTTTTCGTAGCCTAGCAAGAGTTGTCTATGGCTCTGACATCTAACCCCTTGCGTACAGCCAGGTTGATTGTGTGGGCCAGACACAGTATGTTAACAGCACCCAGGTGCTGCTCCACTGCATTAACATAATTAAGTGCATTATCGGTAGTGACTGCAACAACTGAATCACGCTGTATTGCGAAATCCCTCAATATGCCTGAAATGCACTCTGCAACATTCTCTGCTGTATGGCTACCTCTCAGCTGGCTCATTTGCAGTACAAAAACGTGAAGTTCCCAAGTCTCTGAAATGACGTGTGCTGTCACTGTGATATATGCCTCTGTAGCGAGGGAACTCCATCCATCGGTAGTCAGAACAACGTTTTTGCCACTCAAAATCTGATGCATGTTTTCACGACTAGTGTCATAGATTTTCGCAATCTTCTTAGTTACTGTGGTTCGGCTAGGTATAATGTATCTCGGCTCAAGTTCATGGACAAAATCAATTAAACCGTCACTTTTTCTGCTTGTTTGTGAGTTTTGTTACATCTATCTTTTTTGTTTGTTTAATTCGTTTAAAATTTATAGTGTGCATATTTGGTTAAAATCGATTCCCTATTTTCGTTTTCGAAACTTGTGTTGGTTGGTCCGATCGATTGTGCAATCGATTTTCGAACGTAAAGTGACAGCCCTAATATATCATGATAAATCTCTATATCGATCATCAATATGAAAAAATATATATATATTGTGATATTTTTTGCCATATCGCCCAAGCCCTGCTTCCCGCTCTCGTTTCATAGCAACCTTGTAAAACTGCTTTTTTTTTTTATATATGCACCATGATTGTTTGCCAGCATGGATAAGTTAAAAGCTGTCATGGATGTTTGGAGCACAAAATCTGGCTAAACGTATATAGACTGGAAAATAACAGTAATTTTTGTTTGTTATGTTATCTACGGCTCATTAGATCTAGAATTCAGAAGTGAAATAAATATAGCACGGCAAGATTTTTTTTGTGTGCCATTGTAAACGTTAGCACTGATATTTGATATTTACTTGGTGGCAAATGAGCTGTCTACATCAGACTGGCCAAAAGTTCCTCTACCTCAAGGAAAGTTTAATCAATGTGTCAGTTTTACAGTGATGTGTCCGATTAACTTGCTAAATGTTATCACGTCTCTTCATCGCTTAAAATATGTCAGTCAAGCGCTACAGTCTCACTGTGCCCTTTTTTAATAAAAGATGCGTATCAGACCCCCCCAAATAAGCTTCTCAGAAAACAGATAGTTTTGAAATGCCGCTTCTCCAGTCTGTGGACCAGATGATTGAAGAGGAGAAGCGAATTCTTCTTTGCGGTTTGCCTGTGCTCTTGTTATTTTCATGAGGGTATTTACACTGAGGTAAGGCAGGCAGATAAGAACCCTGCGATATCAGTGTTAATGGGCTGCTTTGAAGTCTTCTGCACAGCAGACATCACTGCAAGCGTGTAGGTGGATATGAGACTGATTGTGTAGTGCAGCCTGTAGCACATAACTTGTTTTTTTCTATATATTTTTTTTCTATTGTCTGGATATCAGAATCCGGGCCAAGCCGTGCATATTCACATATGCAAATATTTGCAATAAAAGCGTCCCGAATGTTTGCCAAAGGTTAAACAAAATCACTTAAATGTCATATTTGTTTCTGAGAGAGTGTGTGAGGAGAATGTCATGCTTGCTTGAACTGTAGATGTTAGTAGCATTTCATTGATTAGTGTTTAAATGTGTTTGCAGTGATATAGAATTTAGGCAATACTAGCTGATAATTCATTTTTGCTATTGTTTATACTTAGGGTTGGGGATTTGAACCAACTTTGATGAATTAAACACCATAGCAACCTCTCATCTGACGTCATTTGCTTGTGTTGTATTGACGTAAGCTGGACTTCTTCACTCATTTAGTACAATTAAACCACACCTCTCCACAATCGACCACAAGCGGTGGCCTTGCTAAGAAACAACAGAGCTTTCAACGGTTTGATTCACTAAGTAAGCCATTTCAAATTAATCAGGTTTCTTAGTTGACAAGCCTTGAATAGTAGATATACATCTGAACTCCATCCTGTATTATTCTGATAAATGTATGTTTATCATCAGAAAAAAAAAGAAAAAAAAATGAAACAGGCAGTCAAGCTGCCTTTTCAGGGAAACAGTCTCTCTACTCATTTGTGTCAGTATTATCAAAAGCCATTTCCCCTTTCCCATTCTCTGCCCCTTTCTGCGGTCTCTTTCTGTGTCTAACCTCTCAGTCTTAACCACAGCCTGCTCTACTTGACCCTTTTTTTTACAAGCTGACGGTAATCTGTCAACCCCAGCTTCCCTAAACCTGTGCGACCTGTGACTGAAATTTCAGAGCAGTTAAAGAAAAAGAGGTATTTAAACAAAAATTATTTGCAGGTGTTGTTCAGTATATCAACACAAATTCCAGAGCTGTAGACACGGTTTTGTACTGTACGGTAGATTAAATAAACAACACTGTTCTGAAGGTATATAGATCACAACAATGACATTAAGTTTGCGTGAGTGCTGTGAAATGAAGTAATTTTGCTGACTGCTACATTTGTTTTGGTTTGCACGAAACTGTTGACACCATGCATATCTGTGCTGCCATGTACTGTAAACAAAACTCTGTCTGCTTCTGCAAAACTTTTTCATATTTTAATTCCTGACCCAGCCGACAATAATGCTGCTATTCGGCACGGATTGGCTAATTGGTTAAATATGTTATTTAATTGCATTTTATGCATAAGATTTGACCTTGTTACTGATGCTTTCTTTAATTTATCTATATATCAAATCCAGATAGGATGTTTATCAAAAGTAAAGTAATTTGCACTCTTTGAATTGCAAAATGTTATCAAAGCTCAACAAATATTGTATTTTTGTACAAACAAAGCGCATCAGATAACAGCAGCAAAAACATCTCACTATGCAAAACCTGCTTTCTCTAGGAATCTCTGATTCACAATATCAAGATTTCAAATTTATGCTCTTTATTGTCCTTGTACTGGTATGACAAGTATTCCACAGTGCACAAATATTTTGCTTTGTGAGAGAACACTTCCATATTATAATTTTTTTCTTTCTTTAGAAACTGAATGTATTAGCACCAAAAGGTTCGTGAATTACTGAGATGAACTGCGCGAGTTTCATTTTATCTTTCCATTTCTTGCCGAAGGTCTCCATTTAGGCTGAAACTTAGTTGAGCCAAACAAATTTTTGGTTATTTATCAGACTATAAATGTTTAGATTAGATAATACACAGTCTGTTGTGGGGCTGTGGCATGTTGTGAAGAGCTCGGTTGAGGAAGCTGGTGGGAATCCTTATGTAAATGCAGAGTTTTGGTCTGTCTTTTGCTGTGGCTCTCGTTGCTCTGATGTACAGCGATTTGCCTTACACCGTCATCACACTGCCTCTAACCTACTTTTCCTTTCCCGTAAGGGCCTGTGAAATAGGTGCTTGTACCTGTGTGTTACCAGCAACCCTCTAACACCCAAACACACACACATGCACACACACATCACATGACCTTCCTTTACCACAAGCCGCGGGTAGAGGATGAGAACAGAAGGGACCAAACAGAGACGTCGGATGTGTAGAATAGGATTTCAAACAGGTCCTTGCGCAGATGACAGGAAGTAAGAAGTTATGTAGTGCAGAGATGAAGGGCAAAACCGCTACCGTATTAGAAGCATCCCCTGTTTTCTCATTATATGATTTACATGCTGCACAGAGAGCAGGCTGCTTGTGTAAGCAAAGGCACACCTGCTATGCAGTTTGCTGGAAGCGCACCTGTAGCCTAGTGGCATGCTTTAGCAACCTATTTCTGGAAGTTCAACAAGTGGTTGTCACAATTAAGCGTTCTGGTGAATGCAACTTGGTCACTTCGCTTGGCTCTCGCATCAGTCTGATGTCACAGACCTGTTGTTTTGATTCTTAAAATGATGTCACACATATCTGAGGGGATGCAACGCATCAGACGACCACACTTTCGCCTTTAGTAAACTCTAGATGTTTTTTTTTAAATATATATTCGGCTTATCTTGACTGCAGTGGCACAAAGAGTGAGGTCATCAGCTGCCTTTTATCTCTTCAGTCTTTTCTCGTAAATAGCTCAGTCTTGGTGATGTACATTGCACTTTGAATAGAATTCACTCATTAAGTCTGTGACCACAGGCAGACCACAGATGGCTGGTTTTTGCAAATGTGGCGTCCTACTGAGCGCTCCACTTCTCAGCTGCAAGTCGCATGTTCTTCATACCGTGTCACTGTGACCGGTTGTGGTCCTGTTTTTTTTTTTAGAGTTGTTTTTAATTTGTATGCTACCAGACAATTTATGTTTCTCAAAGCTGCTTTTTCTCAAACTTGAAGAGAAACATCACCTTACATTTTGAAACAGAAGAGGTGGGTTCTTTGAATCCTCGCAGACATTCTTTGAAGAACAGACCGAGTGGTTCAGAGTGCTATAGCGCTTCTGTGAGACCACGAGCAGGTGATTGTTGACTGTGTTTTCCTGCCGTTCTAAGAATGAACGTCTTATCTCTTGTGTGGTCGTCATGAATGAGGTTGAGGGTCCTTCGGTGTGCTGTCCAACAGCAACTGCTTAGTGCTTCATCTCACATGAGTTATTGGAGATCCTCGGAAACATCAATGCTGTCCATGTTGCACTTACCAAATGTGTCCTAAACTGTTTGGCAGCTGTTTCCTGTCTTAGCGGGTTCTTGTTTCTGAGAAGCCAGAGACTGTTTTCCTTTCACTGCCTCTTTAAGTTCTGCAGACATTGTAAAAGCAGCTATTGCTGTTATCCAAGATGGTTAATGTGTGAATATGTTGTGCCGAGATCAAGCAGCAAAAGGTTAATTATGTAAATATGTTTTTAAAAAATGGAAGAAAATATTGCATTTGTTTTTATATTCAAATGTTCCTAATAAAGCTTATTAATGTTTGAAAGACAATAAGTTTCTGTTTATTGGAAATCCTCCAAACTGTGAATTTATGTACTTGTACTTTGTCTGGTTGACCTTATCAATATATGGGAAAAATATATAAAACAAATAATAAATAAAAAAACAATAAAAAGTATGTATACACACAATTATTATTATTTTTTTTATTATGAAAAGAAAACTTTTCATGAGCCTCAAATATTGGACATATTAGTCATATGCCTCATCCAATTTGTCATTTCATTTTAGAGCAATGCTGGTCTTCGTCGCTTCACCAAGCCCCCAGAAAGTCTGGAGCGTTCCCTGGAGATGAGTCGTCAGCGTGGGAGGAAGAGGGCACAGAAAAGACCCAACTACAAGAACGTGGGCGAGGAAGAGGAGGAAGAGCGAGGATCGGAGGAAGGGCCGGAAGAAGAGAAGGAAAAGGCTAAAGGTACAGAGGCTAGTTCAAAGGCCAGCAGGACAAGTGGGGACAAGGAAGGTGAGTAGCACTAGATGAATGTCCCAGCATGACTGACTGACCCTCCATTCTTTGGATCACACCACACTTTGGCTGTGGCTCTGCTCTCAAAACTGACCTTACAGATGCACCAATTCGAGTTCTCAAAAAAGTCTTACAGTCTGCACAAATATATGGTAATACTTACAGGGAAAGCTCTCCCGAAAATGAGAATTGTGTAATTGACTTACCCTCATGTTGTTCCAAACTTGCATGACTGACTTCTTCCGTTGAATTCAAAAGGAGATCGTTTTATTGTAATTGACCGACCAAGTAGGATATGGGTTGGAGCAATAATCCTATCAACCAATCAGATTTTAGGCTATTTTATGCCTCGGGTTATTGATTTGAACAATAGTATAATCCTTTCACGACGGTTTTAGGTGAAAATCAGGGTTTGGTCTTTGATTGTTTCATAGGAATGTTGTTCCAGGACCGACAAAAATGACAGTGTTAATCCAGAAGCACGTCCTACTTGGCTATATCAAGTTTTGCCAGTTGCGAGAGCACTCCACCTTCTCACGTCATTTCTGTGTTTTGACACGGTCACTTTGGTCCACATTCATTCTGTGCTCTCCACCTCTCCGATTGGGCGAAACATCACCCCCACCCTCTCCCACCTTGAGAAACATTTTTGTATCACCTTAATCTTGTCAGAATTGAGAGGGAAAGTGAGCTAAGCCCTATCTCTTGTTGTATTCACTCCTCTGTGTGATGATTCATTCCTTTAGTCGTCCTTCCCCACGTCACTCACAGCCAGCTATAACTCATGATAAAGTTCATTGAAGTAACTCAAAAATAACCAAAATAAGATTGAGGATTGTCTTTGTGAGCAACTTTTTTCTTTTTTACATCCCTTCACCAGGTTTGCAAGTTCATTAGGTGTTGAGAAATTAGAGTAGTTTTATTTTTTACAGCAATCTTTTCCAACCTGTGGCTTTCAAGTAACCCAAGGTTACCCTTGTTTATGTATGTATGAATGTATGTATGTATGTGTATATATATTTATTTATATATATATATATACACACACACACACACACACACACACACACACACACATATATTTATGTATACATATATATTTATGTATATGAGGAAATTAAGTTTTAGTCGCATAACATCGGTTAATTGTATCGCCGTCATTTTGCAAAATATCGCAAAAGTTTTGCGCAAATCTGTAATGGAAACGCGTCTTGTGAGATTCTGGAAACGAAATCTAAATTTAGCGGGATAGGTCGGGTCGGGAAGAAAATCATTCTAAGTGGATAGCAGGTGAACAGAGAGTGAATTTTAAGCTTGAACGGGTGGGAGCGGAATAGAACCTAGCGGGAGCGGGACGAAAAAAACAGTCCCGTGCAGACCTCTACTTCGTACATAAATACATGCATACTGTTAATAATCACAGCGATCATTACGTATTGCTATAGAAAACATTTCCCTTGTGACTTGGGCTGTTAGATTTAGTTTTAGAAATTATTAAATACCACCAAGTGGTTTCCCTTTTTGAAAAAAATGCCTGCAGACATGAAATAATTCAATGGGAAATCCATTAGTGTAACTTTAGACAGCCCAGATCAGTTTACTGCGGGGATCTTCCATGGCTGGCATCTCACATGTACAATGCCAAAATCCAGCTGTGCTGTTATAGTCTGTGTTGTGTTTGTGTTTTGCAGAAATTGAGATGGTGGTGATGGAAAAATGTAGGGTCTCTGATGTGTCCACGTTGACAGAACAAAACATTACAGACGAAGAGAAGAGTGCTGCGGCAGCACGATCCGAAGGCCAGAAGAGCAGGTACACAACCAACCAACTTTTTTTTAGGCTTGGAAAACACATTTATGAACAACTTTACCATTTTAAGAGCATCCACAAAATGTATTTTGTCAGAGTAAGCAAACCTCTTTTAATTTTTCATTTCGGGTCAGTGGATCTATGCTACTCTAACATTTAATTGAAGAGAAACTTGAGAAGCAACAGTTCAGTCTATCCATTAAAACTGCATTGTGGTCCAAAATAGTACTTTATCAGTGTCATCAGTTTTAGCGAGTATTAACATTGAACTGATGGCCCTGCAATTGGCTTATGCTCAGTTCCATTGAAGTGCAGCAAAGCTTCCCTGTTTAGATTAGCGGGCTCCAAGGAAAAAGAGCCCAGGACATGTTCAGACTGCTCACAAGCCTTTCAAATGTGATATTTGTGTTTTTATCTAAACCAAAAGATAAAAGAGGTACATGACATGCCTGTGAAAAAGCAATATTCTTAGGAATACTCTGCATGGACTTGATTTGGTACTTAAAAAGAAGATTTTACACCTCTGAAGACTATTTTTAGCTAGAGGGGAGGTAACTAGCATTTAGATATGAGTGCTCCTCAAAGCCAGACTCATTTTGACATGATTTATAGACAAAAGCTTGCCTAGTTAAATTCCTTTCACATTTGCAACACTCAAATAATACAAAACAGTCTTTATAAACTGTGTGTGCATTGCGTGTTTTACACATTGTTCTGTTATGCAAATTTCTGCATGATTTCAAAGCGGAAACAATGAAAGAATAGCTGTTATCTTGGTTGTTGTTCTAGGCCCTTCCTGGACATGTTCTATAATGCACTGGACTGTGACTCAGAGGATTACCAGGCTCTGTTTGTGCTTTGTCTCCTGTATGCCGTGTCTCACAGTAAAGGTATATGATCTGTCTCTTCAGCAATAACAGTCTCAAGGGGGTGGCACACCGGACGAGAAGCGCAGCGCAGCACCACGTCTTTAAAATTCAAACACATTATTCTCTATGAGTGTACACACACCGGCGGCGCCATTCGGCCTCTGTCCGCGGCGCCCAGCAATGTCTCAGGACCTTGTTCAAAATCCTGCCGCGCCATTTACAGTTTTAGATTAAATGTACATTATATTTGTCTCAAATCGTCGTTAATGTATATACTGACTTCACCCTGTGCTGCAATATACATTTAGTTTTACATTCATTTACAGAAATCAGCTGCTTGAATGAAAATTGCTGATGTTATTGGATTTTCAGGTGAGATTCTCAATTAATTCAGTTAACGGACGCTCTGAGGTAAAGTGTTCAGACTGCAGACTCAACAACGTACAGTCATAACATAGTATAGACATAATTCATAATGTCCTTAAACATAACAATATTGCTTGCCATAAACTGAGAAAGTGCCCGTCTTGTGTGCGATACCTCGAGTTATCCTAGACGCTGCGCTTCTCGTCCGGTGTGCGACCCCCCTTTAAGCAAAGCATGCAAATAAATTGATAATTATGGGAAGAAATGTAAAAGAGAGTATATAAAATATAAGTATTTTTAAGTATTATTCATATATAGATTTTTTTTTTTTTTTTTATTAATACTCTTATTCTGTAAGAACACATTCAATTGATCAAAAGTGACAGTAAAGACATTTATAATGTTATAATTCTGTTTTGGCTGTTGGTAGGGGTGGGCTATATGACCAACTTATGACCAATGTTATCAAAATATAGTTGTTTTGTGTCATTTTATCTCTATTCTGTTATTAAAAATAAGAATTTTTTTACAAACAATAGGACAAATACAATATAACAAAAATATGAAATTAAACATTACCTTTTTAAGGAACAATAGGTTTATTTAAGATTTAATTAGAATTAGTACAGAAATGTAATAAATGTAAAAAAAAAATTATATTGCATAGTCTTCACTGCATGAATTAAATATAAATGTATTCTTATTAAAGCAAAAAAAAAAAAGTAATTCAGTCAAGAGTAAGTTCTTTTTTCTTTTGTTAATAATAATAACAATAATATAAATAACAATCTCTCACACTCAATGAGGCAGGCAGCTGCTAGCTGGAGCCGCTATGATTACCATGAAAATACCAACCCAGAACGCTGCAGGTTGTGCGGTGAATATATTTGTTCAAAATAAATAAAAACATATGTAGAGAGCCAGCGTATAGTCGTAACCACTCACTGAGGAGGGGTGTTGCCACAAGGTCCTTCAGCCTTCCAATGACAGCTCACCCCTCTCCCATTACACAAGACAGCACATGCGGTGCAAAAGAAGGGATTTCAAGGTTATAGAATCTAGCAAAGACCATCCTATTTCTAGGCAAATGTCCTGTAATAGACATATCTAAGACCAAGCCCAGCCAAACCCCTAGTGGAGTGGGCATGAACCCTATAGAGCAGTCCGCCCTCTGGGTAGCATAAGCCAGACGGATAGCCTCTACTATCCAAAACTTAAACTGACAATAGTGCTCAGCACAAATTAGTCACGTAGAGGGACCAGAGTATATTAGCCTTCTTGTGCCATTCAAAATCTTATTGCCAGGACATTCGGCCAAGCTATTGTGAATATGATGGTGACAAGAGCACTCTTGCATGATAGACAAGGTGATTGACATAAGCAAATGCCCATTAAAAGTAGACATATTTCAGGTCCGCTGACATAATCCAGTCCCTTGGTCAGAGCCCGGACAGTAGCTTACTATGCTTTCGTATAACGTGACTGAGGCCACAGCACTTTGTGCTTAAAACAAGGCAACTTGCCGCTTGAAGGCAGCGAGCGAGGAAGAGGAGGAGGAGGAAGAGCTCCGATTCTGAAGCACTTTGTGTATACATATAGATACAGTGGGGAGTTTCCTACTTACAAAGCATGTAGAGGTCTGTCATTTTTATCATAGGTACACTTCAACTGTGAGAGACGGAATCTAAAACAAAAATCCAGAAAATCACATTGTATGATTTTTAAATAATTAATTTGCATTAATTTTGCATTGCATGTATATGTCTACATATGTATATATGCATAGATACATCTTGACCTAATGCGCTGCACAGCGGGACGGTCGGAACACAAAGACAATTACTGTTCCTGTCGCCCCTTAACCAGCAGAGGGATTTGAGAAACAGACATAAGAGAGCGGACAGTCTTCACCGCTGAGCTACCGGGCCTAGTTGAACACCGTGGGTGAATGACAGCAAAGCGGCAGCACTGCTTATATCACAGTATATGAATACGAGATCGGGTGCTGTGGAGGACGATGAGCGCGTGGGTGCTGGGCCGGTGTCAGCTGATCGAGCTGTCTCTAACAAGAACACTGCTAAGAATTGACTTTAGAGTAAAAAAATTCTTGGCTTGAAGCTGCGCTTAAAAGTTATTTATCAAGCATCTCAGTCATAATTTAAGTGAAGTATAGGACTAAATCTTAAGTGTCAGTTTTAGAGATGATTCACAACACTTTGCTGTGCCACAAACAGGATTTTGGATAATGACATTGGCATGGACCAATCACTGAATAGATTTCCTTATTTAAGAATATTCTCAGATAAATTCACATCGAATGGTGAAATTCCTAAGAGGAGTTTACATTCAACACACATTTGACAAACAATTTTCAAGAGGATACATAATGATATACACATTGGAATTGAAAGATTAACACGTTTTCCACCATGTCTCAATCATAAATTTTAAACCGTTGTGCTGTTAACTGACCTGCCTATATATGACATAGATTTTAGGATGTAATCTGTCACCATGGATTCCAAAACAAAAACTGAACTGGTGGGAGGAAGAAGCGCTACTGCTTTCTGAATTAGTCGAACAGCGGAAACATGTTATAAAAGGCAAGTTCAGCCCAACATTAACCAGCGCTGACAAAGATAATGCCTGCTCTGTCCAAACGATACCGTTTGATTGACTGCTTGTCGTCAAACATTTCATAAACATTCCTCTCCTGAAAGATACCAGAACGTGAATCTGGTAGCTCAATGGGCCCTCGGCATGCACAGCATCCTCTTAGCAACATCATCTTTGCCGGATCGCAGAAGGGGATCATTTCTTTCTGCGTCGTCCGCTCGGGCAAGAATATCCACAGTGAAACAACAGGCTTGAGTGAAGGGAAAAATTCAAAGTCAGTACCGCTCAGCACAGGCTTATATAGCGACGGGCCTTCCCCCGCTTGAGCGCCATTGACTATTGCAGGTGCAATAGCGTGAATCAATCAGGCTTCAGCATTTTTGAAGAGGGAATTTCCCCAAAACATCAGCTGTCGACGCGATTTGGAGACACCAAACTCGAAAGCGAACTCTTTTTAACATCAAGCACGTCCCGCTCTTTATATTCTCATTCATGCATTTAATCACTCTGAAGTGTCAATAGTACTATATATTTACATGGCGCGATACACAATATAGCAAAATATATTTAACAATAGGCATTTTATACCACATTAACAATATATATGGTAACAACCCTAGATATTGGTAATAATGAGAAATGTTTCTTGAGCACCAAATTAGCATATTCAAATGATTTTTGAAGGATCATGTGAAAATTCAGATTTGTATGTTAAAGTAATGTAAATACATCCGTATATATATTCATCAACATCATGCTCCAACATTCTGATCTTTGCATCTTTTTTGTTTATGTGTGTGCATGTGTGTACGTGCAGGTATAAACCCAGAGCTCTTAGAGAGGATCCAGCTACCTGTGCCAAGTCAGGACAGGAGCTCTTACAGTCAGGTGCTGGTGGAGAGAGTTATCCGAATCATGAACCAGGCTGCTCAGCCAGGTACGTGGAGAGACACACACACACACTCACTCACTCACTCACATCCTCCACGTCTCACCTGCACGCTCTCACTCTACTGCGCTTTATTTAACTGACTCCTAATATTATCCTTCACTTGCTTGAACATGCTCATTAAATATTACACTCTGCAGATTCCATCGTTGTGCCTGAACTTGACTGTGCAGATCAAAGCATTCACTGTTTATTCATTGCTGACCTTTACTGATATTTCAATGTACAAACACCTTAAGCAAAACTTCTTCTGTGTGTCTTTAGTAAATATCAGCTGTGGTTTTAATGCGTCAAACATGTTTGTTGTCCAAACTAAAGTGGTACATGAAATCAAAATGGACTTTCTCTTTTGAGACTGTATCTGGTATTAATGTACGTGTTTCAACAAGTTATTTTAGGCAGTTCCTTTTTCTAATCAACTGTAATAACTTTCTCTGCTTTTGAAAAAGTGTTCACTTTTCATTTTCACTTTTTGTTTTATTTTAATGTATGCATTTAACTTGAACTTTTCAGTTTTAGTTACGAAGTCATTTTAGTAACTTACATTTTAGTTACTTTTTTATTTTAGTTGGTTGCCAAAGCAACATTTCTTATTTTTAGTTCAAGGTTAGGTTTTAATCTAATATAAAATATAAAAAAATAATTTCATTTCAGGTTTATTTCAATTAATGGATTTTTTAAAAATAGTTTTAACAATAACAATACTGCTCTGAAGTGAATTTTCTGATGACGTAACCAAGGCAACGGACGGAAAATAATATTAACCAATAATTTTTAGATAGATAACAATGCAGAGTTCATTCCAGCCCATGTCAGGATGACATCCCTTCAATTTTACCAATTTATGAGCACATTTTACATCGCACGGTTTACAGAAATCTCCAGTTTATTCCTATGGGATGTTCTGAAAAGCTTCAGCAACCGTCAGTGTGAGCGAGAGGGCCAGAGCTTAGTGAAGTATCAGTTGTTATTTGAATGCCCTTTCGCCTGATGCACATTTCTTTAGCTCCATACACTTGACCACAACCTTGAGTAACACAAACTGCAACCAATTTCCTCTAACCGTTGATCACTTTCACCTTTGTGAAGAGGAATTGTAGCCAGTTTCTCCTTTAAGGGGCTCCTGTAATTGTTGTGACATTTGAAAGTTGACTTGCTTCACATTCACATTACATTTGCTTGCATGATGTTAAATTGAGTTTTCTGAAAGCCCATCATTGATACTCTGCAATACTTAGGATTAAATCGTAGAACTGATTGAGTCCGCAATATATGCATGATGAGCTGTTGTCCTCATATTGTATGATTCATGCTCCTTTGTGCTTTTGACATTTCCATCCAGTGTCCATTGTGACACTAGCATGACAAGAAGCTAAACTTTAGATTTTCTCTTTCATTTGCGCCGCATTTGTTTGCCAACATGGTTGTTTGACTGTTGCCGTGGTTACACACATCCCATCTGAGCTATTCTAATGCCCCACTCTTCCTTTTTTAAGACACATTTGCTAGAGATGGTCAGAAGTTATTTGCGTAATACGAAATCCCACATGTTTGGTCTGCTGTAGTAATGCCACTTTGATTCAGTTGTAAATTTAGAACAGTTGCACCTAATGGGTTTTGTTTTGCTTTATCACAACTGTGTGTGTGTGTGTGTGTGTGTGTGTGTGTGTGTGTGTGTGTGTGTGTGTGTGTGTGTGTGTGTGTGTGTGTGTGTGTGTGTGTGTGTGTGTGTGTGTGTGTGTGTGTGTGTGTGTGTGTGTGTGTGTGTGTGTGTGTGTGTGTGTGTGTGTGTGTGTGTGTGTGTGTGTGTGTGTGTGTGTGTGTTTCAGATGGGAAGGTGCGTCTTGCCACCCTGGAGTTAAGCTGTCTGCTTTTAAAACAGTCTGTGCTTTCTGGTTCTCAATGCATTATAAAGGACATCCATTTGGCCTGTTTGGAGGTAGGCATCTTAACACAGAACATCTCTTACTTTTCAAGTAATGATCAAAGAATCTAATTTATTATCAGTGTAAAAGAATATGAATAATTCATTTTGTATCAGTTCATATATTTATATAATTTACTCCCATAAATGTGAGTAATAATTTCATTCCACTTATTTATTTAGCTGTAGAAAAAAGAAACATATTATAAAAATCTTCCATGGCATGTAAAAGTTCTATATAGTTGGTATCTCAGGCTTCAACAATTTCTTCTCTTTTTTTACTTTATTCTAAATGGATATTGGTGATCCATTAACAGCAGCAGCCATATCACCCTGTAGCCCAAGACTGGTTGCCCACTGAAGCTAAACAGGGTTGTGGCTGGTTAGTACCTGAATGGGAGACCTCCTGGGAAAACTATTGCTGCTGGAGGTGTTAGTGAGGCCAGCAGGGGGTGCTCACCCTGTGGTCTGTGTGGGGCCTAACGCCCCAGTATGGTGATGGGGACACTATACTGTCAGAAAGCACCGTCCTTCGGATGAGATGTTAAACCGAGGTCCTGACTCTCTGTGGTCATTAAATATCCCAGGATGTCCTTCGAAAAAGAGTAGAGGGTTTAACCCTGGCATCCTGGCCAAATTTGCCCATTGGCCTCTGTCCATCATGGCCTCCTAATCATCCCCATATATATACACTGATTGGCTTCATCACTCTCTCTTCTCTCCACCAATAAGCTGGTGTTTGGTGGGCGTTCAGGCTCAATATGGCTGCTGTCGCATCATCCAAGTGGATGCTGCACATTTGTGTTGGTTGAGGAGATTCCCCCCCTTCTATGTAAAGCACTTTGAGTACTCAGAAAAGCACTATATAAATCTAACGAATTATTAGGGATTCAAGCGCGTAGCGCTGAAACCCTATTGTTATTATTAATTATTATTATTAATTATTATTATAAACACAACAGTTAGTTCATGGATCTTCCCTTACAGAGATTTGAGCCTAGAGGTATAAAACGGGTAAATTATGTCTGCGTATATGACACATTAAAAAAACACATCAAACTTATTTATCATTCTAAATCACATTGGTTGGTTTTATTGCCAAATGCACGACAACATGGCATTGTGGAGACTGTTTCAGCAATGGATGCAAATATTCCCTATGGCCTGCTTTGTCATTGTAGATAAAGACTGTGAAAACGTGTGCATATATCTTTCACGATAAATGAAAAAGATATATTAAAATTCATAGGCAAATTAAAAATGAAGTCATGCTAATTTGAATATAACCTCTGCAAACAAAATTATTCAAGACGGATTGCAACATATTTCTAATTTATCGGTTGTTTCTTAACACATACTTAGCACACTTAGGTTTTTCCCAGTATTTTTTTTTTTTTTTACCTTGCGTAACAGTTTCTTTCATTCTTATTTTGATAGCAGACAGATTTACAGGAAGTAGGATATTTTACTTGTTTATATTGTGTAACTCAATCATACCATTACTATGATGATGTTTTCTTTTTTTAGGGTGCCCGAGAAGAGAGTCTTCACCTTCTGAGGCGATTTTATAAGGCAAGATGCTCTTGTATTTTATTTCAGATCTAATAAAAGTCACTTACTTACTGGAACCCAGAAAGGCAACAGACCTTCATGCTAATAATTCTCGTAATTATCCCTTAGTCACCCCACTCGCTGTTGATTTCCTTCAAAGTCTGAGGAAGAATTAAGCTCAGACAGCTCATCCTAAAAACTTTGCTGTTTTGATATTTAGGAAAATCCCAACAGCTTCCTGTTGAAACATGTCAGTTCTCTTGGTGGCTTATTCATATTGAGACATTTCTGTGAAAGTGAGCTACTATTAAACAGAATAGAGTACTTGGATTCCTGCAAGATTATAAAGTACACTACTAAGTTCAGCTTTTGTTTTGGCCACTCTGCCATTTGTCTCAACAGTGATAGACGTGTTTTCCAACTAATACTGCATTCTGCAGCACTTTTTCCCCCCACCTTTTTATTTTCCCCCAAGTCATTTTCACTCGTGAAATTTGAGTGGTATGGCGTGAAATGGTTTAACATACATGGGAACAGCAGACAGTTTTGCTTTCACAGTTCAAAGAAAGATCTCTTTCAGAATGCATTATGCAGACTCCACATTCCAACCGTCATCATACAAAATGTGTAATATGAGTGAGGACTGTATATAAATAATCACAGTACTGGATGTTCTGTTCTGGGATTATGGAGAGTCCCATGAGGGCCTTTGTTTTAGTATCTCATCTGTGTTTCTAGCGTGTGCTCATAATGGATCAGAGTGTTCCAGCTCTTCCAAGAAACCTGCCAGACATGTTCAGTAGGAGTCAGGAGTTTGGACACACCTGCTGTTTCTTTAGCATTTCGATTGTCCAAACTACAGCATAATAGTGAGGTCAAAACTATAAAATAACAAAAGTGAAAGCATGAAAATTATGCAGTGGCCATAAATGACTTGTACTGTTTATGTAAAAGAGTCTGACTGTTCTGAATAATTTATCTCGTGCTCATTATCTTTTTAAGTTTTTATCTTTATTTCCTGTAGTCCCTCCCCTACCCTTTTCATGGAACTGAACATTCACACTGATTCATGTTTACAATAGATCTCTTGATAGTACCAGATCAGATGGTAAAACAAGTCTAATAATAACATTAAATCATTCATTTTCTTTTAATGAATTTGATATAATACTATAGTTATCCTAGAATAAGAAACATTTGTTTATGCAAGTTAAAATGGTCAAGGATGAGGGTTAATGTTACTTAAGAGTTTCATTTGTATTTTAACTTGCAAGTAATGTTTATATTTCCCATTCCATGAGTGACAGTGGGATCTATTTATTTATTTATTTATATTTCTTAATATACACTACTGTTCAAATATTTGGGGTTAGTAAGATTTTTTTTAAAATGTTTTGCAAGAACTCTCTTATATGCTTTTCAAGGCTGTATTTATTTGAACACAAATACAGTAAAAACAATAATATTTTAAAATATAATTATAATTTTCTATTGCAGTATATTAAAGGGGCTATATGTAGAATTCAGAAACCCTTGTTATTAGCGACACTGGTGGCTGTTAAGTGAACTACAGCCAGGAACTTATTGCTCTTGCTCACACTTGTGCAAACGCAATGAGTCATGCCCTGATATACTCACGGCGAAGTTAATTATTTCCTTAGAAGTAAAAAGTTGGAAATACCTTTGCAATGATATACTGTTAACGAACATCCAGGCGCCATCCACTCTGCTGAGAGCGATGTATAGATGAATATAAATATGTGCTGCGCGCTTTCCTTGATAACAACAACAAAAATAACAGCGGTGAGAAAATAGCGGTTAAGAAAGCATCTGATCATAGTGATGTCGATATGTTTACACAAGCTCTGCAATTCACTGGCATCATGTTGACAGATGAGGTCATTAAAATTACACTGTTATGACAGTTTGAATATACATTATGTTTGAGACTATAGACTATATAGATCTGGCTATGTGAGACTACAGTTTGAATTAATCCCTTTTCTTTGCATGACACAATGACATTACAGTACAGAGTAGCTCTTTCGGCATTATCCTGAACACTGTATAAGTCAGATCCTTTGGATTTCTTCATATAAAAAACAGTTTACAGGCCTTCATAGGCAACCTAGGAAGTCAGGTAATGTCTTGTTTTTAAAGTTTTGTTACAAGCTTATCACACAAATTTCACAAGTATACATTTATTTAGAAAAAAATATTACTGACCCCAATCATTTGAAAGGTAGTATTGATTTTTATTATGGCAATTTTTCCCACTAATGTTCCTCTTCCTGCAGGGGGAGGAGATCTTCCTGGACATGTTTGAGGATGAGTACAGGAGCATGATGGTAAGCAGCCTTACTAATAAACGCATAAACTTTTTATTATTTGCTATTTCACTCTTATTGTCTGTAATAACCTGATGATACAGCAACACATCCTGCTTCTGATGTGAGAGGAAACCTTTATCTATTAGACATTTACTGGATAAGGAGTGGCTACTACATCCTACGTTTATACTGCTTCCTCTTACAAAAAATGTTTTTCCTGGTTTTTCCTGGTTCCTTTAAGGAAATTTGTTTAAAAAAAGAATTAGCTCACCTAATATGATATTGTAATTTGCTCATTTCCTTCCATGGAACACAAAAGAATAAATAAATAAATAAAATGTCGTTGGTTGCTCATTTTCCTGCAGTTAAAATTATGTAGGATAATAACATCATCTTTTACCGTAAAAGCCCCACAAACATGCCATAAAATTCCTCCTTATGATGTCCTCTATATTATGTATTGAGACCATATGGACCATGAAATGGTATGGATTTAAGTCATATGGTCAACTTTTATGATACTTGTAATTAAATTTTATAGCTTGACATTATAGTCATCATTCACTGTCATATTGAAAATAGTAGCCAGGATATTCTTTTAAAATTTGCCTTTTGTGTTTCATAGAAAAAAGGTTTGCAATGGAAGTTAGTTTTAAATGTTTTGAAAAATAACTGTCATGTTCACACTGAACCAACAAACCCCCCAACCCCCCCAATCCTCAAAACTCAAAAACCACTTGAATTTGTTGTTTGTTTGTTGGTCTAGTATCAATTAGCCCATTGAGTGATTCATGTTTTTGCTCTTGTTCTTTGTTTATGTGTCATCTGTATGTAGAATAAGCCCCTAAACGTGGAGTATCTTATGATGGATGCCTCCATTTTACTTCCTCCCACTGGCACCCCCCTTACCGGCATTGACTTTGTGAAGCGATTGCCCTGTGGAGATGTCGAGAGGACACGCAGGGTCAGTGATGAACATATATACTCATGCTGAAATGTCTGAGATTAAATTAAATGGGTGGGTCTCGTGGCCTTTTGTCAAACATTTTGGCTTCATCTAGAAACTCCCTGAACCTTTTCTCACGATCCATGAATGCATGCGTTTCTTTGCCAGTGTTTGCACCGTTTGTCTCCTGGGAAACATTCCAAAGCATTTTGGAAATGGATTTCATGTGTTTTAGAAATAAAACAATACCAGGCTTTCTGCAGGATCAACATTCATATTATGTGTGTTTGGTGATGCAGCTGTGCACATGATTGGTCAAATGCACTTCTTGGTTTAGCATGAACACAATTTAAGCCTAAAGAAATTCTTGAAATGTTTGGAAATAACTGTAGAGCTGCTTCTCAGTAAAACTCCTACAGCATTGAATAAGTACTATTAATATATGCATTAATCATTAAGTGAAGAATATAGCAGCGATTTTAAGTATTGATATTTTACATTTGTATAAATTACATTGGATTTATACATAAAAAAAACTTTAGAAAAGCTCTGTTTACTTAAAGGGTTAGTTCACCCAAAAATGAAAATTCTGTCAGTAATTACTCACCCTCATGTTGTTCCAACCCCGTAAGACTTTCGTTCATCTTCGGATCACAAATTAAGATATTTTTGATGAAATCTGAGAGCTGGTTCACTCCTTCATAGGCTTCTATGTAATCGATATCTGCCATCCCAGAAAAGTTAGTAAAGACATCGTTAAAATAGTCCAAGTGACTACAGTGGCTCAACTTTAAGTTTATCAAGTGACGAGAATACTTTTTGTGCACAAAAATAACGACTTTATTCAACTATTGATTTTCTTCTGTGTGGGCCTCTGAGTAAGTTAACGTAGTACGTCAGAACGTAGTGGGCTGTGCGATATGGCCTAAAAAAAATCCCAGATTTTTTTCTCAACATTTTTTTTTATTTACTTTTCTTTTTTTTTTTTTTTCTTAAAATCAATCTGCAGATGACAAAGAAATTGTTCAAAACAAGTTTTAACTTTATTTTGTTTTGATTTTCCCTTCTGAGATTTGATCTGGATTTCCCCCTTGGGGCTAAAGTGCAATCAGAAACAACAAGCCAAAAAGACAAGATGGCAGGCCCTGCCTTTGTAAACAGTGAAAATGAAACATAACATAACGTAACAGCCCAAAATGGGTGGATTGGGATTGGGGGGATGTAAAAACAATTTTTTTTATCAAAACATTTGGTAACTAAACAGAATTTTATTAAGTTTGGTGACAACACAATGTTTACATGGTACACTGACTGGTATGCTACTGTTTTTATTATTGCTTGACACAAATTAAACAATTTCAATTCTTGTGATTTTGATTCTGATCTTGATTCAATATCGATTCCTTTGGATAAATATTAGGTACAGTAGATGCATGTTCATTTTTCTATAAAAAAAAAGAAAAATCTCACCTAATGCTGTAAACCCTGTCTGCTGGTATTATTATTAAAAGTTAAAAATAACATCTCAAATTAAATATAATGCGTTTTTTTATAATAACAACGTTATAATATTTTAATGATATAGGTAAAAATGAGGGCTGGGAATCGATTAAAAAAGATTAACTAATTAATAGCACAATTTGCTGTAATTAATTACAATTAATTGCATTTGCCCCAAGCTTGTAATCATCAATATTTAAACTTAGAATCACCTAATTTAATTAAACAACACAGGAAAAAAAAGGAACAGAAAATAGCCCTATATTAAAATAATATTAAACATCAAAATATTTATTTTCAAATGATCAAATTTTCAAATTATTATTTTTCAATTTAACAGATTTTTTTTTATTTTTTTTTTTTACTAATTATCAAAATAAAATATAGTCCTACAAAGCTATTATTACCAGAGCATGTGATCAGAGCAGGTCATTTTACCATTGTTGCCCAGCATGACTATACCAGCTCAGTAGGGCTATTGCAAACAGAAGTCTACTACAGAGAAATTTCACGTTATTTGAGCGGACTTTGCTTTTCCAGTGCGTGATCAGTACATGATTGGAGCGTTTGGGCCATGAACGACAGAGCAGAACACGCAGCGCAAACACGGAGCAGAACACTGAGCAGAGAGCGCAGCGCGCTGACACACACACACACACACACACACAGAATGGAGAGCGCGGCTCACACACGGAGCGGAAAAAACCCGCTCATGAAACCTGATTGCAGAACACGGATGGGCAGCATATATTCGGCTTATATTTTCGGCCCTTTTTCTCTTTCTCTTTCTCTTTTTTCCCCTCCCAGAGGGGAGCGTCGGCAGATGGTAAAGAAAAATACGATTTTCATTCAAACAAGTCGACGTAAAATACACATTCGAGTTAATCGATAAAATCGATTTATCGCCCAGCCCTAGAACATAGTCTCACTATTGGCTGTCACTAGTCGTGTGTGATGCGTGTGATGCTGGCCAATAGTGAGCTCACTCAGAGGCCCACACAGAAGAAATTGAATAGTTGAATAAAGTGAAAACAAGATGGACCGCTTTTCTGCCTCAGTGCACCACGCTGCTTATAAATCCTCGGCCTTGGCTGTCAGGGCCCTTAATGTCTCTTCCCTTCTCTCTGCTTACCAGGCAGAGATTCTGGAGGATTTAGGGCAACAGTTGGACAAAATAACCCCCTCACCAACTCTGTGGAAGGTGGTTCTAACTGTTAATGACCTCGTCCTCCGTAATGCCCGTCAGGGCCTCCAAGCCTGCGGGCGCTCCATGGCATTTTCTGTTGTGGGAAAACAGAGTGTGCGCTCTGGCTTAACCTGTCGCGTCTCCCTGACAGTGAGAAGAGGCGCATTGCAGGCGCTCCGGTAGAGCCCGGCCGGGCTCTCTTTGGCCCCGCCGTCGCATTGATGCAAGCAACGATGCGACGACAAGGAGGATGAGGCCTTCAAGTTATGACGTCCCAGCAAGGCGGCCCCACGCCAGATGCCCCCTGCGCGTTTGCCTAGCCCTCCTGCTGCCCCAGAGCCCCTGTCCAAAAGACGGAGGGTCTTTCATGGAGGGTCTTTTTCGGGGAAGGTCGAAAGCATCCGAAGACATTGTGAGCTGACTGGATGACACTTTCCGTGAAGGTCTGCCAGTCGTTGACCTTGTCGGTAGCCAGGTTATCAAAGGTGCGGTGGATGGCGCAACTGAAGTCTGTGGCGATGTTTGGATCACTGAGTAGGGAGGAGTCCAGGCGAGGCTGAGTCTTGGTGTGCTGGTTGGCTCGCAGCTTTAACTTGAGCTGGGCCACCAGCAGGCGATGGTCTGTGTTGCCAAGCTCTGCTCCTCGGTACACACGGCAGTTGGTGACAAACGGCTTCCAGTGTCGAGAGATGAGGATATGGTCCAGCGCTTTCCTGGTTCTGCCATCTGGGCTGTACCATGTCCAGTGATGGATAAGCTTCCGGGGAAACCAGGTATCAGCAATGCAGAGGTTGTTGTGGTGGCAGAGTAGGAGAAGGCGGTTAACGTTGTCGTTTGTGGACCTGTCAGCAAAGGTTGTGCCGACAGGTGAGCCTGTGGACCGATCACTGCTAGTGATCAGCAGAGTGGCGTTGGCATCGGTGAGGATGATGGTGATGTCGTGTGGTGAGGCTTGGCCAACAGCCTGATGGAGTTGGTCAAAAAAGGCATCCTTCGCATCCTCATCAGCGACATCGGTGGGGGCAAAAGCAACGATTACTGTCATCTTGCCGTGTTGGTGGAGAAAGCGGGCTGACAGTAATCTGTCGCTCAGGGGTGTCCAGCTGATGAGGGACTTGCGGAGGGCCTTTGGGATGGCAAGTGCCACGCCATAAAGGCCTGTCCGTCTCTCGGGGCCACTCCAGAAATAGCAATGGTCGCCTGCTGTTGTTTCGCCATTGCCGTGCCATCGAACTTCACAGAGCCCTGCCAAGGAGATGTTATAGCGGCAGAGCTCTCGTGGAGTTGACGCAGAAGCATAATGAAGCCTTAACAGTGACGCTTGCCTGCTCAGCGGCTTTGCGTCACTGGAAGAGTGTGGACTTTTACGCACAGGGAACCCCTCTGGGGACGGTTATAATGCGGAAAGTTGTGACGACAGATGCGTCCTTAACAGGCTGGGGTGCCACCCAGGATGGCAGAATGGTTTGTGGCCGAGCAAACTACGTTCAGCGCACATAAATTATTTAGAGCTTTTGACCATCTGGAAAGCTCTAAATAATTTTCTGCCTCGCCTGCAGGGACATCATGTGTTTGTACGCTGCGACAATACCACGGCAGTGGCTTACATCATTCGTCAGGGCGGCATGATAACGCCTTGCGCAAAAACTACCATTGTCCTATATTCTTCTCACTAAAGGACATGGACGCGCCCCTCGGGGTAGATGCACTGGCCCACCCATTGCCCAAAGTGCTGCTGTATGTGTTTCCTCACCTGTGCCTGATAATTCCCACACTGGCAGGGTGAGAGAACAGGGCCTGTCTCTCATTCTGAAAGCACCCAGGTGGCCCAAAGCACCATGGCTGGCGGATATAGTCCCTCTGTTATATGCCCAGCCGTGGCGCCTCCCCCTCCGTACAGACCTATTGTCCCAAGCAAACAGGGTGGCTCATCACCCACACCCGGACAGGGTGGCTCTCTGGGCCTGGCCCGTGAGAGGATGAATCTAAGCGCACTGGGGCTTTCGTCGTGTGTGATTGCTACTATTCAGAATGCCAGGGCCGTTTCTACACGGTCCTTATATGGTTGTAAGTGGCAAGTGTTTGAAGGGTGGTGTGATGGGCGTGGTCTCACATCATATCAGTGCTCAGTTCCTGATATTTTGTGTTTCCTTCAAAACCTCATGGAAAAAGTCTTGCGGTCTTTTTCCTCAATTAAGGTATTTCAGGGCTCAACAGTCGGGCAGCACCCTCTAATCCGAAGATTTATGAAGGGTGCCCGTCGCTCTTTGCCAGTCATCAGGAGAACTGTTCCTGAATTGGACCTCTCCATGGTGCTGGAGGCTCGGTCTCAATATCCTTTTGAGCCTCTGGGAAGTATTTCCCTAAAGCTGCTGTCTTTCAAGACGGCTTTGCTCTTGGCCTTGGCGTCAGCTTAACGTGTCAGTGAGCTACATGCGCACTCAGTTCATTCCTCATGCACTAAATTCTCTCTTAGTGGAGATAAGGTTTCCCTTAAGCCTAATCCAGCTTTCATGCCTAAATGCTTGTGTTAGAGCTGTCCGCTTTTCACCCTCCACCTTTTTCCTCCACGGAGGATCAGAGGCTGAATGCTCTGTGTCCTGTCCGTGCCTTACAGACATGTATGGCCAGGACCAGTGCTTTCCGGAAGAGTGACCAGCTCTACTTCATGAGCGCCTCCTCACAGAGGGAGTCCCATATCTAAGCAACGCCTCTCACATTGGCTTATGCTATAGCTTTGGCATATGAATCACAGGGAGTGCAGCCCCCAGGGGACATCAGAGCTCATTCCACAAGGGGCTTAGGGGCTCTTGGACTTTAAGGGAGTGTCACTGCAGGACATGCTCTGCTGCCAGTTGGGCATCTCCTCATACCTTTGTGCATTACTACCGGCTGGATGTCCACCAGAATCTCAGTTAGCACATTCTGTTTTAGGGGTAGGGGTCATCTTAGCCCTTCTCTGCGACTCCCCTTTTTCTTTTCCAATTACACATTGGAAGTAAAAGAACAGGGGGTGAATGGGCCGGCAGGCCATGCACATTCCTGTCACCCAGCATGCATTTACATTCCTTCATGGGTATGTATATATATATGCGCCCTCGCAGCTGGAGTGAAATACACTGTCCACACCCGAAAAAAGTAAGCTCGCCACAATATGGAGTTCTTCGGCTTCAAAGAAAACTGCACCTTAAAGGGGGTCGCACACCGGACGAGAAGCGCAGCGCCACGTCTTTAAAATTCTAACACATTATTCTCTATGAGTGTACACACACCGGCGGCGGTGCCATTCGGCTCTGTCCGCGGCGCCCAGACACGTAAATTACCGCGACACAGAGCGACATTTACAACGTGTTATTTTAAATTTACATTATATTTGTCTCAAATCATCGTAAATGACTTCACCCTGTGCTGCAATATACATTTAATTTTACATCCATTTACAGAAATCATCTGCTTGAATGAAAATTGCTGATGTTATCGGATTTTCAGGTGATATTCTCAATTCATTCAGTTAACGGATGCTCTGAGGTAAAGTGTTCAGATCACAGACTCAGCAACTATTGTATTTAATTGTACAGTACAATCATAACATAGTACAGACATTATCTTAATTTCATAATGTCCTTAAAACATAAGAATATTGCTGGCCGGTGTGCGATACCTCGAGTTGTTCTACACACGACGCGGCGCTTCAGAATGTGTAGCTATCAACCTTTTTACCATACCCGTACCCGTCTCCGTCAGGATTGCAGGTTCATGATTATGGGACGTGTCAGGCACCGCCTCCCTGGGGCGACCGTCCTTCTCTGGCTTACAGAACCTCACTGTGAGTGTATTGGGCAATCGGGGAGCTGTCCATGTCTCTCCCATAGCTGGATCTCGAACATGAAAATTTTCATTTTTGGGTGAACTAACCCTTTAAATGAAGAACATGTTTTACTGTTGTTTTTCCCCTTAATATTTAACTTTCTACATAATGCAGTGTGTTCAATATTATATGAGTTTTGAAAGTGGCACCAAGAGTTGTAAAATTTCACAGGTATCGATACTGAAACTTTGATATCATGACAACACTAGGTAATGTCACAGTAAAACAGTTGAAATTTGGATATGGAAGTGTTCTTTGTTTGGGATACATTGATGATATTAAAATATTTGAGATGTATCTTATATTTGCATAATATTTCAAAGTATATTTTAAAAGAATTCTTGTTGCTCATGTAGGACATAAATTCCAGGAAGACTCAAATCATGATTTTGCAAGGATGATTCCGATTGCTGATTTATTCTTTTTTTCTACAAGAAATTAGAGGCAACCACTGCATTTTAATCACGATTCAAACAATGATGCTACGCACATGTAGCATGAGCAGTTGATTTCATTTAAATTAGATTGGATAATTTTTAAGAATTAAAGCAAAAAAAGAATGGTCTGATTTTAGCATGTAAAATCATGCTACTTAAATTGCATTTTCATTCATGAATGAAAATGCTAATTCACTCTTTGATAGTAGGTGTCACTTATGGTACACATAGCAGCACTGCACTTATAAACACTACTTTAACCATTTCCCCGTCATTGACGGAAATTTCCGTAATTTATGAGACAACACTTCCCAGCTATTGACAGAAATTTCTGGCTTTCAGTGTTTTCACTGTTATACGGTAGTGGGCGCTATTTGACATCTTCCGAAAGAGTATTAAATCTCTTGATCAGAACACAGGTGAAGAAGAAGCAGAAACAAGTGATAGCATATGTAAGCAGATGCATATGTAAAGTAACGCAATCATCAACATTTAAACAGCATATAAATCAAAACTGCCTAATGTTACAGAGTGAAATGTTGACCCAAGGTGTTGATGGACTTGGTTCTACTCTACTTGATCTTGATCATCATTCTGAATTCGATACAGACCTAGTCTTTGACAAACGATTTTCTCAGCTTTTTGTTCAAAATGTTGCTTTTTTTTTTACCTACCCACATTCAAGTGTTGCTAAAAAAAAATGCGTAAAGCTAGAATAAAACGTTAATTTTTTTTGTCGTTTAAAATCAGAGGGGCTGTTCTTTCTTTTAAAATATTTCATGTTCAGATATTCATACAACAAAATATTCTGGGGGCCATGAAACTTTTGTGAAAATGATCAAAAAACCCTGGTGGTGGCTGGAAATAAAAATATAAAAAAAGCTTCGCGAACAGTGAGCTTGCTGTGCCTGGTACAGAATTTTCTCTCCTTGTTGCTTCCATCTTCAGCGTGTCCCCATCTCTGGCCTGTGTTAACGTCCCTTTTATTAATTGCTATAGCATCTTTAATTGTTTTTGTGTGTCCCTGCAGGCTATCCGTGTGTTCTTCATGCTGCGCTCCCTGTCCCTACAGCTGCAGGGTGAACCAGAAACTCAACTTCCTCTCACCCGACCGGAGGATCTCATCAAGACTGACGATGTGCTTGACCTCAGTAAGGCAGAATCACAGAAACCTACAAATGAGTCTGTCTTGCAAATCTAATGTGTTTCTGTTTTCAGAGCTCAACTGGAAGGATTTTTCTTCTATTAATTCAGATTTTTATTGGCCCTGCCCAAAAATTTTTTTACTTGCCAAACAGCAATACAAATATTTTCTTTCTTAGCATTTATGCAATATCATAATCTGCTTTTGGGATTTATAGCTGAAATCTAATAAATCCTACCTCACTTATAACATCCTGTCTTAGCTTTAAGTTCCTGTCTTAACACCACCAATTTTCATGTTAATCTTTGCGATAGCTTGATAACTAACTTCCACAGCTGTGTGATTCACATAAACTGAATTGTGTGCCAACTCATTTTTCAGTGGTATCAGATAAAGTGCAGTTAGATAAAGATAAAATGGCAGCCCTTTGCTTGATTCTTTTAATAGAAAAAGAACATGAAGTCGATATATTTCTTGTGAACTGTGACCATCTTCTTGGTTTTGAGTTCCATGTTATGACCTTCCTCGTTGTATCTCACACTCAGTCACAGTGTTTACCACACATGAAATCACACTCGTCGCCTATGCACCTCTTTCATGCAATGCAATCTGTGGGTTTGTACTGTTAACCGATTCTCATTTCACTCCTGATGTGTTGCATGGAAGCCCCTTGTCTCAGCTCCTCTAGCTCAGTTCTTCTGTCCAGGTGTCCTGGTTAACTCAGGCCCTCTCACTTTGACAGGTAAGAGGGGGTGTGTGCAAGCTAACTGACTCAGACCTTCCACTGTTACCTAGGCCTTTGCTAGAGCTGGTGCAGCCGTTGTGGGCAGCAGCCTTGAGCTCTTCCAGTATATCTCATGTCTAACAGTAAGGCTGCTTGAGAAGCACCTACAGGCTGGGTCAGAGAGTGGGCAGAATGGGCCCTGGAAGTGTGAGCAGGTGGGAGGAAGCTCAGATTTGGCTGCCAAATCAACCCACTACAGCTTCCTGTCTCACAGCCGTTTGCGCATAAAAGGGTTAATGCACAAGCCGTGACATCTGGATAACTGTTTGCGTTGTAGGTTTGAACCTGTTGATTCACTAGAATTCACAAATGTGGTAGAGCAATATTCATTTCAAAGAGAATATTGGTCAAAGAAGGTCAAAGAGATGATCATTTTAAGTCTGGCATTGAACTTGGTTATTTAAGTACAGTGTGGTCCAAATGTCATGAGATCACATTGAAAATCGGGGATTCAAAATCTAAAATTTAAATGTGCAATGAATAAAGTTCTTTGTTTTGAAAATGTCAAAATCCAAAAAATGAATAACTTTGATTCAGATGAATTTGTGAACTATTTCTTTGTTTTGAACGTTTCAAAATCCTAAAAACAAATCATTTGAATCTAATGAATCATTCAGACGGAAGTTGTGAACCATTTCTGTGTTTTGAAATATTTTAAATGCTCAAAATGAATCATTTTGATTTAAAAGGAATTCAGTGAATCATTCAGAAAAAATGGTAAACCATTTCTTTGTTCAAAATCCTAGAAACCTTAAATAAGAAATATTTAAGATTTTGCACTCCCATTTGTAGGTCACTAATCATCAAATTTGTGACAATAAATTTGGATCATTCTCAAATCATTGAGGATTCTTAAATCCTGCTGGATAACATTTTATACAAATCTTTAGAGTTCATGCAGCATTTTCTCTAGTGGTTTCAAACTTTTGGACCCCCACTGTATGTCTATAAAGCATTTTACCTCATAAAATCATCTCTAATTTTCCTATCTGGAAAATCTCTTGTACAGCCCCTACTTAACAGTAACTGCTGTTTATAGCTGGCATGTCTTGCAACCTCATGATTTGTGATAACATTGGCCTTTTGATGTCCTTTTCAATGTGAATCCTGGAATAGCTCATCAGTGAGTGGATGAGATGGTCAGACAGATTGGTAGACAGATCAGAGACAGTCAGACAGATAGACAGACAGATCGACCTGAGAAACTGACATGCTACTGATCTGTGTTATTTTTAGATGTGCAGGAAATGATGCATACATGCAACACCATAGAAGCATCACAGCACATTGTGTGAACTTGCATGAATCCTTGCTGAATATTTTCCACTCTTTGCTGTCAGTTTTTTTTTGTAACACATTAACTGAAAGACCTACAACCACATGTTCTTTTTTGTTCTTCTTGCTTCCTTTTTTGCATGCATACACATAATGATTAATTCACATGACATGTGAACACTTTCTGTGGAAGTTCTCAGAAAAAATGTCACACCTTAAGTCACATGGTACTTTTGCATGTAACACCTCACCCCCACTTTGGTTGAGAGCAGATATCTTTTCTATTAATGGGATATTAATAAAATACACATGCACATTACATTTTCTCTTGAAGTTAAACAGGATGTAACTGTCCTGAGTCTATTGATGATTTCAGTTGGTGGTCTGGATGGTCTGATTTGGTTACTCATATACATACGGGGTTAAAGTGAGTTTGCTCTGCAGTAACTACAATTATCCTGTGTTTAAGATTATTTTCTAATTTTCTAGATTATTTGGGGCCATTCACATGGAACATGGTTTTTCATTCCACTGCACTACTTTTCCATTGTTTTTCAATGTAAAAACACACACTAGATGGACATGTTTGACTGTTGCGCTTGCATCTCGCGTATTGTGCTGCATTGTGTGCAGGACACAGCGTTCTAACAAAACGGCGCTCAAGTTAAAAATTCGACTTTTAAAATACACATCTCGAGACCTTGTATTTTTCCCAAATTCCACTGCCCACGTCTCATGTTTTTCTAAAGCAAAAATATGTTCTGTGTGAATGTCCCCTTAATATTTGACTTTTACATCATGATTCATGAAAGACCTAGAAATATCAGGTAATGTTAATATGGCGGGCAAAGATATCAGAAAAGTGGACATACTGTAAATGTTTTGTTATAATTTGGCCTAAAAAAAATACCTTTTTCAGATATACACTGCAGATTTAACATTGATAATAATTATAATCTTTCTTGAGCAGCAAATCAGCATATTAGAAAGATTTCTGAAGGATCATGTGACACTGAAGACTGGAATATTTTAAATTGTAAAATTAGTTATTTTAAATTGTAATAATATTTCACAATATTACTGTTTTTTTTTATTTTTATTCAAATAAATGCAGCCTTGGTGAGCATAAGAGACTTCTTAAAAAAAAAAATATATATATATATATATATTTAATGTACCAATCCCAAACTTTTGAACTGTAGTGTGTATATATATATATAGCACTGGTGCAAATATTTGGTTTGTTAGGAAATTGTTATTTTTATAATATTATTTTCAATTAATCCGTAAAATCAAATTGATCTGAATGATTCTTCAGATTTGTTTAATCAAAATGATTTTTACAATAGTAATCACAATTATCAACTATTAATAATCAACATTAAAAAAAAATCTTTGAAGACATCTTAAAAGTATCAGAAGAGTCAATAAATGTACAGAATGTAGAAGATATCATGGTTATGTTTTGCTTTAACTTATTTTGTTGGCTTTATTGCCTCGTGATATCAATTAGTGAGGGGATTCTTTTGATAAAGGTCATTTTAATGGATTGGTCAAACTGGTTCCCAAATGTTTCTGAATGATTCATTAGATTTGCTCAAAATGTATTTAGTTTTTTTATGAAGTCACCCAGTTTCCACATAATAAGCATGTCATTTATAAGCTCTGAAGCTCATGCTCTTTGTTCGGTCTCCTATTTTAAAATACAATTTTTTAATGAATCAACCAACATTTTTGACTACCGGTGAAGTGCATCCCGAGTTCCCTTAAGGATACGAGATTCCATAGAGCTGGTATGCATTATGGTATTTGTGGCTTTAAAAATGCAGAACTACTGAGCCTCAGCTGTCTGATTAACAAGTCAAACTGTAACTACATGGAAGTGGGTATTCCTTGGAATAACAGCAGATAATTTTCCCCAGCGGCAACATAATTCTTTGTCATCACAGTTGGCTATGGGTTAAAAGGAAGAGCAGCCCTTACTCTTTCAGTTCTGAAGTAATTCCTCAACCCATCAGTGTGACTTCTAAGGAAGTGCAGAGCACAAAGAGAAACTGGTACCAAGTCATAGTACCTCAGTTGTGACGATGCTGTTTCAGTTATTAGTAGTTCAGTTGGTCTGAAACCAACTTCAAACATTCATGACCTACCTCCCTTATTTACCCCTCCCCTTCTTCCTTCACCTCCTTCTCCGCCCACCCTGTAGCTGCGATTATACTGTGTTGGTCATGACTCATTGGAGTGTTTTTGAAAACTCCCGCATGAGTGCAGTCTGATTTCATGCCAGGTCTCTTTAATATGATTAAATTCACTCAGCACTGACATTTTCTTAACATTTTGTAATAGGAAATGCATGACTATATTAAAATGTGCAAGTCCTTATGTTTTAAGCGAAATAGATTAAATGGAATTGAAATTAAATTGTAATTCTAAATTTCCTAAACATGTGATCAGAGGCTACTAATAGAATGTGGTATTGTGTGTGAGGCAGATCTGGACTTGTATATTTGGCGAAATTTTTCATCTGAGTTTGTTTTAATAGCTTGAAGTGGTTGCACAGTGTAAACTTTGACCTTTATGACTTGTCTGACTGATTTATGAAAGTTTTTTGAAGGACCCTTGGAATTAACTATCCATTATTTATTTAACCGTAAACAAAAGTGTTTTTTGTCCTTTTTCTCTTCTAGATAACAGCGATCTTATTGCTTGCATGGTAGTGAGTAAAGATGGGGTTCAAGCTCAGCGCTTCCTGGCTGTTGATGTGTACCAGATGAGTCTTGTGGAACCGGATTCAAAGCGTCTTGGCTGGGGTGTTGTCAAGTTTGCTGGCCTCCTGCAGGTCTGCTTCATTCCTACACTGCAAACATGACGCTCAAACAAAAAAAGTGCACTTTTGCCACATTCTTGTCAAGACTGTGATGTTTATGCTCAGAAGTGAAGTCCTCTGTCAGATTTTGAAGTTAATGCATGTACCAAAGGAAGGTATTTAAGGGCTCGTCTCGAAAACCAATTTAAAAAATCTCATAAATCAGTTTTTTGGCTGTTCAGAGTTGCAGAAATGCATTTATACTGCCCTGAACAAAGTGCCCCAATTTGAAAGCGAGATTCAATTCATATAATTAATGTCCAGCCAACTTAATATTTATGAGTAAAGCCTCAGAGGATTTGTAAACTACATTACAATGTAATCAACACTTTATATTAACTTTCAATAATATCATTATATATTATTTTATATGACAGATTACTAATTCAAATACATTAATTTATAATTTAATATAATATAAAATATTTTTTTAACTTGTAAAAGAATGTCATGAACTTTTTTGATTTTATGAATTAAGTAATGATACTGACATTACTTAATTTTAATATGGGGACATGAGTGTTCATAAACTATTCCAAGCAACCCATATGTATGAAATACCTTTAAACCAGCTGTTAAGCACCCTACCTTGCATAAATGTGATAATAGGCTGGGGTGAAATCAAATCAACTGTAATAATATAATGTCACTTTGTGTATCACATGATATTTTCAGTTAAAACTGATTAGTGCTTAATTTTTGAACAAAAGTAATCATAATTAGGCATTTTACAATTTGTTCTTTTTAGGAAGGCTTGGTCTTTAGTGACACCATTCAGCTTTTTGTTAGCACAACAATTATGACATTATTTATAGCTAAATAATTATTGTGAGATGAAAGGAGTGATAGCAAGTCATGTTATAGACATGTTAAGACAGTGTTATAGGAACGCCCAGAGAAAAAAAAAAAAAGCAAGTGCAAATAAGTAAAATAAAATGAACAAATAAAATGAAAACAACAAAAATACAAATTATATACTTTAAAATACTTTTTGCATTTTTAGTCTTAGAAACCAAACTTCCTGCATAAATTGATGACTCAATTTGAATCATCTACATATGTTCACAGGACATGCAGGTTTCAGGAGTAGAAGACGACAGCAGGGCTCTGAACATCATCATACACAAGCCCACGTCTAACCCTCACGCCAAGCCTGTGCCCATCCTGCAGGCTAACTTCATCTTTGCAGACCATATTCGCTGCATCATCGCCAAACAGCGACTAGCCAAGGGCCGTATCCAGGCCAGGCGCATGAAAATGCAGAGGATTGCAGGTCAGGCCTTGTCTGCTTTTTAACTGTAAACTGCCTTGAAGACAAAGCCATAAACTATTTTTTTACAGCAGCTCGTATCTGTTTATAAATTATACTTTCTCAGACCTCCCAGCTGTTGTGCAACAACACAACAGCTGGGACTTTAGTTATACTTTAACAGGCCTGAATAACATTTCAAATGAATGGATGCCAGGTGCTTTACAGTGAATTGTACCAATTTCCAGAGACAAGGAATTTCCTTTTATCTTGGATTTTTTACCTTTAATGCTTGTTTTAATTTGTAGCTGGAGAAAAATCTGTTAATCAAAAGCCGCTTTTCCACTGTCGGGCAAGTGGGAGCCAGGGCTAACAGAAGTGGATGTTAGGTCTTCACGTACAGACTTAAGACTCCACATCGATGTCTGACCAATGATTAACGATAAAAATAAAAGTTACAATGACAGTAATTTATTCATTTATGTCAGTAGTGCACCTCAATCAAACTGGTATTTATCATTATTTCACATAAAAAGAGAATACATACTTATTGCGTCGTTTATTTGTGATCACAGGAATGCAGAATACCACTCCGATAGGGCTTTTAAGTCCAAAGACTTATCAATTAAAATATCATATGTTTAATGTCACATTTCTTTACAAAGAATGTGCGTTTCTATTAGATTTCTTTTAGGATGTTTAAGCGCTGTCTTCCGTCTCACTATACTGATCCTTTCAGCCTCAGCAATAGAGGGAGTTTACCGGTGTATATGTAATTTAACACATATGCGGATGCAGAAGTCTGGTATCAGCAAATGCACAGGGAAAAGACAGATGTAATATGAAACCTAATAAATACATAATTATAATCATATATGATTTGTTCTAAAATCATATATGATATGATATGACGTTCTTAACACGTGGTCCCTGGTATTTTCATAAGTATACTGTAAGTTTATTATGACAATGATTTGCATAAGTAGGCTTTAGCATGACAGAAATATATTTCTGCCTCACACGGTGATCAGAATCCCCATCAGATCGCAATCAGAAGTTATCTCAGACACTTGCTGGTGCGTTTTGAGCTTAAACTTGAGGTTAAAGGTTAAATGTTGAGGTTAGCTGGTAGCCTATTATGATTACATGGGAAATAAGCAGCGGTGTTGACCCTCTCCTGACTCAGGTAAACCCCACCTTTGTTCATAACCACTCCTCAAGCCCCAGTTGGCACGCTTTGGACCAAGGTATTCTGCGAGCCAAAAACCCTGGCCATTTGGCCCCGAGGAAGCCCACACCAGGCCCGGTCAAGCCCTAGAAGTGACAGTGGAAGGGCGACTGGCCCTGTTACGCACTAGCACGCTTTTGGCCCGACAGTGGAAACGTGGCTCATGTCTCAATCACTTCTTCTTTATTTTGCTTATGTTCTCTTTATAAACATTCATCCTCCAGCTCTATTGGACCTTCCTGTTCAGCCTTCCACAGAGGTGCTGGGCTTTAGCCAACCATCTGTTACATCATCTCTGCCTTTTCGCTTCTATGACCAGTCCAGACGCGGCCCAGCGTTCACCTCCGTAGATAAAGTTCCAGGTAAATGTGTGAACGATTATGAGGAAATCACAGAAGATTAAAGGGATAGTTATATAAAAAAAAATGTCCTGGCTCTTCCAAGCTTTATAATGGCAGTGAATGGAGGATAAGATTTTGAGCCCAAAAAAGTGCATCCATTCGTGATAAAAGTAAATCCATACGGCTCCGGGGGGATAATAAAGGCCTTCTGAAGCGATGCGTTTGTGTAAGAAAAATATCAATATTTAAAACTTAATCAACTGAAATAACTAGCTTCCGACAGATGGCCGATTGTATTCGTCTGAAAGAAGAAAGTCTTGAGGCAGAGCGAATCATGGGGTAATTTTCATTTTTGGGCGAACTATTCTTTTAAGAGGCCAGCTGTTATCCACCGGTGCATATTTTCTGTGGAAAATAATTAATACTTTAATTAAGCAAGATTGCATAAAATCGATTAAAATAGTTTCGATAGATAATAATGTAAAAGCCTTTACTATTTAAAAAAAGAATAATTCTTTTGAACTTCTATTAAGTAAAGAATCCGTTTTCAACATTGATAATAATCAGAAAAGTTTCTTGAGCACCAAATCAGATATTATTTGAATGATTTATGAAGGATCATGTGGCAGTGAAGAGTGGAGTACCATCACAGACTCCATTACATATTTATACATAAGTTTATGTATAAAGTATAAATTAAATGTAAGAGTTATTTGAACTTATAAGCTATGCTTTGGTGTATATAATTGCTGAAGTTAATTCAAAAAATTATCTTTTATTGTAGGTTTTTGAGCAAGCTGCTGCGTAATTTTAAAGGTATCAAAAATGCGTTCAGATAACTGTAATCTTTCTGGATGACATGGTTGTAGATGAGTTGTCTTAATATGAAATTTATATTTTCATAAATTTATATTTATAACAACATGGTTCCTGTTTGTTATATTTGTTAAGCTATATTTAATATGTTGTGAAACATTTACCTCCTTTGCATTTTTTGTTTCTAAAAGGGACATGCTGCTCACTCTCTTTGTGGAGATTTGCACAGAAACGTGAATAATTTTCTGAAAAATTGCACATCCTAATTTTGTTTTCCCCAGAATTTCTCTAGTGCTTCAAGTTACAGTTCTGTTTTGTCTGAGGTTTCTAGGTAACGCTTCCTCTCCGCCAGCTGTGATTTTGAGCTGTCAGTATGCAGCCCTTATTTAGACTTTTGGTTCCAGAACAGTGGGTAATTCAACAAGTGATGTGATGACTATATATATCTATATATATATTAACACCCGTCAAATGCTGGTGAAAATCCACTGTGGCGGGTAACGCATATCAACACACTAGCCAATTTGGTGGGTTATGATTCATAATTTATGTTCTATCACTTGTGCTATCAGACCCCTTCTCCTAAAAGGTGCCTCAAACATTAGAAAAGCAACACGTAAACTGTTAACGTGTGTTTACGCAAACACGTAAACACTGAGAGAAAGTTCAAAATTCTAACACATTGTTTTCTATGACCGTACGCAAACTGGTGGCACTACGGCGGCCGTGTACAACTACGACTTACTCACAATAGTTTTACATTAAAATACAATGATTTAGGACAAATATATGTATGTACTGACTTCACCCTAGAATATTGTGTATTGTGCATTTTTCAGAAACAGGTTTGTTTTTGTGGCTTGAATAAATATGCTTCATATAGAGAAATAATATTGATCACGATTTTCTTTTCGCTGTTTTTTCAAATACCTTAATTCAATCTCATTGACACCACTTTGTTCATTCTTGAAGTGAACTTTTGCCTGTATTGTGATTTACTGTTTTGGACTGCCTCCTTGAACTTGAACGCGAGTACAGAACCGGTTAACGCTCCACCAGAGCCCTAGGAGACAATTAACCCATTCTCATAAATGCCGCATGTCCAAGACTTTTGGGCAAAAAAGCACCCTGTCTTTATGGCTACGTGCAGGTAAACTTATAGCAGTTATAAGAGAAGTCACAGAGAATTTAGTTTTTATTTCCATTTTATTTCATTTGAATGACATCCGCAAAAAATGATTGACTGTCCTAAAGCTAAAATCAATTCAATGATTCAGAATCTGATTTAATAATAAATATAGTTAAATCTAAGCAGTGACTTTGTTCATCTGGATTATTTATGATATTTATGTTTTAGCTAGTAGAAGTTCTGAATGACTGGTAACTTAAAAATGTAGTAGCCAAATTGGCTGATGAGAGACACAGTTCATTTCAAATCCTGTTTAAATTGGTTGGACAATGAAACTGAAACACTGGCAATTAGTGTTGGAGGTTTCACACCTACAGTATATATGCACAAGCTTGCGGCTAATCTTCAGTGATTTTACATTCCATCAGTAAGATCAGAGTGTGAGGGTTGAATTAGCAGAGCAATAGTACAGCTGTACATAAAATATTGCAATCCACACAACATAATGGGAGACATATCCGAGTTCAAAAGAGGACAAATTGTTGGTGCTTGTCTCGCTGGCTCCTCTGTGACCAGGACAGCAAGTCTTTGTGGTGTATGGATAGCTATGGTATCCCACCACAAAGGACACGAACCACATCCAACAGGAGTAACTGTCGACTCAAATAGGAAGCTCCCTGAAGGGGATGTCCAGGTATTAACCCGGATTATATACAAAAAGCATAAAAACACAGCTGCCCAACTCACTGCAGAATTAAGGGGCTGTTTACACAACACCGTTTTTTAACTAAAAACTTAAAACTGCGTTTTGGCCGTTCATTTACACGACAACAGCGTTTTGGGTGCCTGGAACTTTTGAAAACAGGTTTCAAAGTGCAAGTGTCTCAGTGTAAACAACAAAAACGCCAATATCTGAAAACGATGTTGTCATGCACATGCGTTTTACGTGTTCAATCTATAGTGTTTCTTTGTCATCTAATGCCCTGGCAGCAGAATACATTGGTTTTTGTCGTTTTCGCGTATCCGTGTGAATGGGGATCATTTGATGGTGTCGTCTGTACGCGTAAAACTCAAAGGAAAAACTTTTTAAGCATTTTAAGCATATCGTTGTCGTATAAATGTACCCCTAATGGTTGAGGAATGCCTCAAAATCCCTCCGACCACTGTGCAGCTCTTGCATCTGTCATTCCCATGATGAATTGGTGCTGAATCCCCCCCCCCTCAAAAGCCCCCTCACTACAAAGAGGAAATCTCTCAATATTTACAAAATGTATCGATACTTTCAGATTTGAGTAGGATTGTGATGCTCTTAATTTCACAAAAGTTAGTTCTCTGTTTAGGGAAACAGATGACTAATAGCTGTCTCTCAGTCTCTTTTGATGACGTGTTGTTGGTTCAGGTAAAAGAGATTGTGGTTCCCAGAACTCTTGGTGTCATGCCGAGTGTTTTAAAAAACCTTGACCTGTTATTTGCCTGCCGCTGGATCACTTTAAGGTTGTTCTCATTTGTACCAAAATTTAGGAATCTAATCTGACTAGTGTTTCAGTTATCAGCAAGTAAAGGTGTGTATTTGTTTGTGTATATAAAGCTGCTTTATTTTCATCTCTTTTTTTTTTCTTTTTTTTTTTTTTTGTTTGAAAACAGAAATATTTTGACAAGATAGGGGACAAGATGTTTTTATCAGTAAAACAAGTTTAATATTGAAAGTATCGCACTGATTTGTCTGTCAGTGTCTTAGCGATCTATATGTGACCATGTGTTTTGTTTTCCAGGTTTTGCAGTTGCCCATGTTGCGCAGCACAACCCCACATCAACTTCTTTCACCTCACCACCTTCTAGTGGCCCCACCGGCCCCTGTGACTTTGTCACATCCAGCAGCACATCCACACACACCGCAACACAGAGTCAAACAGGTAAAACATACAATTACACTCATTCCACTCCCTTCTCTACTTTTGCTCAACCACCCCATTTGATTATCAACTGCTTTTACTGAAAAACCAAAACACTTCACACAAATGCTACAACACACCCTCCTCTGAATCTAAGCACCTCCACATGTGTATCAGGTTTGCAAAGAAGCAGATGGCATAATCATTTTTGTTTTCTCACATAGTAGATCAGACTTAATAGACTAATGATATCCACAGTAAAAAAAAAAATTAAAACTATTATTTATTTTCCTTTGTATATTTTCAGCAAACAGTGCTGGTCATTGTGTCTCGCATCATCATATGTCTTTCTGTCAGTCAGTCAGTCACCACATAAAGACAGTGATCTTGATTATGTTCCGCAAGTTTAACACTAGGTATGCGTTTCCACAGATCTGGAATAAGATTGGAGTTCTTAAAGGGATACTTCAGGATTTAGCATTAAGCTTTGTATTAGTAGGAAACCTGTAGTATTTTCGAATTACCGTGCTTTCCACCCTCATATCCCCCTGAGACGAGAGATTTATGTATTTTTTGTCTGGAAAAAATCCTCCGATGACGCAAAAATCGTCATTTTGCGTCATCGGAGGATTTTCTGGCCAGAGGCTAAAGACTACAGCCAGTAGAAGGCGTTGTTCCGCATGTTTTCAACCCGCCCATAGGAGGTGGGATCTCACTCACAGAATGTACACATAGTGTCAGCTTTGGAAGCTAAGCTAGCAGGCTCTTGTTCTGTGGAGAAAACTGAGTAGTAGGAGAAAGCTGAATAGTAGGGGTTACCGTCCTCCTTTTCCCGGACTTGTCCGGCGGGCGAGATCGTTCAAAATGTCCGGGATTCGGCTTTTGCTTTTTGCGGTCGCCATTCATTGTTTACATGCACACCTTTTGTTTCAATCGAACTGAATTCATTCTGATTGGTGAGTCTGAATGTAGTGTTTACATGAACGCTAAACAAGTGATCGGTTGATGTGCGTTTTACCATTGCTAAGAAAATTCCCGCTCCTCCGTGAGAGATGCGAGTCTGCGAGACCGGCGCGTCTCAGTAATGACGCCACCGGCCTCGCGCCTTTTTCCCCCGGCCGTCAGCCTCGTCCTGCTCGCCACAGTAAACATAATGAATGGCGACTGTAGAACGCAAAAGCCGAATCCCAGACATTTTGGGCTATCTCGAAATCACGGGCAAACTCGTCACGGAGACTCACTAAGTTAGTAGCCTAACCTTCTTGTTGTTTTCAACTGCGCTCTCTAACCGGTAGGAGTGGCCTCCTAGGGCAGCGAAGCAAGTGCATTCTGGGAGTTGTTGTCTTTCATCCACATAAGCCAAAAATACATTTTCTGGCTTTTCTCAGGCTAGAAAGCTCCAAATTCAAAAATTTCTTCACATTTCTTCTACATAAATGACCTATTTTAAATACACATTCATCTTTCCAGTGGTGAAATATCCCTTTAAGTTAATAATTGCAATAATTGCATTGCGACTTTCATTTATGCTTTCAAGGTAGATATGTTATCAGTTTCTTCCTACATTCCCTGGGAATTGAACCCATGACTTTGGCATTCCTAGTGCTAATGCTTTACGGTTTGAGCTACAGGAATTTAAATTCTTGAATTGCAATTTATTATGATTGTGCAATCCCTAAAAAACATTTTATTAAAGGCAGCATGACATGGAAGTTGAAATAGTCTTTTCTTCCCAATTCCCTCAGTGAAACGGCCTCTGGAATAAGAAAAAATGTAGGGCGGGATTTTAAACTCTGTCCCAGTAGCTTTTACAGTGTCAGTTTTATAGTCGCACCCCTGTAAATGAAGATTTTAAACTGCTGCAGCAGTATTATAGCTGTATGATTAAAGCCCATTCATAACAACAGCAATAACTATTAATATAGAGTTTGAATAATCATTCTTGAGAATAGGGAAGTCCACACCACATCTATACCAATAATGATATTATTGGAATCGCCTCAGCTGATGAATGGTAAAAACATTGACAGCTAATCAGAATCCATCCGACTTTATAGAGCACAAGCGTTTAAAGTGTCAGACGATATAACTGCAGCACGTGCTTGCTTATAAGAGACAGATCGTTATTCTTGCGTTGGTGTGGACACTAATATAGTCATCTTCATATTTATCGTTCTTGGTGTGAAAGGACCTTAGGACTCATGTTTCTATACTCTTCTATACCTTCAAAGCCTCACAGCTCATACTCTAATTCTTTGCTAATTCAAGGGCATGTATGCATGATTGAATGTGTATATACACGTAATTACATGTTCTTTCCACTTCATCCTTGTGAGCACTTGTCAGCTAGCCATTTTTGGCACATTTAGAAAGAAATTCTAGGGTAAGCAATGGTCAAGTAGATCTTTCAGTGGAAGACTATTTTACAACTTAAATGTTCCCCTTAAGGGTCTCTCAGGAATTAAAGGATTAGTTCACTTCAAAATGAAACTTCTGTCATCATTTACTCACCCTCATTTACTCACCCTCAAGAAATTCACCCTGTATGAATTTCTATCTTCTGCTGAACACAAAGGAAGATATTTTGAAGAATGCCAGTAACCAGACAGTTGATACCCCGTTGACTTCCATAGTCATTTTTTTCCTACTATTGAAGTCAATAGGGTACATCAACTGTCTGGTTACTGACATTCTTCAAAATATCTTCCTTTGTGTTCAACAGAAGATAGAAATTCATACAGGTTTGAAACAACTTGAGGGTGAGTAAATGATGACAGAATGTTCCTTTTGAAGTGAACTAATCCTTTAATGTGTTTGCTGGGTATAGAACAAGGGTCCCTGAGAGACTTTGTTCACCTCTAAAGTTCTGTGTAGCCATTGGCTGCTTTATCTCGCTCTCTGCCTCCCACACTGCAATTCTGAGCTGAACACTGGTGGTCGGGTATGGTTTTGGAAAAACCTGAAAGCTCAAAAAGTCTTCACACCACAAGAGACCAGGAACCAATCATTTGGCTGCTTCTCTGAACAGAGGAGTGGAGTATTGTGGCCTCTGTGAAGTCTCCTACAGATTACTTTCTTGTGGCGGGGGCGTTTAACTAATACGGTCATGGGCTTTTTTCTGTTTCTTTCACTATGTATCTCTGTTCCTTTTACACTCTGAATCACTATAATGATCTATTTTGAAATACAGTGACCTTTTGGGGTTTGTCTGAAGTGAAACTGTCCATATTTAATAATTTAATAATAAATACAAATTGGACAAATAGTCTTCTGAAGTCACATGAATAAGTTGTTTCAATAAGGGCCACTGTCACAAACAACAGAGTGCAGCAGTGTGAGCTGACCACATTCACTGTTTGTTAACGCCTCGTGGGGCGGTACATCTTTGAAGAGAAGTTCTTAGAAACAGAAGCGGCGGTAGCAGATGACGTATTGTTTTGAAGGTGTGGATTTGTGGTGAGACTGACATCGATTTCTTCCTCGGTACATGTCTGTTATGACAGAGACGGTGTAGTGTAAGTGTGGTTGCACGTATGCAACCTGCATAGAGTTAAAGTCAACAAGAAATTCAAATGGACCATTTTTGCCTTCTTAAAACATGTTCCTGGTCTTATTGTGCACATTTCATGAGTGCATGTTATTCCAAATCAAATTAATTTGTAGTGTATCAAAATGTAATAAAAATGGTCTGCCTCTCATTTGTATTGGCTCATTACAGAAGTAAAATGGATTTTGAAGGGTGCTTTATATGTTGACTCTACTAAATTTTATTTGTGCCCCTTTTCCTCTTCTATTAGACAGCTAGATATAGGGAAGAGTCACGAAATCATTGGGAGAGAGAGTAGGAATAGGATCAAGATATTTTTCATGCTAGACTCGAACCCAGATCACCTGCATGAGCACCAAGGCTAAACATTTTCTGAGCTAGAGTGCTAACCAATGAGCTATAGAGTTCAAATCAAGCTGTCACCATAATCTTGCTTTGTTTCCCTATGTAGGTGTAAAATAGCGTGCTTTGCATGTAATGCTAATTGATAATATCCTTTGGGTGTAGGTTTTGCTCCATGCACCCTTCAGATTAGATGCTGTAATTAATGTCTGTAGGATGCGCTCTGATCTGTCCCTCTGTTCTCTAGTCAGGTCTGGCAGGGAAGGCCGGAGGTGCGTGTTTTCTCTGTCAGAGGATGACAGGCACGGTGGAGAATGGGTTTAGAGCTCCAGGCAGACGTAACAGGCATGTCCGTGTGACGCTTTAATGTAGATTGACCATGCAGAGTGGCCCCCTTAGTTTCCAGTGACTGGCATTGTGCTACTAAAAACTAAAGGTGTGTGTGTGTGTGTGTGTGTGTGTGTGTGTGTGTGTGTGTGTGTGTGTGTGTGTGTGTGTGTGTGTGTGTGTGTGTGTGTGTGTGTGTGTGTGTGTGTGTGTGTGTGTGTGTGTTCATGTTTTTCTATCCTGGTGGGGACTTCAACCTGAATGCACACAGACTCATGGGCACTCATGTCACAGTGGGGACCTAAATTGAGGTCTCCATGGGTAAACAAGCTTATAAATCATACAGAATGAGTTTTTTTGGAAATGTAAAAATGCAGAAAGTTTTCCGCGATGGGTAGGGTTAGTGTAAGGACATAGAATATACCGTTTGTACAGTATAAAACCATTAAGTCTATGGAGAGTCCCCACAAAGATAGTAAACCAGACGTGTGTGTGTGTGTAAACATCATTGTAGAAACTGTGAAACTTGTCTTTAGAAGTGCATGGTATTATCAGGCTGATGACATCCAAAGACTCTATGAATTAATGCCTCCCTAGATCCTGTTTTTCAGCCCTTCAGTTTTTTTATTGTTCATCTTTTCACTTCCATGGCTGTCTGCCAGTCAGGTTCCTCTTTTTACATTCACATAATTATTTTGGGCAGACATCCATCTATCTATATGTCTGTCTGCCTGTCTGCTTTTCTACTATCTAGCCATCTATCAATCCAACCAACTATCCATTTATCTATCGGTCTATCTAGCCATCTGTCTATTATTTGACCTATCTAGGTCAGATAGAACGTCAGATACACGTTTCTACCTGTTTGTCCCTCTACCTTTCTTCCTGCCTATCAATGTATCTAGCCATCTATCAATCCATCCTGTCTGCCAATCATCTCAGCAGAACTTATTATCTCACACATTTATCTACCACAGCACACACAAACTTAGACACATTACAAACAACCTAACAAAGCTAACATTCTCCTCCTCCACACTGTCTGCATTACTGCCTTTGACTTGTTTGCCTTTTCAGTATGAATAGATGTTTCTGCATGTGTGTAACACCCCACTCCTCCATAAGTAAGGAGAGGCTTGTGTGGGATTAACCAACCCTGTTCTCCCTGTTTCAGGACTTTCCCTGGCGCCCAGCCTCACCCCTGCACCGCAACCCACCATCTCCCTCCTGTCTAACAATGATGCCGAAACGCTGAGCGTGGACTCCTTGACCCTGCTGCCCCCCGCCGACCCGCCTCGCCTGCGCTCCTTCAGCACCCAGTCCTCAGTCCAGGATGCGGATGAGATTATTTCTGCTGGCCAAACAGAGGATGACCGCATGGTAGCGCTAGACGCACAGTCTCAAGACGACAGGAAGGATATTCCAGTCATACCAGAGGAAGATGAGGCATCTCCTGAGTCTGGGCATTTGCTTTGTGAAGAAACAGAGGATTTGACGAAGGTTCAGAGGGAGGTACCTATGACTCAGCCCGAGACAGACCAAGAGGACAACCCAGACCTGGAGGAGGAGACCGCGATAGACTGATATGTCTAGTGCTGCTAAAACTAAAAAGTACTAAAGAAATTAGGGCCAGGTTACTAAAGCAAGAATTGCATGTTCTATTGATTACTCAATGTGAGCATGACCGATTCTGGTTTGCAGATGCTTTCAGCTTTAGTGATTCGGGCCCTCAATTGTATCTGTGTAGTTGCCGACTGTTTCAACACAGCGGTTAACAATACTTCTCTTCACATCAAAACCATGATGCATTTCAGAGGAAAACGGCACTCTCAGAACAATGACATTATTGTTCATCACGAGTGCTGCTTAAAGCACAGTCTTTTTTCTGTTGTGCATTATTCTTTCTGCTCTGGTGCTGAGGTGTTCCAGCTGTTTCTCTGCATGTGTGTCTGTTTTGTGAGTGTGTGCGCGTATGGTTTTATGATGCTGAGCAGACAGAGAGAAGGGGCGTGTTCGTATAAATATATATCTGAGTGGGTTGGTGGGGATTGCCCGCTTGATTTTACCAGTCTTAACACTGAGGAATGTACAAAGACTTCTGGGTCTATCCAGCGGTGCTCTTTTCTGAAGGTATATTTCATTTGGGTTGAACATTCATTTGCACTTCAATGGTGGGGTTTTTTTAAATAAAAAAAAGCCCTTTTGTGTCATTCTTTGGAGATCGTAAGGAACAGTTAAAGTATGTGCTTAAAATGACCTGTTTTAATTCAGTGCATTTAAGATCATTTAACTCGTGAACTCTTGCTCAGTTTTGGCAGCGTAGGAGGTTCATCCAACCATCCACTCTTGCTCCACCAAGCCTATTTGTATAAAAAATGCTGACTCGCTTTTGTCTGTCACGTTCTAAAGTGAGTTTTTTTTCCATCAGGTGAACAAACCTGATGTAATCGAGTTTCATTCCTGAGCGTTTATGTCACTGCCGTACCTTCATGCGTCTGCTTTCTTTCTGGAAGATTCTGCAATCTGCCGTCACAGGATAAATATGCCTGTTTTCGTTCGTACAGTTACGTCATTAAGTATTTCGAGGTGTTCTCTTCCTTTTTTTAAGGCTGAGGCGAGGTTTCCATTTTTTTTTTTTTTTTTTTTTAGGTGTGTTTTAATGTTCTTTAACACTTAATATTCTAGAGGTCATCAAGAGCTTGTGCTGGACACACTTAATCAAAGCTGGGTATGATGTATTTGTGGTTTCGTTTTACTTTGGTGTGTAATAACAGTAATTCAAGACTCATTTATTTCACTTACAGATTAAAGTAGTTGGACTACCGTCACTAATAGACTGAAATGGAAAATTAATTTTTGGTTTATAGACAGCAGCACATAGAAGGGATCCTCACGCTCTTGCGGTGTGGCACAGATGCAAATGTGTGGTAATCGTGACTGGACGCTTTTCTCTCTAAAGAAACGCACTCACAAGCTTTATCAACGGAGTTTGTAAAATATGACCTTTTAAAGCAATACAATTCTGCATATATCAGTATTTTGAGGTTAAATTCATTGTCGAAAAGGAACGCGGAGGGCATCATAGTTTGTACACAGTGTAAAGATTTGTTTTGATCTAATGTTATAACTAATTACCAAGTCATGCAATAAATTATTCTGATGTACATTTCCGTTGTCTTACCTTTTTTTAATTTCATATTTCAATTAAGTTTTATGAAGAAGCTGAATTTTATTAAACATTAATCTGCAATTAAATCTGTCCCCCCACACTGTTTATCTTTGGTAGTTAATCTGTCAAAATACATGTGCAAATTTCCTGTTCTGGAGAAATATCAACAAGTCTAAGTGAAGTTCCCGATAGTCATCATTTCCTAGAATAGGTGGGCTTCTCTGTGCTTGGGTCTCTTGATGATAGAGGGGAACTGGAATCCAGTTCTTCTTGTGATAGGGTTTATTTAAAATAAAGATTATACATAAATATAATTTTTGGAACTAAGCGTGCGTATTTTATTACTGTGATGACATTTCGTGAAATCCACATTCCTGTGGGAGGGGAAATTGCTAACATGGAAATAAACTCTGAGGTTATTTTCTTTCTTACTGTGTAAAGTGGGCTGTTTATTAGGATGTTATTTGTCTTAGTCCATTTTCCATGCAATCGTACTAAACACTCCCAGAATATGAAGGGGTTTTTCATTGTTTGTCCGGAAACCAGTGATGGATCTGTGCAATACTGAGAAAACTGCATCTCAGTTTATTCTTTTCCCCAGAGACTTTGCATTAAGTTGACCCCTACACTCACTTCCTACAATTAAAGTTTTTTAAGCAGAGATGTTTACAATGAGTGAACGAACTACGTAATTCAAGGGTCCCACTTCTTCTTATCAGCAGATCCTCTTCAACTGAAAATGAATGTCATGCAGTAATATGCTGTGAAACACTTTCAGTTCACCTTCGATAAGCATTTCTGTGAAAAAATAGGCTGCGATGGTCATCACGAATGTGTTGGTTTTCCATAAAAGCATCCGTTGAATGAATAAACGTGGCCTTTGTCTTCAGTGCGGTTCCTCTGGTCTGAGAAACAGGTTGATATGAAACTTATTAAGAGCAACTATAAATGGATGTGCGCAGGCTGAAGTCTCATGAGAGTCTTATTGGCGGGTTCCCTAGAGGTCTTGTTCCAGGAGCTTGTGCTGATAGTGTCTCATGCCTTCTGCTGAAAGCAGTCTCACAGGGGTGATATTTCTAAAGAACACACGCTCACTAACTTGTGGTTTGCATTACACGGCATGTGCCTGAGAGAAGCCATATGACTTGCCACAATACAGCAGCCTGTATTTCACTGTAAATAGATGAGATGGCAAGATTGTTGCGGGTGCTACATTGCAAAGCCATTATAATTACTGATGTTTAGAGTTGTATACTTGCTCATTTTATTTTTCACCTACTAGATTTAAATGTGAAAGGGAATTTTGGGGGCCCCAAAAATCAGTTTGAAAACTAGTCGCAAACCCCTCTTAATGTGATTCCGCATCATACTCTCCCTAATGTTGTTCCAAACCTGTGTGAGTTTCTGCTGAACACAAAAGAAGATATTTTGAAGAATACGGGTAACCAAACAGTTGATGTACCACATTGACTTCCATAGTATGGAAAAGTCATTGGGGTCCATCAACTGTCTGGTTACCAAAAATCTTCACTCTATCTTCTTTTGTGTGCAGCAGAAGAAAGAAACTCATACAGGTTTGGAACAACTTGAGTGAGTAAATGATGACGGAATTTTCATTTTTGGGTGAACTATCCCTTTAAAGCCCTAACATCTGAGAATGCTGTGTGTGTGTGTGTGTGTGTGTGTGTGTGTGTGTGTGTGTGTGTGTGTGTGTGTGTGTGTGTGTGTGTGTGTGTGTGTGTGTGTGTGTGTGTGTGTGTGTGTGTGTGTGTGTGTGTGTGTGTGTGTGTGTGTGTGTGTGTGTGTGTGTGTGTGTGTGTGTGTGTGTGTGTGTGTGTGTGTGTTTTAACACATACTCATTCGATCATTTAAAACCCACCTGTTTGTGTATGGAAAAGGAGGTGAGGGGATTATTCAAAGGTGGTCTCTGTGTGTTCTGTCAGTGTGAAACAAATGTATCTTTGTGAATCAGTAAATTGGAAGTCCTGCCCACATATTCTCAGTGGAGGTCATGGGGACCTTCTACCTTGATGTGGGATGGCAAGAGATGAGTGTTGTCATAGTAACCATTATGTGGGTAGCCATATCACTTGCCTTCCTGGAATTTAGCTTGTGGTCTCAAACATTGTCAATTTACAAAAACCACTCCCAGGGGTCTTCAGCATCATAACCATAAATAGATTTTAATAATTACAGTTTGATCTTGTGTAACGAGTTTCCATAGAAACATCTATCTATTCAATGAGTAGGTTTTGATGTAGTGCAGATAAGCTACTTGCCTTTTCTTTTCATTTAAAAATAAATGACACCAGAGAATTTATTATATATATATATATATATATATATATATATATATATATATATATATATATATATATATATATATATTGCCACAAATATTACCACTATTTTATTTTATTTTATTTATTTGAAACTTTTAAATGAAACTTTTATTTTTAAACTTAAAAAAGAAAAGGAAACAATTTTTCATTAAAAGTTCCAAAAAGTGGCCTTTATCAGTTGAGGTTGTTCTCCGTTCATGAGCGCTCAAAAGCTCAAACCACGGCCGTTTCTATGTGCAGGTTAGCCACACAAGCTTGCGACCAGCCCGCGGTCCCCACAGGCGAAATGGGTTAATGAACATCCTAAATGATGTTTGTCTTTGTTGTTTTTTGAAGATGTTAAAATGCATAATTTTTTGGTGTGTGATGGGTAGGGTTAGTGTTACTTAGGGGAGATAATATACAGTTTGTACAGTATAAAAACCATTACACCTATGGAGAGTCCCCACAAAGATAGTGAAACTGTGTGTGTGTGTTTGTGTGTCTTTCAGTCTCTGCATTTTGGAGGGGAGCATTGCGGTTCCAAAAGGAAATACACCACTCAGGAGCCACGTGTGTGTGTGTGTGTGTGTGTGTGTGTGTGTGTGTGTGTGTGTGTGTGTGTGTGTGTGTGTGTGTGTGTGTGTGTGTGTGTGTGTGTGTGTGTGTGTGTGTGTGTGTGTGTGTGTGTGTGTGTGTGTGTGTGTGTGTGTTTGTGTAAGTTGAGGCCAGATGCAGTGGAGATTAGGGGCACTTCAGGGAAACACAACTGTCTCTTTTCCTGGAAGTGTCTGTGCTCTTTCATGTGTATTAATCACTACAGATGAGCGAAGAAAGACTGATTAACTCTGTACGGCATCACCAGTCAACCTCGGCAAACCTAAACCTTATCAAACAAGGCTTCTGCATTCGGGTTTTCTTTATAAATAGGTAGATTCCTATTTGTGTCATTCGCCTGTGATATAAATGCACTAAGTTAATTGGTAATCTGTGTGTCGAGATTGAAGAAGGGAAATCCCTCGATAAAGTAGCCAATCGGGCACATCGAATGATTCCCCCCTCACTTCCGCAATATGATATCATGATTTCATTAGAATCAGTTAAGTTTTGTCCTCAAAGATAAGCTTCCTTGTAATAATAAAATCTGCTTCCATCGTACTTATGACCTTTGACCTGTTATCATCCGCTGCCTTTGCCAATGATTGATTTGATTCACAACTATGTTTAGTCTGAAAACAGCCCACTTCCATTGTTCTATTAAACAAAATCACTCAGAAAGAGGTCTGACACAAAATACAACACAATCCGAGTGTTACAACTTGCCATGTCTTATCTGATGACTGTTCAGTACAGATCACTTCCTTCAGCCTCGAGTGGAATTCCAAGCAGTGATCTCTAAAGTTTACGTGAACCCCTGATGCCGAGTATTGTTTTGTTCTTAGTCATTTTTCTGTGTAAGCCTGTCAGATGTGTCGCAAAGTTTTATTGATACCATGTACTAGCGTCTCTAGAGATCACAGGCTCCTCCCCATCACACTCCATCAGTCCTCACAACCCTTCATTTCTTGTAAATGTCTGTCTGAGCCATAAGCAGTTTACGGTCACCACAGCTCCGCCTCTCAACCACGCTACTACCTAGATTAATCAGCCTGCTTCAGCACAGAATGTCTGGCCTAAACTTCCTATAAGTCCTCATCTTCATGTCATTTCAGGAATCCAGGTACACTAAGCCTGTAATCTAGTAAAATATACCATTGCTTAAACATGGCATGCCTTATTCTAAGAAAAAGGCGGGTTTTGTGGATTAAGCCAAGATATTAATCTTGTTAGGCAAGGGTGAGGCTCGACTTGTATGTGGGAGACTTAAAGTTCTCACCTACGTAGTTAAATACTAAAAAAGTAAAAGCATATCTAATATTTGTATTATTTTTTTTTACTTATTTTAATTTATGTCTTCTCATTAAACAGTTTTCACTAAGCCTTCCATTGAAATGTAATAGTTTAAAACAGTTTAGTTTGATGTCTAAAGTAGATATGCTTTTCTGTGAATGTTGATCATTTTTTGTAGTTTGTGTGTGTGTGTGTGTATATATATATATAAACCTGTATTCAAGCATTTCCATTCAGGTCTCAGAGTGTATGAATCCCCCAACAAATAAAGTAAACATTGAGATGTTTTAAATTGTTTACAAATATATTTATTCTTTTTATAAAAATTACCTTGAAATATTTCTTTCTGCATAGCAGAAACGTAATAAAAGGAAAACAATATTCCTGTATAGTGTAAACATTCACAGACAATGTAAACTTTCATTGTGCAGTGTTCTAGACTGATATTCCAAAATCTGCTACAGTGTGATTCCTGCGTCCTAAAACAGAGCAGGACCACGAGGAGGAGTCCATCAAGTATCTCCAGAATATTCCAGCAGCGCTTTAATGCAATGAGTCTCATCTTCATAGCGGATGGGGGAAGGCATGGAGGAAGTCTTTGAGGATGGGGTGCACAGGAATGCGGTCGATGTCTTTTCCATCGCATGTTTCAATAATCCGTCTGCGGCACAGCTGCTGCAGGGACTGCACTGGTTCTTTCCTGTAGGGCCTGACGAGACCCTTCTTTGGGGAACTGATGTAGTGTTCCAGCAGTTTGAAAAGACAGTCAAAAGATTCCTTGCTGCCGGTCAGACTGAATTTGGAATTCTTGAAGTTAATCCGGACGCTCACGGGACCGTTTTGTCCTTTGTAACTCAGTGTAAAGAACACGTCTCTCTGACGACTGTCCCGGATCAGGAAAGTTCCGACTGGCTCCTTCTTCAGCTTCAGATGTGCCTCCTCCACAGTCATGGGACCCCAGTAGAAGCCACTCTCCTCTAGCATTGAGGTGGTCTTTGCGATGGTCTTGAAGTCTCTCGCAAAGTTGAAGGGCCTGAAATGTGTCTGGAAAACAGCTGCCAGCTGGCCGGGTCTGGACTTTTGGGATTGGGAGACCTCTGGGGAGGCTTCTGTGCTCGCTTGGGGTTCTTCTGTGCCTTGATTCCCTTCCACTGTACTGTGTGCCACCATCCTACAGGAAAGACCAACTGGTGTGGTCTTCCATACCGTACCACAGGAAGGTCATCTAGATGAGACTCATCTGTCTGTTGAAGAGCAAGTGAAGAACACAGTTAGTCAGCGGCCCCTTCCAAACCCAATCACATGTTGTACTGAACATCACACATCATGGCAACATACATTGCTGGATTTATCTGTTAAATTACAAATCCTTTTCACTTCATTATCAAGGCATTTAACAGTTACGTTAAGTAAGTTTATTTGATTATTTCTATATTTAATATCCGTTTATTTTAAGTGTTTTATATGTTACTATTCCTACATTATACAAGACACTTATTTTATATAAAGTTTACTTCATTGTGACGTACAACAAGCAAGTATATTCATGTAATATACGTTTATTTTAAGTGTTTTATATTTTAGCATTGCTACATTATACAAGACACTTACTGTATATAAAGTTTACTTCACTGGTCTTATTATAAGCGTTACATTATGGCATACAACAAGCAATTATTTCATTTTTAATCGCGCGATTTAAATTAAAAACAGACCGTTAAAACCTTCTAAACAGTAAAGTTAGTTCCGCGTAAATCTTACCGTTTTAACAAATATGAACTCCAGGAGTAGTCAATACAACTTTGCCTTTGACAAACTCTTGTCTCCGCTTCCAAAGTTAGTTTTTTTTTAACTCCCATTGATTGATTTATTCCACCGTTATATCTCGATAGAGATGTCCTCAACTGCGCACAACAGAATCTCTTTATATGTCAGAATGAAGAGACATGCGCTTTGAAACTGTACATATAGCACGAGATGCTCCGCCCATTTCCAGGAATCCTTCTTAACTTTCAGGTTTTTTCTGTGAAATCAATTCAGGATTTAGCCCCTCCTACCGAGTGATATGATAGTATTCTTTCACTTCTCCTTTAAATCTTCATGCATTTCCAAAAAAAGTTCCATTTATACCAAACTTTCAAAGGGCAAGAAAATGACATCTTATCTGAATTATGTAGCCTAGCCTACTTATGATCCACCGTCAAGTGAAGGGTCACATGAATATCCTTATGTCATGTGTGTTTCTAGGCTGAGGTCTATTATACAACTGATTTGCCTGATTCACCCGGACTGGGTCTCTATAAAAAATAGAATTGCATATAGGCTATTATTTATTTATTTATTTATTTATTTATTTATTTATTTAACATATTCTTTTACTTTATGATAACAAATAAAATAAAAATGGCATAAGTTTTATTATTGCTATTGCAATGAACAGGTGTGCAAAAAAAAAAAAAAAAGCTTTTTTTAAAGCAATTTTTTTTTTTTTTTATCACATAGGCCTATCAGTTCATGCATCTAGGGTTTGAACATGTTTATTGTCATACTGTCCATAGCACCAAAAAAATCCACAGCCCATAAGCGCTCAGCCCATAAATCCACAGCTGCGGACCAGGCCAACATTTGTCCATAAGTTTCATTTCTTACAAATAGAGATGTTGCATGACATAAGTATAGACATTCCGATATGGTAAACACTGCACAACATTTGCCTCCAGATTATGTTTAATAGTTTTGCATGCAATATAGGGATTACAATAAGGTTTCATTTGTTAATATTAGTTAATGTATTAACTAACATGAACTACCCATGAGCAACACATTTGTTACTTGTTAACGTTATATAAAAATACAATTGTTCATTGTTTGTTCATGTTACTTGACAGTGCATTAACTAATGTTACCTAATGTTAACAAATAGCCAACAACTTTTGATCATGTATTGTTGAAATGAACAGTAACAAAGATTAATAAATGCTTTAGAAGTGCAGTTCATTATTAGTTCATGATGACTAATGAAACCTTATTGTAAGGTGTTACTATTCATCAATTGTCTGCATGTGCTTTCAGTCGTTATGGCCCAGTAAAGAGGCTTACGTGTGACTTGAGGGTCCATTTAACAAGAAGAATGACATCAGTTTACATCAAAACACGAACTAAATACTTAGTAATTTACTAAAATGAACTGTCCCGACTCTGATTCGTTTGAATGATATCATTGTGAAACTGAAATTCCAGTCATGCAAATTCGAGGGTGTATTTTCTTTACAATGACTTGTTTGCTTTGGAGTAGAATTACTTCTTGTACTTTCGTTTCACTTGTATTTCTCAGAAAGACACATATTTACAGTAGGAGGACCACTAGCGGAGAGTAACGAACTTGCACTTCCAGATCCAGGGAAGAGGAAACAAAAAAAAACAAAAAAACACAGCATGTGAGCTTTTCCCTGAAACAAATCTCTTTATCAAATGGAGGAACTGCTTCAACGTGTTAGGCACATTTGTATTAAATGGCATTTTGGTAAAATGGCATCATCATCATCTGTCTAAGTTTATGCCATCTTCAGATTTCTCTTCAGATATTTACAGTATTGATAGGCCTATATTTTTATTAATAACGCACAAATGCATAACCCCAAGTACAAACTGTCTGGGCACTGTGTTGAGGATGCAGTCCACCAGAAATCAATTGCATATTTAATTTGCGCATATCCGTTTAATTCACAAAGCCATGCCAAGCTTATTGTATTGCAGATGAATAATATCCGACTAAATCACTAATATATTACAGATCAAACTCTCAGTAGCTACAGGACAAATCTGCCAAATGCTTGCAGAATAGCCTACAGTCCGTTTACATAATTACATATATGAAAATGATACTTACCTAGTTCATTTATGGTTGAAAAGCCGTGTTTGCTATTCAAATATTTATCTGTTTCATCTTGCTGCATATTCCAGCGCTTTACGGGAAAATGAAAGTGAAAGCCTACTGCTTTCCAACGTAATATCCTGTAGACGGCGCTGTTTCGCCTAAACAAATCACGGGAGTCGCCTTACGTGCTATTTATGGAAAACAAAGAATAGCTTTTAAATAGGTAGGCTAGTAGTAGGCTACTACTATCATCATCTCTAAAACAAAGACAAACTATATGTTACGAAGTTGTAAAGATTGTCTGAACCTCACTTTCACATCTTTATCTCGTAGGCTACTCAAGAATTGTAGGCCTATCTGTCATACTGTCTCGAAAAGTAAAAGCAGTGCTGACGTAGTAATTCAGACATCAGATAAAGAAAATAAACTGGTCACTTTCATTTTGAACTTTTCTTAAGTCACGTGATCAAAACCTCCACAATGTACATCGTGTGTTTTCCTTGAAAAGTAGCCAATGTTTAGAAACGCTTCTTCCCTTACGGTTTTGTATGAAACCATTTGTTATCATGAGCTCATTTCAATAATATCCTCTGCAGCAATCTACGTTTGCACTATTGCATTCAGACAAAATTTTATGTTTGATTTTCCTCTGACGAAGTCATTGGACCTACAACTTACAATGGGACTTGTAAAATTAGGAGTAGTAACATATTTAAGCACGTTAAACAAAAAGGTCAGCTATTTAAAAAGCTTCAGTGCTTGTTTAAAGCTAATAATCTGTCATAATAATAATAATAAACTTGTTCCTTGTAATGTGGATGCAAGGCTTGGAGCCATGGAGAATTCATGAAAAATTCCTTGCGATGAAATGCCAAAATCCCTTGATAAAATTCTCATCACGTGACTGGCGCCATGCATGCCACACAGATCTTTACACGAAAACGTAATCTTTACTGTAATTGCTGTGCACTAGCAAAGATGCGTGTGAATGGGGCACAGGTGTACTGTTACATAATCAGGAGCCAGACAGGTTGCATATCCGATTGTCTACGGTGTGGCTCCTGATTATGTAACAGTAGGCTACACCCGTGCCCTGTAAAAGTCAATGGCAACCGAAAATGTTTGGTTACCAACATTTTTCTGTAGTAGGCCTATATGTCTTATTTTATGTCTGTAGAAGAAAGAAATGCATACCGGTTTAGAGCAACACGAGGGTGAGTAAATTATTACTTTTGGAATGTCCCTTTAATAAGCTGATTTACTCATGTTATTTGTTTTGACAGTACTGAACTTAATTTATTTAAGAACGTCTTCGGTTGAGACATAGGCCTATTACAAGTATCTGACTGTATAATTATTAATGATTACTGATGTAGCAGGCCTAATTATTAGCCTAATTTTGTCTCAAAACGTTTGTGTCTGTGTTGAATTTCCTTTCAAAGGAAAGTGCACTCTTCCTGTTATTCCCATTTAAGATTTCAGTTCAACATCCTGAATACTCAAACTGAAAATGTAATGCATTCATGCAATCATTCTTTGACATTCTGGGAAGCATTTAGTCAACTCTAGCGCCATCTTCTGGGAACAACACTATGTTTACACATTATTTCAGTTCATTTAGAAAAGTGAAATAATGTTGCAAATATGTCTAGTGACTGATGTAGATATGCGGGACTCGGGCAAAGCACACCAAAAGTTGCTTTCTCATTGGTCAATGATCATTAAACATTGGTGCAAATGGTAGCCTACAATTAAATATTTTGTTTTTGTTTGACAACTGTCCTTAAACACTTGTGTACAATGTACCTTATTTTTATTCATAGCTTCTGTTCATTTTTGCTTCGGTTCCCTCCTAAAATTCAAGTCTTATCATGTGTGAAGCTGTTATCAGGAAAGAAAAGCTGGTTCTTTAGTGGCCCCTATATTGTCTTGAATGTTAAGATAATAACGTTTCCTTTGGGTTACGATTCCCATTCAGACACATTCACTGGTCGACAGTTCATGTAAGTAGACGCTTTTAGGCTTTTATAGGCAAGGCAAGACATTATTTATATAACTGATTTTCATACATAATGGCAATTCAAAGTGCTTAAAATAATCTTAACATATGCATTAAAAAATAAACAAAGATACAGTGTAATCAGTAGGACTCATTTAGTAAATGTACAACTAAACAGATGTGTTTTCAGTCTGGATTTAAATGTGTCTGGCTGGCTACTGTAGGTCTGTTTATAGACCAATAAAACAAAGACGTAATGCAAAGGAAATATTGTGAGATGAAATCAATGAGATAAACAAAAATTTACAATGGTAATCAATAGGTTTGGAGAAAAGGATCACACTAAAATGCTACGATTGTTATTAACGAGTATAATGTCCTTCACAACTAAATCTTAATAACAGTTTGCTTACAACAATAACACTCTATCGATAACATGTGAGCTGGAAATGCATTTAGGCTACATTTACATTTGATAAAAAATAAAAATAAAAAATGTAATTAAATTTTAAATAATTGATTAATATAATAGAACATGAGATACAGAGTTACGTTGGAAACCTGTAATTGTAAAATAATGTCAAACGTTACTTGAGCCATTTGGGTCGGAACTGAAAATATCCCTTGAGTTCACTCGGCGGAATTTTAATGACGGACTATCAACAATACGAAGTTACGAACGGTATGATCGGTTTAACGTTACTCCTATGGAATGGTTTTCAGTTAAACGAGAGTCTGGACTGGACTGTTATCTCTCTGGTACTATTTTCCTATGATTTTGCGTGACCATTTTTATTATTATTATTTGAGAGTATGCCAGTGTTATTTAACGCACATAGTAGAGTTAACTTGCTCGTTGTCGGTAATAAGATAAAAGCAACTTCTCAGAAGTCCTCGACCTTCAAAATCCACAAGGTAGTTTTTGACTACTTTACTACTAATTACAGCAACATGTCCCCGCATTTGGTCATGGTAATATTGCAAATTAAATCGATATCTTTTTTGCCCGGAGCGTGTGGTTTCCATAGAAACGACCCAAGTGTTCAATGTATTTGAAGGGCACGAGTACAAAACTGTCCTCGCTCGATCTGTGGATGCTGTTAAGCGAACTACACGTTCATTTTTGACTTGATAACACAAAACTATGCATTATAAGTACTATATATGCATATCAATTGTACATATTATAGGCTTGCTTCCAGCCTTTTAATTGTGCCTTTTTGCCCAAACAGGACTGTATCTTTCGCTGTTGCTGGACTTTATAGCACACAACCATGGTGCTGAAGATCTTCTTTCCCCAGTGCTGCAATACTGCTGACAGTGGCCTGCTGTTTGGGCACTGGATCCCAGGTCACAATTCTGCTGTGGTTCTGGCCGTCGTTCATTACCCGTTCATACCAGGTCAGGTGAAGAAGTACTTGAGTCAGATGCAGAGCCAGTCTCAAGTGAATCTCACCGTCCTGGGTTCCTGGAGTATGCCCAAAGAAGGTAAAGAAGGAATGGACAGCTTTCTAAAAGACCTGAGTACCATCTTTCCACAGAAATGTTGGCTGCAGTTGAGCCGTGAAATTGGCAAAACAGGCTTTACCTGCCAGGTGGTCCGGAACGATGGGAAACTTCTACCGGACGGGGAGGAGAAGAATGATGATGACAGCAGCGCGGAAGATAAGATCATCTTCGTTCATTACGACCAGAGGAAGGTTATGCTGTCCCAGCTTCATCCGGTACAGGAGGTCAGCCAGAAGTCTGACATTGAGCCTTCAGAGCTGCGCTTGGTCTTCCAGACAGTGGCCCAAAGTGAGCCTCTCTTTTTCCTGGACAAATATGACGACGGGCCTCTCAAACTCACCCACTGGCAGTCTGAAGGCAGAGAGGCTAGTATTATCGCAGAGCTTCTAAAACAAGCATCTGTTCCGGTCTGCATCTTCCTAACGTGGTTGCTGTCTCTGTGGCACTGGTTTTGCAGCTTCAGGTGAGTTAATGTGTTTCAGCTTGAACCTGTTATCAATACTGAAGAGTGATGGAGAAAATTCAAATTCAAATCTTTTGGTATTTTACAGGATTTTACATAGTCGGCCGGTGCTGTTCATCTCGAGCAAGCTGTCCACCTGTGTTCAGTCAGGGTACAGGGCAGTTCATTTCGAGACTGTTTTCTCCCCCAAAAAAGCTGCTACACACATGGATTTTATGAGGTATAGTACTTAGGTCAATGACATATAAGAGCATCATTGATTGCGAAAAAGAAAAATCTTTTAAAACCCAAAAATGAAAATTTCATTTAATTCATTTACTCACCCTCATGTTGTTCCAAACCTGTAAGACTTTCGTTCATCTTGAAACACAAATGAAGATCTTTTTGATGAAATCTGAGTAATTTAGTAACGGGGGTGGTGGTGGCGCAATGGATAAGACACATGCCTTTGGTGTGAGAGACCCGGGTTCGAATCCACTGTGAGACACCAATGTGTCCCTGAGCAAGACACTTAACCCCTAGTTGCTCCAGAGGCGTGCGACCTCTGACATATATAGCAATTGTAAGTCGCTTCGGATAAAAGCGTCAGCTAAATGAATAAATGTAAATGTAAATGTAATTTCTGTCTCTCCGTTGCCAGCTACGCAACTAAAGATCGTAAAACTAATCCATGTGAATTGAGCAGTTTATTCCAAATTTTCTGAAGAGACACAATTGTTTTATATGATGAACATATTGAATTTAGGCTTTTATTCACATATAAACATTCATCAACTCACACATCAGTTGTGGTAAATCGAAGCTCAAGCATGTTCGCTTGACGTGCAAGAGCCAGTGAGGTTCATTCTCATGTGTTAAAGCAGGTACGAATGAGATTCTGCCAGAACCAATGAGATTCATTCTCGTGTTACGCAGCACGTTTGAGCTTCCTCAAAATTTAGATTTTGTTTATGTTCTCTGATCAATATTTATATGTAAATAAAAACCTTAATTCGATCTGTTCATCATATAAAGCGATCGAGTCTCTTCAGAAAATTTGGAATAAACGATCTCTTGGTAGTTGGTAGTTGAGTAGCTGTCAATGGAGGGACTCAATGTGTTTCGAAGATGAACAAAAGTCTTAGGGGTTTGGAAAGACATGAGCGTGAGTAATGTGCCTTTTGTACGATGTATCATGTTATGGCATTATTGTTATATTATATTAATGTTATAACATAATCTCATACCCTTCTTTTTTCACTCGTCTGCAGAAAAGCAAACATTTTTGTGTCCTTTCTTGTGGACATAGCCCTTGGTTTGCTGCTTGTCTCGTGGCTTTATAGGGAGAATCGTATCAGCAAATTAGCAGATACTCTGGTACCTGTGGCAGATGTAAGTATGGCACATAACATTACTTTTGCGTATCTAATTACATTTTTTTTTAAATGTTTCTAATGAAAATTGAGTAAAAACAATAATATTGTGAAATATTACTCAAATTTAAAATAACTGTTTTCTATTTCACTATATTTTAAAATGTAATTTATTCCTGTGATGGCGAAGCTGAATTTTCGGAATCATTGCTCCAGTCTTCAGTGTCACATGATCATTCAGAAATCATTCTAATATGATGATTTTCTGCACAAGAAACTTTCATTATTATTGAAAACAGTTGTGCTGCCTAATATTTTTGTGGATTCTCTGATGAATAGAAAAAGTTCCGAAAAAACTGCATTTATTTGAAATAGAAATCTTTTGTAACATTATAAATACTTTTACTGTCACTTCTGATTAATTGAACACATCCTTGCTGAATAAAAGTATTCATTTCTTTTAAAAATCGTATCTCGCAGCGTGTGGCTAAAGAGCTCCAGGAGCTGTTAGAGTGGCTGATGGGAGCTCCTGCTGGACTGAAGATGAACAGAGCTCTCGACCAGGTGCTGGGGAGATTCTTTCTCTATCACATCCATCTGTGGATCAGTAAGTACATCCTCTGTTGAGGCGTTCTCATGGTGTTTTAAACTTATTACAGAAGCTCATGTATGTCTTGTGATTGTGTCGGCAGGTTACATCCACCTCATGTCTCCTTTCATTGAGAGGATCCTGTGGTATGTTGGACTCTCAGCCTGCTTGGGATTGACCTTTGCTCTTTCCATACTGTCCGACATTGTGGCCCTCCTGACTTTTCACATCTACTGTTTTTATGTGTATGGGGCAAGGTGAGGTTCATTTCTGTAGTTCTGCATGTAGTTTTCTAACTGTCATGTTCATGCACTTCCAGTGTTTTCCAGTAGAGGGCAGTCTCAATCTTTCAACCTGTATAATTACATTGGGCCCCTTAAAGGGACCGCTGAGGTCACCATTACCTACATTGTTGGAATAAAAGTGACTTTTATGTTCCACGCATGAAAGAAAGTTATACAGGTCTTGGGGGTACATTTTTGGGTGTACTGTCTCTTTGAGGTTATAATTCAAATCTGTCTGGTCAGTTGCGTGCCATCTTTATTTACAGTCTTGAGGATTTTATTTATATATTACACAACATTCTAGGACTTTTAATCTTTTCTGAGAATTGCAGTTTCTTTGTTGTGAACTGTACTTTCTTTTCTCTCTGATCAGGCTGTACTGTCTGAAGATCTATGGTCTTTCCTCCCTGTGGCGGCTCTTTAGGGGAAAGAAATGGAATGTACTGAGGCAGAGGGTTGACTCGTGCTCATACGACCTGGACCAGGTGCATCTCCTCTTGCACACTTTTTATATCCCTCATTCATGTACTAGCTATTCAACACAACCTTACAGAACTGACTCTGCTCTCTTTCCTTTGCAGTTGTTCATTGGCACTTTGCTCTTTACGATTCTGCTGTTCCTGCTTCCCACCACTGCCCTGTATTACCTGGTTTTTACCCTGGTGAGTCACTCTGACATGAGTTTCAACTTCATCCGTATTCCAGTCCCGTTGGAGCATCTGATCCAGTTCTCTGCTAATTTCACACTTGTAAAGTCTTAAGCTCTTGATCATGTTTTTTGCCTGTACATTACCGTTCAAAAGTTTGGGGTTGGTAAGATTGTTTTTTGTGTCTTAAGTCTCTTATGTTCACCAAGGCTGCATTTATTTGATCAAAATAACTGTTTATTATTTTAATATATTTTAAAATGTAATTTATTCCTCTGATCAGGATCAGTACTCCAGTCCTCAGTGTCACATGATCCTTCAGAAATCATTCTAATATGCTGATATGCTGCTCAAGAAACATTTCTTATCATTATCAATTTCATTTCATTTCATAACACTTTATTTGTCCCCAAGGGGCAATTATTGAGGCCATGTAGAGTCACGTAAACAATATACATAAAAACATCATACATTAAATAAATAATAACAGTGTGCACGAAGTACATATTAATAAAAATCCACTTCAAGTGGATACTTAAAAAACAAAACAAAAAAAACACAACTAGTCCATACCATATATAAGAATAAATAAATAGGTAATTATATATATATCAATGTTGAAAACAGTTGTGCTACTTAATTTTTCTGTGGAAACCGATAAAAAAATTCATGATTTTTTTGGTGACTAGTTCAAAAGAACAGCATTTGATTGAAATATAATTTTTGCAATAATGTAAGTCTTTACAGTCACTTTTTTCCTGTAATTGAATCCTTCCTTTCTGAATAAAAGTATTAATTTCTTCTTTTTTTTTAAACAACTGATCCCACACTTTTGTACTGTAGTGCACGTAACAGGTTGTTACTGGTTTTGTAGATTGTTCTAATACAAGTCTACTGAATGTATTGGTCCATGGCTGTGCCGTAGCACTTGATACTCTACTAATGCATAATACATAAAGCAAAGAGCAGAGAAATGTGGGTTTGAAATTCAACTTTAGATGTAAAATGTCTCTAATATAAGTAATAAATCATAAATCTAGAAATCTCATAGACATGAGTTATGATGTGTAAGTTGTTTCTCTGTCTGTTTCTAGCTGCGGTTGGTGGTGGTGTTGTTTCAGGGAGTGATTCACCTCAGTGTCGACTTCATCAACTCCTTCCCCCTGTTTGCCATTGGCCTACGTATCTGCAGACCGTACAGACTGGCAGGTGAGCCATACTGTATAACATTGAAGAAAGAAAACTTTCATTACTTTTGAGAAGCTTTTTTTTATTGATGATTGATCAATTAGTAAAGGTACTTTATGAATCTCTTTGGATTCCAGAGGGGGTTAAATTCAAGGTGCTTTGTCAGGAGCCAGGAACTCCTCTTCACCTGATGATGGAGGTAGGTTGGTTATTGGTTAAACAGAATGTCATTCTGTAGTTTATTTATGCTTGGGTTTCACTTAAGGTTTGGGTTTGACCCATTGAATAGCTCTGTTTGGCTCACTGTGCAGTTTGTTGTATTATACATAATCAGTGCAAACACTGGATGTGCTTTACTTGTCTCTGAGGTTTGATAATGAATCGTGTTACGGATGAGCTAACATAAATGAAAAATGTATTTTTCTTTTCTCTCCATCTTCAGATCAACCCATTAAAGTTCAGCTCTGTACTGCAGTGTTACCGGACACCCACCTATAGCTGTTACCCTAAGGATTCCTGGGCCGCATTGTCCAAGAAACTGTTTGTAGGAGAACTCATTTACCCCTGGAAGCAGAAGACTACTAAGACGGACTAACTTTGGGGGATCTTGCAAGACCCCCTAGAAGTCAGCAGTTAGACACGTGCACACTGGGAGAAGGTGCTGTGTTGGTCAGACTTCGCTGACTTTCAAGATAGTCTTAATTAGGTTTTTAATGGAAATAATCCTACATTGTTGATTTAAATCATAATCTTTCCTTTTCCATACACTGACCAGAATCTTTGATTGAAACTGTGATTATGTTTTGTATTTATTCTTCTACTACTTTTGTATAAAATTGAAGATGTGCCATTTTAAAAATAAATGTAATTTTAAGACACTATATCAAAACCATAATTTCAACAGGATCATTTGAACTGGAAGTAAAACTTTTGACTCCTCTTCAGTTTTTTGCTGTCTCTCATGAGATGGAAAGGGTATGTAGAAGTTTGTCAAATTCATGTGTTTAAAGTTTTCTGAGTCTAATCTAGCTGACTTATGTGAACTGGCTCTCGGTGTTGAGTTTAAATATAGATTTGTGTATTGAAGTATTTGACCATGAACCGCGTGTTATGTCAGTGTTGCCAAATCAATGTTGTTTTGTAGCTATTGTTATTAATATAAATGATTTAATAAAAACATGATTTGTATAAATTCTTATGATCATGATCAAAATATACATTTCTGATGTTCATTTTTAAACCCTTAATTTACCTCAATAAAGTTGATTTAATCATTTTACACCTTACAGTATCTTTGTGCATCTTTTAAAATCATTCTTATATGAGTCATGTTTGCACTATAAACAAATGCTATTTAAAGTTTACCCATTTTCAGAAACATACTAATGAAACTAGTGTTGGATCTTTTGTTCAGGAGTACAACCTGTGAAGAATGTGCTCAGACTAGACTTGAGAGCACAATACAACAATGAGTGCTGTGGCAACTGACTATTGAATGACAAATGAAAAACAAATGAGCTGGGGATTCACCTGCATGTTTGTGTTGAGGGACTAACACCTTTGTGTGTGTATCTGACAAAGATGGGTAGTCAAATTTGAAATATCTGTTTATTACAGTTTATTTCCACAGTTTATCTCCTGCTTTACATAGATAAGGCAAAATTTGATCTGTAGGCCTATTGTGCATAGTCACATATAAGTATGTGCCTATGTTATACAGTGTATGGTCATATACTAATTTATTGGAAGCTGAGAAGCTCTCTACAAAGGAAATTGATAGAATTCTATTAAAACAGCTTTCTCAAATCTCATCCTAGGAGAACAAGCGCCATTATGTATATGATGGGGGGTGAGCGTTTATGGTTTTAATGGCTGGTATGGTCCAGATGTCCCCTTGTCTCTCTTGAGACCCTCATCATGTAGCTCTAATATCAATGGGCAGGCACAAAGACTTCATATAGCAATTTGCATTTTAATCTATTCAGGGGGAGGGGGATTATCTTCGTTTGATGATTCCCTGAAAGTGCCGAGACCTTTAGCTTGTCCCTGTCACATTAACCCTCCTGCATCTGTCACACTAGCAGCAACCTGTAATATAAGCACTGTGAACAGAAGGCGAACACCATCCATTTTGATTTTCAAACGGCAGATTTAAAATAATATGATTCAACCAAAAACGAAATTTCTGTCATTTACTCGCCTTTACTTATGCATGCAGCATATCTATCTATCTATCTATCTATCTATCTATCTATCTATCTATCTATCTATCTATCTATCTATCTATCTATCTATCTATCTACTCCAAACGTAAAGGTATTTTTTAAAGAATTTTATTTTATTAATTTTATATCAAAATACTTCAAATAATCGTATTTATTCTTTTCTTTTTTTATTAGTTTTATATCAAAATGTTTTGTGTGTGTGTGTGTGTGTGTGTGTGTGTGTGTGTGTAGGGGGAGGTACAGTCAGTCAGAGCGCAGTAGTACGCAGAGGTGAAAGCTCAGCGTGACAGTGTGTGTGATCTCCTGTGTGAGAGAGAACATGGGACATATTTGGATATCCGAGAGCATTTACAGCACAAGCAGTAATAACCTGCGGGTCGGTCGCATTATTGTTTAGCAGTAATCCCTCACTTACCGTGCCTCGCCCCAGAACCGCCTGATAACGCGCAGAGGTCCCGAGACGAGCAGCGCGAGCTTACATGAATCTTTGTTATTCAGAGAAAAACAGAAATGGAGCCATGATTTCTGCCAGACGCGCTAGCATCGGCTGCTCAAGCTAACTGGAGCGCGACTGTGGATATTCTTCTTCCTTTTGTCAGGCTGAAGTTTTTCTAACATCAAATTGCAGCAGGAATATATTGTGATTGTGAGAAGTTTATTCCCTTAATTATGATATACAATCAGTGTGCACTTGTTTTTACGCGCTAGGCTCATAGCTAGTAACGTTAGCGTTAGCCGATGCTGTGTTACTCCATCTGAACAACGGCTCGTCTTTTATGTATTTTAATTAGTTTTACGATAGCAAATATACATTCTTATTGTTAATATTGTCATAGACGTGCAGGTGATTATCAAATCAAATTGTAATGAGATTATTTCTTTGTATTGACAGCTTGGCAGACGCATGCTAACAATGCACTAGCTTGATAGCTCCATTGCTTTTCTATTATAGCAATAATTTGCCATAATAAAATAGATGCTTTCGTCAATTGTTTTGAGACTTTTACGCGTATTTTTTTAATTTCTTGTCAGTAACGATTATTTGAGCGTCTCGGAAGAAATGTAAACAACCTAGTTGTTCAGTTTACCAGCCAATCAAGTATGCATGCACTGATGATCCATGTTATTTTACAATATTTAGACTGGACGAGTGAATACGGCTGGACATTTTAAAGGCTGTACACTTTAAATCATTTCCGGGTCTGGACTGGACGGGTGGGAAATGGTTTGATTTGGCCTGTCTGCTGATTTGGCCAGACACCCATTTAAAGATAGACCTGACACAAGAGATTCAGACCCCCAAAGCTCTGGAGGATTCAGGGTCCATCTTTGACATCAGAGAGGGACACACACAGTTGTCTCCTATCCTTGGCTCTCAGTCTGGCTCTGATGTGAGCAACCATGGGCACCCAGGGCAGCCCTGTGAAGAGCTACGACTACCTGCTCAAGTTCCTCCTGGTGGGAGACAGCGATGTGGGAAAAGGAGAGATCCTGGACAGCCTTCAAGATGGATCTGCTGAGTCTCCATATGCCTACAGCAGTGGTGAGTTAGTCAACACATCCCACACATCTTCTTCACGCAGAATGCTAGTAACACATCCTTCAGCCAGAATGATCTCAGATCAAGGCTGTCACTCACTGTGAGCCATTCAGAGAATAGTTGTATTAACAGGTTTACCAAGTAACATGGTCAATATTATTTTTGTGTTTATGGTGAGTCATTCTGTGGGTGCCATATTGCAGTGTCAGTGACTTACAGGAGGCGGAAACGCATGTGTTTGATAATAGTTTATTACTCTGTTTATTGGATGATTGTGTAATTCTCACATTTGCCCAATCAGATTGTTATATAAAAGCTGCACATTTTCTGCTCAGTAGTTTTATAACATACACTTCATGTTTTTTAATGGAGGTTTTTAATAATCTGTTTTTTATACAGTATTGTTAACCAATATTCACACTTCTCAGTGTAATTGGTTATTGTTTGATGGATAAATGACACGTTTATTAGATGATTGGTTGATTTACTGACTGACTATGTGTGATTGTTCATGGTATGGATATAACAGTTGTTGATAAAAATATAAAAAGCTGAAACTTTGCTATTTATTCATCTTCTTAAGGAGCGGAAATAGCAGTGTGCTGGGACTTTTGCATTTCGATGGATAAATGGCACCATGAACTTTTAAAAAAGTAGCCATTTATTTTCAAATAAGAAATGTGTAGCCTAACTATTAGACGTAGCTTAAACAATGACAAAAAACAAAAAAACAAAAAAAAACAGTTGTGACCCTCTAGATCGCAGATCAACTTTGCATAATATAATAATAATAATATTAATAAAAATATTAATTATGCATATGTTTTATTGTTGTAGTATAATAATTATTTAATTATCATTGTGTTAAAAGTAGGAATAAAACAATAATTTAAATCAGTTCTACACATTGCTTATTGGATATGGATAATGAGTAGAGATCAACCCATATTGCTTTTTTATGATCGACAAGTACCTGATAACCGGCAGAACCAATTTTAATTTGTTTTATTTTGTCACAATAATAATGATCATGAGGAAAAACAACATCCAATATGTATTCTAAATATTCTACTTGTTAATAATGAAGTAATATTAATTTTAAGTAATATTTATAATATGCTGTTATTTATGCAAAGTTATTTTTGATCTTAGTAGTTTGCAAATTTATTTTCTCTTTATTTTTATGGCTATGTCTAATCAGCACATTTTCCACAGTGAATGACTGCTCTTTAAAGAGTTGAATAATTATCCAAAAATACAGATACTGACTGCTGAGTGTTGACGTTGGGTGCTATTCTCTCAAATGGTGTCATTTTTCTGTGGAATAAATAACAGTTTAACTTACAAAGTGTGGAATGAATATTGGTCATACACCCATTATCTGTAATTTTGAGATACTATCAAAATTAATCTATATTAGTATTGGTCAAAAAATCAGTATTTGGTTGAACTCTTATTTATTAGTTAAGATTGTACTAGATGTTTTCGGGGAGTGTTCCAGCACAGAGATTTCCCTCAGGATACAAAACACACAAGTAAACATGACTAAGAGGTTGGAAGTGTCTGTTTTCATTGAACAGGTCAGTACAGCACACCATCAAGACCAGTTTTAAACACAAGCTCTTTTTATTTGATTTATTTAATGGTTCTCCATGGGCTGTGATGAGATTAGATCATCCACGCTCTGTCATTAGGCTGAAGCCAGTGAGGTGATACACCTATTATAGAATGATATGCCTTTCATATCCAAATGAGCCGGGTCGCTATTGTTCTATCCCATTTTTATACATATGGGCTGCTGTTTATTTTGTTGCTTGAACCTATTAGGGAACAGTGTGTTCTATGGTTGTGAGAGATCTCACAGGGATGGCTGTTTTCTGAAGTGTTCTTGGGGAGCTTGCTGGTCCAGCTTCAAAAGAGTTGCCTTCACAATCACTCAAAATCAACACAGATGTCTCCACGAGCAATCCGTGGATTCAGCGCTGGTGATTTCCACTGCAGGCTTGTGTACATCCCTGAGAGAGATGCCATCCTGATGTGCTCAGATTGTTTTAATGTTGAAAAGCTTTTTTAATGAATTATACATAGGGTGTCTGGAGGTATTGACTGTGAGCAAGGTGAAGTATTAAAGCCAAGAATGGTTCCTTTTATGGCTTAAAAACTTCATCTCATTATATAAAGTGGTCGACCGATATATTGCCATGCCAACATATCGGCCGATTTTTTAAATATATATATATATATATTTTTTTTTAAATTTTTTATTTTTATCGGCTTTGGCTGTTATGTTTTTCTGTTTGTCTGACGTGTTGGAAGCAGGACTTTTATCTTGATGGCTCTGAGAACGGCATCGCCTGAGCCAGCGCTCTCTTTCTATTGCTGAGTCCCAATTCGCATACTATCCGTCCTAAATAGTATGCGAAACTAGAATTAGTACGTCCCAAATCGTAGTATGTTGAAATGAGTATTCCAAAGATACCCGGATGGTCTACTATTTCCGGTTAGAATTCGAAGTGCAGATCAATGCACACTCTAACGGCTAATATTGCCCACAACCCATTGCGTGCGGGAGGGAGGAGTTTCGCGGTGATGATGGTGATGTAAAGGCAGTCGGATGCAGCAACGGAGATGCGCCCTCAGTTTTTAAGTGTAAGAATTCAAATGTTTAACCCTAATTAAAGTTATATTTTGTCGTCTCGTAATATTAATGGGTTTATGTTGTGCCAAAAAAAGTAACTTACCGTGTTTATCTTGTAGGGTCCGATGCTCTAGTACAGTGTCATGCAAGTGTCTTTTTTATGTATTTCTTTTGATGTTTCTGTCTGACTTATTTGTAGTAATACTGTGGCTGTACAAATGTTAACTTTATCAGTCCAACCAAAGAAACATGGTTACTACACTTTTACTATAGTAAAAGCATGGTTCATTTTCATCGGGGTATTTTTAAGTATTATACATAAGTATAAGATCAAGTATAAAATACATTAAACAATAGTTACACTATAAACTTAAAATATTTTAACTCAGAAAATAAGTAGCTTTCGTTACACACATTTGCACATGAACGTCAGAACCAGCCGTCTCACAAACGACCTGCGTTTGGTTGATCTACGACGACGCCCTGCTTCACTCCTCAATTTGGTAAAACACATTGCAAATGTATTGTGGAAAAAAAGATGGGAATAGTAAATAAAATTATATTGGATATATAAGAATGAATGAAATGTTAAATGTTTGGTTAACAGTCGCGGTGTGCGTAACTAGGCAACCACGTTCTCGTTTACGTTGCATGACGTCATCGAAGTACTGTATGTCCCAGAACGTGCATACTCTTTTGCTACACACTCAAAAGTATGTACTTTTTCATCACAAAAAAAGTACATACTTTTAGGTCGTAGTATAAGTAGGCAAATTGGGACTCAGCCTATGTCTTCATTATTTATGACCTCTGTTTTGCCTAATAGGCTACATTACTAGATAAAACTGTTAAACAAAGAAAATAAACTAGGCAAAAAAGTGTTATAGTGTTTGCTTTTATATTATTAGTAACAGAAAGTTAAACACTATAATACTTTCTGATTTACCGTCAGCATTCAGCAAGTATGCATTTATATCATTTAAACAAATCTTTGAATATATAATGAACATTTAATTTCACAAACCTTGCAGACTTGGTTAAATCCAGTTGTTCAGATTCAAAGTGCGCATTTGTAGCCTGCATGCATCATGAATGTGTTACTCTGTGCGTGACGGTCAGTTCAGCTTCACTGGAGACGCACAATAAATTATAAACTTTAAACCCTTGATTTCAAGCTATGCTGCACTATATTATATGTCATATTCATGTAATTTTCACTGTGCTGAATGTAAAATTTGTTACCTTGTCTTTATTTGAGACAGACTATATATAGATGTGTGTTTGTGTGTGTGTGTGTGTATGTATGTATATATATCGGCATTGGACATCAAATAAACCAATATCTGTCGACCACTAGTATAAAACTAATTTTAGATGTTTTTAAGAGGACTTGAGGGCGGTGTAGACCTGGTGTTAATGATCTAGGCTGGTTACCGAAAGGTCATAAGCTCAAACCCTATAAGGCAGGGCTCCAGACTAACTTTTAACTAATAGGAGCACTATAGCCCCTTACTGAACATTTTTAGGAGCACAAGCAGAAAATTTAGGGGCACACCTTAAATCAACCTGGAATGCAGTTATTCATGTTTTCCCCCATTTTGACTGTATTACTGACGAATGTCTTGGTAATAAACAGACTTATCGTACAGAAATTACAATGTGCAGTTTTATTTTAAGTTCACAGGGCTCCAGACTTGAGTGCAGCAGCACCGGAGCCACTAAGTTCTACAGTTCGGATTTGGTAGCACTGGGGCTGACAATAAAGCACTGAGCTTGAGTTGAGGTGTAGATAAAATTAACTTGAATTATTATCATTCATAATATATTCGTCTTAATATTCATTCAAAAGCAAAACGAGTGAAGAATTTTTATATATATATAATATATATTAGGGAGTGAAAATAGCTTTTATATATATATATATATATGGGAGTGGAAATAGCTAATAAGTCAACAAGTGCTCCTCTGCAGCCACCTACTTTTTACAATGCTTTAGCAAATGACAAATAAAAAATTTCATGAGTTCAGAGAAGCCTTGTTAAACCGCCTTATGCTGTTGGTTTTAAATTTTGCAGTCTGTATTCTTATAAATTGGTTCTGTGGTGTTTACTCTCATTGATTCGTCTTTGCGCTGGCTTTGAGTGGACATCTGTAAATATTTAGAGTCTAAAGTTGCAGATGCAGACATCTTGGTTGGGCTGCTAGTGATTGATTGGGTTTGGCTCAGACAAGCACAGCGATTGCAGTATAACCATGATAGAGTGTTTTTCTCCATTAAACAGTACTTTTCATTTTCTTTCTGCTCTGTTTCGATAGGGTCACGGTGTTATAGATGTGACCAGTGAAGGGACAAAGAACACTTGAGGCAGCAGGTTACTGCAAACACTTAGGGGTCAAAAAGCAAAGCAATGGCAAGCTAATTGAAGAAAACCAAAGTAAATAAGTAAAGAAAGAAACATATACAATAAAGATAGGTCATTGCACACAGAAGTCTTGAGACTACAGAACCATGTCATAGAACACAACTACAACTTACATACACAGCTAGTGAATTTATACATTGGTGGGCAGCACGAATGAACACAAAAGGGGAGATGCATACATAATGGCCAGTACTCAAAATAAAATTATATGTAAACATCCAATATAACCAGTAAAAAAACAAAACATTTTTCATTTACTTTCAATATAAAAAGGAAGAGAAATAGTCCTTGGAGTCCCCTCAGCAGAAAAAGGATTGGTTGCGGCTATATCATTGGCTGGAACAGTACATATACTGTACGTCCAAAGTTACCACACAAAACCCTTTTGACGGTGCACCAGCTCACAGGACTCACCCATAACAAACAAGCAATAAAACAGTAAGAATAAACCCATCGAACTACTCGTTAAAGATGTAACTCCCAACGAAAGTTCATATAAAGTAGATTAAACCAAAATAATGTTATTGTGACATTTAACCACTATAATTGTGTAATAGGCTATACATAGAAATTCCCCCAAAAAAGAAAGAACAAGACTGACCATGCCGTGGCTCGGCAAACATCCATCACTCGCGGACAGTGAGGAAACAGCGATGCTACATGCAAATAAAATAATTGTAAAATGCAACAAACTATGTAATTGTGTGTTTTTAGGATATAATAAATGGATGTATTGCTCTTTAAAAGAAGAAAAGGATGTATCTTTACCATATCTTTTGTACTTTGTTTGGTGTATTATTACTGCTAAGACCATAAAACTGTTGAATTTCATCAAAGTTAATAATTTAGTATATTATTGAACTTTTGCAGTTCATGATAATTTTTGGTTTTCGGTTGTCCAGTATTAAGGACGGGTCACTGTGGTCGACTACCAACAACCAACTAGCTGATTAGTGAGATGTGTCTATTTTATCTTTTTCTGGAGTACAAAACTTGTGTTCAGTGGCTGTGCTTTGTATGTGCTTTAGTATGCTGGCAGTATAATTTAGTTATTTGACAGTTGGTAAGCTAAGACCCTCAGAAACTTGCATCTTTGAATTTATTCCCTTTAAAGCTCCGCCAGTGTTTTTTAAGACGGCCTGTCAAGTTATAAATAGAACAACTTTTAAAAATGCATCTCGAGACCAATTTGATTCCATTTTGTTGCTCTTCGCTGTTTATGAACACAAGAACCCATCTAAAGCACATTACCATTCACAAGTTTGGGTTTGGTATGAATTATTATTTTTTTATGTTTTTGAAAGAAATCTCTTTTGCTCACCATGGCTGCTTTTTTAAAATAAAAAATATGGTTAAAATAGTTGGATTGTAACTTTTATATTTTCATAGATTTAAAATGTTATTTATTGTTGTGATGCAAAGCTGAATTTTCAGCATCATTACTCCAGTATTCAGGGTCACATGATCATTCAGAAATTAGTCTAATATGCTGATTGAATGCTCAAGATACATTTCTTATTATTATCGATGTTGAAAACAGTTGTGCTGCTTCATATTTGTGGAAACTGTGATACATTTTTTCCAGCATTCTCTGATGAAAAGAAAGTTCAAAAACAGCATTTATTTATAGAAATCTTTAGACGCTTTTCCACTGTCAGGCCAAACCGTTCTCTATGCTTAAAGGGAACATATGATGATGAGATTTCATGTTTTCCTTTTTTATTATGTAGCTGTTTGTGCATGTATAAGATCTGCAGATTTACAAAGCTCAAAATCTCAAACGCAAAGAGATATTCTTTGTAAAAGTTAAATGCTTAAAATGCTTCGTTCAAACACGCCCCCACAAATCTACGTCAGTATATGGGGGCAGAGTTTCATAACACCGCCAAATGTATACGCAAAAGTGTGGGAACCAAAAGTGTTTGGTTGCCAACATTCTTCAAAATATCCTATTTTGTGTTCCATAGAAGAAAGTCAATCCAGTTTGGAATGGCAAACATAATTACATAATTTTCATTTATGGTTGAACTATCCCTTTAAGACCAATTAGTTGTCCAGTCCATTTTGAAAATATGTAGCATTTCCCCAGTCCTGGTACAGAATCACTGCCATCCCTCCTATCATATTGTTAGTCAGTTTTCATTAGTTATTTTACCAAATTGAGGCCTGAAGTCAGACTTGCAGCTAAATCTCAGTTATTCTGAATATGTTGTTTTGGAGCAAACCTTTAAAAAAATCATTATAAAACTGCTTTTGTTGTGTTCAAGTCTTAGAAAAAAGAGAGTATCTGCATTTCTTCTGATGAATGATAAAGTTACGATCAGATGTGGAAGTCAGCGCACAGTCATGTTGTGTGCTACTGTTGAAGTGCTGGGTCTCAGTGAAACCAGCTTTTCTACCTTTCTCAGCCTCAGGCATGTTAGTTTCATTACTCTCTTTGAAATGACTTTCAAACTCACACGCACCCAGTTCTGGCTCCTGAGTGTAGCTGGGCACGTTGCAATTCAGTTTGTCTGAATGTGTTCTGAGCAAGCACAACGAGACACAAAGACATGCTCTAAAAGCAAAGGCCTCCTGCGTTGAAGAAATCCAACGCTTCTACGTTCTCCAGTTGTAAGCAATTTTGTTTACCACCACCCATTGATAATAGGCTGTTTAAATTGAATTAAACATGCCCGCATGTGTCACTGTCCACTCAATCCCTCTCAGGTGTCCTCAAGTCCTGCTGGAGCTTTCACTTCCAGGCTCTTCCTCAAAACTAGCTGCTTCGGGCTGGGGAGTCTTGGCCTGCGGCCCGGAGCTGGAACCTGAGAGGATAATTACACCGTACTGCCCTTGTCAGGCCGCGTTGCTGAGCCATCTGCCCATAAAATTACCCAGAACGAAGGAGGAGGGATACTAGAGGAAGGAAGTGTGATGCGTCTTTGGCTTGATGTGCTGCCCTGCTTAAGAGCAAAGCTTTTTGCAGGATGGAGAGCAGCAGGAAATCAGCCCTAGTGGTTCTTTTTAAGTGCGAGTCATTTCCCTCGTTACATTCTCTTGTAGAGGTTTAATAATGGAGGACAGACGAAGCCTATGGGCTCAGAACCAGCCGTAAATATTAGTATTATTATTTTATAGATGTCCTGTAAAACAAAATAATTAAAATTAAATACATTTTAATTTAATGATAATAATAGCAATTTTATTGTACTACATTATTCTTCTTTTTATTTTGTAGTACAGCTGTATAGGATTTAGCATATGTAATGACAAAAGTTTTGGCCAGCCCTACAAACAAGCACAGCTAAGCTGGAGATAAAAGAAAATGTTTAAATTGTAATTAATTTTTTTTATCAGAAATATTGCAATTATTTTTTCCCCCTCAATCATGCAGCCCTACTCTGCTGTGGGTATTTGCAGGAAGTAAACGGCTGATATCAAAGTGGAATGGACTACAGAAGGGTGTGACTTTGTTCTTTCCTCTAATCAGAGAGGAACAAAGTTGATTTAATTTCTAGAACTGATGTTCCCGTGGAAGCAATGGCCAAAACCACTCTCATAAACTCTCCCGGACTACTCCAGGCAGGTGTAGTCCATGTCCGTGTTGTCAGCATTACGGATAAACCGATTTTTCAAGTGGACAAAAAGATGATTCACTGAGACAAGCGCTCTTGGCATGGTGAATATTACACACGCTGGCCTGTATGGAAAGAGACGCAGCGAGCCTTTGTTAGAGACAGAGCTTTCTATTAAAATGCAAAACAGGTTTGAATGCTGACATGCTGTGAAGCGACTGAAAATGCAGATATTGCCATTCAGTCAATGGAGCCCGCACTGTGTTCATATTTTCATTTTATGAATGATAAATGTAGATAAGCAGTCAAGATAATCGCCCTTATGGGAAGCGTCCTGGTCACATTTCTGCTATGATAGCATTAAGTAACAGATTGGTTGCAGCTGTCAGGCTCTCCACTGAACGTGCGCAGTCACTGTCAAGATGGTCATCTCAGCTTTACTGCCTTCTAATGAAAGAAAGAATTGCCTGGGAATTAAATTAGGTAGTACACCAAATGCAATCACCATGACGCTTGAAGCTTTTCGAGTTCCCGATCCTCTCTAGACTTATTTTATTTTCAGTAGACAACCATACACGGCTAAGGGTCTTATCTAAGTGTTCTCTGTCTCTCATTCTGCAGGAATCGACTACAAGACCACCACAATCCTGTTGGACGGGCGGAGAGTGAAACTAGAGCTTTGGTAAGTGGATCACAACTCTTGTCTGTCTTGTTCCCCTCATGACAGAATGATGCATCACCTGCTAAAAGCAAATGCAGTCTTTAAGTTAAGAGTCAGTGTGTTATAGTTGGGGTTCAGCCCACAGACAGCAGGCCTTCCTTCTCATTGCACTGAGAAAAAAAAAAGCACTGAGACAGATTTGCAAAATTATAAATCACTGCCCATCATGTTCATCAACCTTACTGATGCAATGAGTGTTGGGTTATTTCCCATTCAGCAGGAAAGATGAGACTGAAGTAATGATGCTGAAAATTCAGCTTTGACATCACAGGAATAAATTAATTTTAAGTATATTAAAATAGAAAACAGTTATTTTAAATTGTAATAATATCACAAGATTACTGTTTTACTGAACTTATGAGACTACCGACGTAAAAAAAAAATTTTTTTTTATGTTTTCAAACTGTGCGTGTACATATATGTGTGTGTGTGTGTGTGTGTATACATAAAAAAATACATAATTGCAAGAGCTCATAAATCATAAATAAGAGAAAGTTCCATTAACTGAGAGGCTAAGAAGTCGCTGTTAAACATCCATAGAAGCATCTAGCCACTACCCCAGAGAGACAGAAAAGTTTCCTAATCAGGAAGGCATTGGATTGTAAGACAGCAGAATTACACATTACGAAGACAAACAACAAGCTCATTAGCGTTAACACAGAGTGTAGTAAGTGCCCGAGGAGCAATTCTCAAAGCCCTTGAGGGTTTTCCCATGGTGTGCTGTAATGTGCTGGGCTATATAATGTAATGCTTTATAGTAATTGGGCTTCTTACTGCATATTCCTTCTCATAGAGTCTGTCCTCAGGGCTTTCATCTCGCCCTACATCTATCTTTGCTAACGCACTTTTCCGAGCTCCCAGGTAAATCTGATGTGCTCTCTGATATGACTGTGGAAGTGCAGCACTAAACCGCATTCTCAAGAGTGGGTTCAGTCCCACCACTTCAAAAAGGCAACGGCCACTCTGACTTTTTAGTGCAGATATATTTAACACTTTCCAGCCAAGTACAGCCAGTTTAACTTTGTGAGAACGTTCTCACAGAGTGCATGTCGCTGGAAAGGTTATTTGGGTGCGGACGTGCCACAGTGGAAAACTCGTTTTTCTAGGCTGTGACGCCAACACAAACGCCTGAGTCATCTTGTATTTGGGTTAACTCTAAACTCAGTGCAGCGTCCAAAACAGTGTCGATTTCAAATTGATAGCTTTGTTCCAAAATGAAGTGAGCTGCCTTTCTATTTACTGCCTACATAGGCACATGCCTTTTAGGGAGCATCCTAACTGAAATAGAACCTCTTAAGTGACAGATTTGGAACGCTTTTCATAGGCATTAACTCTGAGGGCCACACAAATAGTGCTCCTTATGTGAAGCATGGAGACTTGGGTTTAATATTAGCATGTTGTTAAGTTAGCGGCAGTGCTATACTCTAAAAAGCATAGGAAATGCATAGCACGCAAATAACTGTATTTTTAATTGTGATTTTAACTCGTTCATCTGCCATATTGGGTGCATTTTTCAAAGAGCTTGTCACAGTGCATTCTGCTATTGCTGTCTATGCTAAGAATTTGATTGTGGCCAAAAGAGGGTAACTTGAAAGGCAGGACCATTTTTCTGCCTACCTTTTGGGACAGCTTTCGCATCAGAAATGTGCTTATGATGTGGCAAGCTTAACTGACATGGTATTCACAGTCTTTTTGTCCTGACTTGTCTCTGTTTGCTTCTAGGGACACCTCGGGACAAGGCAGGTTCTGCACCATTTTCAGGTCGTACTCCAGGGGAGCGCAGGTAAAGTGTCACTTAATGTTCTTGGTCAGAGGACTGATGTTGTACTAAGTGCTCAGCCAAAGGCAAAAAAAGGGCATACACATTCACTTACTGTTAAACAAGTTTACATAATCCACAAGGACCAGTATGTTTATGATGAGTTCAAAAGTTTGAATTGAACAATAACATTTCTCACTAGTGGGCTTAGAGCGTGTTGAAATGCTTTTGCCGAGCACAGTTCATGTCCTGTTAGTCTGTTAACGTCCCTCCTCACTGCATGAACAGGATACCGGATAACAATGCATTGTTTGTTTGGCCTCTACAGGGGATCCTGTTGGTCTATGACATCACCAACCGCTGGTCATTTGACGGGATAGACCGCTGGATCAGGGAGATTGATGAGGTAAGAGTAAGCTGCTCTGAATGATAACAGGAAGTGAGGTCACAATTATACCCATAGTTCTGTAGGCTATCCACCTTATTTTTAACATCAGAGCGAACGCTTTTGTAACTTGAATATGTCTGGCTTCTGGTGTCATCCGCTTCTAGTCATTTTTAGCCGTACAAAACAGCCTGTTATGCTGCTTGATGTTGCAAACTCAACAGAGGATTTGATTGGATAACTAGACTAACCAGCTGATCAATCTCATCACATGCCATCTCAAAAGTCACACAATTGCATTCCCAAACGTCAGGCATCTTGAAAGCAAGATAACATGACAGCGTTTATTGTGTTTCGTTTGCACGCAAGTAATTGATGATGTACGAAAGAGAGCCACAATGGCGTCCCCGATTGCAGCAACTTACATTTAGGAATTTGCCGGTAAACTTCACAACCGCACCAGCCCGCGGTGGCTTTTTTTTTTTGTATGTTGTTTTACGTGAAGATTATGGCACGAGTGAAGCATAAAACTTAGTTTACAAAAGAAATAATAGGTTAGCAATTCAGTGTTACAATGCAGCCATGGAAACATTTGGATTCGTGCTGAATAAGAGAATTTAACAGTTTTCTATTAGTTATTCCACTGGACATGGAATCTCTTGTTTCTTTTCGCAAATCTGCACTCACGTCTCACTCATTTTCACAGGGAATTATACATTTTTCTTCCTTTTGGCTCGCGTTTAATTGCGTTTTTATATGCATGTGTATATATATATTATATATACATACAGCCCTACTTCCATTTATTATAGCTATTTTGTCTTTCGTCCTCCTGTTCCTGTGCTTGATATCCAGAGAGGATGTCCTCTCTTAATGCAGCCCCCTTCCTCGTAGGGTTCTCTGTTACAGTCTCTTCCTTCCTTCCTCGTTTGAGAGTTGTATGTTCTTGTTTAATTAAGTGGATACATGTCAGAAACATATCTGTGCTGCACAAACCGCACATATAATGGAGAGAAAGAGGGTTGTATTAGTTGGAACAGGAGACTTAAACTTGAGAACTTTTGACCTGCTTTGGTAAATATTAGAATACTTGAGGCTCTGCTTTGACTTTGCTGCTGTTATTTGAGTCAGACTTGAGCTGATGATTCATAGTGAGTCATTTCAACACAGAATGAGCTTTGACCTTGCTGAGCTTTGAAAGGGTGCATGGTGCAGGTGTTTTCTCAGCAAGCATCAAATGAGTTTAGGGAGGAAACTGTTTTAGTAGTCCGCTAAGAAACATAATAATAACATGTACACTTCAGTTCAAAAGTTTTGGGTCAGTGAGTTTTTCTCATGCTCACCAAGGCTGCATTTATTTGATCAAAATTACAATAATAAAATAAAAATAAAACAGAAATGCTGTGAAATATTATTTTAATTTAAAATAGCTTTATTGTTTATTTGAATATAGTTTAAAGTGTAATTTATTCCTGTGATGGTAAAGCTGTATTTTTAGCATCATTACTCATGTCTTCACTGTCACATGATCCTTCAGAAATTATTCTAATATGATTATTTGATGCTCAAGAAACATTTATTATTATTATTATTATTATCGATGTTGTGCTGCTTTATTTTTTTGGGAAACTGTGATACATTTTATTTTTAAGGTTCTTTGAATAGAAAGTTGAAAAGGGCAGCATGTATTTAAAATGGAAATCTTATGTAACAATACAAATGTTTTTATGGTCTCTTTTGCTCAATTTAATGCATCCTTGCTGAATAAAATATATATATATATATATTTTTTAAACACTGACCCCAAACTTTTAAACTGTAGTGTCGATATGTCCCCATATTATTATTACTAGTGTATATATTAGTTAAAAAAAAAGAAAAGAAAAAAAAAGTGCTTATAAAACTGTAAATTAATAATTTGGCTATGTATTTATCAGTAAAATTTTATTATATTATAAAAAATATATGCATATACTATTATAAATGATCTAAATGTAAAAATTGTGTAAATGAATGCACAATTAAATATTCAGTATTGAGCGTTACTCAAAATGTAAATAATCTCTAATATTGGCTGATATGGTAACCTGTACGGCAGTGGTGAGCGGTGACTTTGTTACCCGGGTATGCTGGGTGGAGCGTTATGTGAAAAATGCACCTGGTGCAGATACGTTGGATGGGTTTTAAAATAAGTCGCTCTTTCACTTTAGACAGAGTGTTAGCTGCTCAGTTGCTTACTCTCATGATACATAGCAACACAGCTAAAAGTATCCCTAATATGTTTGACCTGTTATTGAAAGTAGCCTACATTTACCTGTTGATGACATCACAAACACCCGTAAAAGCTGTTGAATTGGGTTCGAGTGATGTGCGAAATGGCCGTTTGCCAAATATGCTGTTTATTTGTAATTTCGCTAGATCTACACCAGAGACGACAAATAAGAAACACCATGACAGGCGTCAATTGTTTTTTTAATTTATTTTTATAGGCTACTACTAATAATTATTTTATACTTATTTTTAATTAATAAATAAATAAATATATATAAAATATAAGTAAACTATTATTAGAATAAATGTAAGTTTAATGAAAATATAAGTATTCTTTAAAAAAAATAAGTTGCAAAAATAATGCAAATAGATGACTTTAACAAATGTGTAATCTATCAATTAACAACCTTGTTTAGTTGCAGTAGGGCTGTGTTTAACGGGTTATAAGTTTTCATTAAAAGTACATTTCCCCGTGGAGAAAATGAAATGCTATGATAGTTTCAGTTATGCGCATTAAATCCCCCTATATGCCAGCAAACCAATGAGAACCCGGGACAATGATGACGATACATAACGTAGGCGCCAAAGCTGCTGTCGATCCACTTACCCGAAACCCGCCATAACTGGGCAGATTTTAATCAAATTACTGTCGTTTGGCAAATAAATAAATGACGGAGAGTTACATACGTATTTTATCATGCAAGGTTTATAGTACACATCAAACAAGGGAATTTATAGTAATTTATAGTATTAATGTTATTTAAGCGAGTCCACGAATGGCTTGGGTATGCAGAGCATTGATACATTATATACGGTTATATACGGTACTGATATATTGGGCATCCCTACTTGGTCTTGACTCGCATCTTTTTGGAGCATGATTCAAGACTTGATTCGGATTCAAAGAAATTAGATTTGAGAGTTGACTGTCGTTTGATTTGAATCCACTTGGGGCTGCCCCGTACAGCTCTTTGCTCTTTTCTCTGTGGTCTAGAGCTGGGCACAGATATGACAGGCCTTATTGAATAAATAAATGAGACAGGCCAGCTGTGACACTGTTTGAGATTCACTCAGTCTGACAGTACTGTGTATCTCTCGGGTCCTCCCATCCCCCTTTTGTAACCCACTTTCTTGTCTCTTTGTCTTTCCTCAGCATGCACCTGGTGTGCCCCGTATCCTTGTGGGTAACCGGCTGCACCTGGCTTTCAAGCGACAGGTCCCCACAGAACAGGCACGGGCGTATGCGGAAAAAAACGGCATGACGTTTTTCGAAGTGAGTCCCCTCTGTAACTTCAACGTCATAGAGTCGTTCACGGAGCTCTCACGCATCGTGCTCATGAGGCATGGCATGGAGAAGTTCTGGAAGCCCAACAGAGGTGAGTCTTTCTCCTGAGCATTCATCTCCTCACTTTCAAATCCATTAAAAGTGACAAAAAGGCCTATTCTTCCTGATATTTTAGACCGTAAAGCCACTAATACAGTAGAAATCTTTGGTTTGAACCTTCTGGGGGATGCAGGATGACTGGCACCATCAGCATAGCTTTCCATTAGCATAGAAAACCACACTATGTCGTCCAGAGCTGCGTAATTAGAGGCAGAAGGCTTTCAGTGAAGCACTTCTTTCTCTGTCTGTTTCCACTATTATGTGGGATTTTCCCATGAGACCTCGCAGTGCCCCAGATGAGCTGTTTAGCAGAAGCAGCATCCTGCATTTCAGAGAACGGGAAGTGCTTTCAACATGCCTCTCAAAATGTCAGCCATTTACACACTCTCCTTGACTGTTCATGCAGGAGCTGTTATGTTATTTGTTGTTTAACACATTTTTTTTCAATATCGTGCTGGCCTAATTATATTAAATCATATTATGAATAAAAAAAAGATCCATCTGTTGGTTTAGAAAATGCTGTCGGTTAATTTGGATTTGATTGATGAACCTATTTGGATAACACTTAACTTAAAGCTTATATGATCTCGTGAATAATTGTGTAAACAATTATAATACTTATGTTACTCCTTTAGGACATATAATGCATTAAAACACATGACAAACAACCATTTCAGATGTAAAAAGGAATCTGCAAATATTATAATGCATTTTAACTTTGGTTACAATTATTTATTACGTTATGAATACCTTTAAAATGCATTATACATAAAGGCTTTTTCACTATAGTTACAGATATAAACCCCCTAAAACTGTAGCATGACCAGGACTATTCAAGAGTTACAGCTGTTGGTTTAAATCCCGAACACTGACCGTGTTAAAGAAGACTTGCTAACAGCACTGTTGTTTTAGCTAAACATACCCATACTCTTCCCAGAGGTTTTACAGTCTAATACTTAAATAATATTCCCATGTTAGACTTCCCATTTGAGTCTCACCATTTGCATTGGACTCTATCTGAAAATAAATAAATGCATGCAGCGTGTTAACATCTGCTGAGGGAATGTTGAATCATTTAAAACGTTCTCATTACTTTAGTAAAGAGAATAAAAAATTATCTCAGCATGCAGATGAATTGAGGCAGCTACTATTGAAACCCTAGAGTATCACATGCTTGCTTATTTAGTTTTTATGGTTCGATTATGTAACCACTCAACCTCCTGATCGCCTTTGTTTTGTAACTCAGTTGTGTGCGTTTTGTCTTTTGTGTCATTGCAGTATTCAGTCTGCAGGACTTGTGCTGCCGCGCCATTGTTTCCTGTACCCCTGTACACCTAATCGATAAGCTACCGCTTCCAGTAGCCATCAAGAGCCATTTGAAGTCATTCTCCATGGCGAACGGCATGAACGCCGTCATGATGCACGGTCGGTCCTACTCTCTGGCCAACGCCGCCGGAGGCAGCAAAGGCAACAGCCTCAAACGCTCCAAATCCATCCGGCCGCCTCAGAGTCCGCCACAGAACTGCACCAGGAGCAACTGTAAGATCTCCTAGCCTCCGGGCATAGGGGTGGGGCCGCCCCCTCCCTTCCCTTATATAACACTCAGGTGCACACGGGCAAACACACAAGGAAACCGACACAGGGCTGGGTCGATGACGCAACTGAGGTGTGGCACCTCCCAAAGTGGAGAGAGCAGGATGTGAACAAACACTTCCTGGCGCTACAAACGGCTACATTATTCCCCTCACCTTGCTGCAGTACATTTGATTTCTCACCCACAGACCTTGAATAAAACGAGTCCTTCATCAGACTTTTATTTTTTTATTTTTTTTTATGCAGTGATCACCAACAGCATGTTTCCTTCTTCACTAGCGCCCTCTGCTGGAGAATTCATGCAGATTAAACCCTGCAGTGGCTGACAGGCCTCATTTTGAAGTTGTTTTATGGGCTTATTACGCTTTGGTTGAGTTCTCGGTTGCTCATACTCATAATCCTCTGTGCTTTGCATATGGTTTTCCTCTTTTTGGCTCTGTGCAGGGGTCTGTTCTCCCTGCAAAGTACCTCAAACGGTCACATGGTCTTGCATGCTTACCAACAATGAGAGGGCTGATGCGAAATGACTTGTAGTGCTTGCATATGAACTGATGTATTAAAAATGTGATTTGCACTGCAAATTGGTGGTCTTTGAATTTACCGGCCGTTTGCACAATGACTCAATCAACAGAGTGAATTAACAACAGAATGTGGACTGTGGGACCACTCGGCTAAAAGAGACGGCACAAGCATTTTCATGCACCTTCTGTTCGCTGGAAAGTCCTTGAAGATCCAGAAAAAAAGGTGTTTGATGAAATGTTCCTCTTAGGTCAGAACTGTCTTCTCCTTAAACATGGATTAACAGGAAATTTCTCCTCAGGGGACAGTATTGGCAAAGAGTTTTTTTTTGTTTGTTTTTTTGTCAGCTCCTCTGATTTGCTTTTTCCTGCATGTCTTGTGGGATTATTCATCATATTTACAATATTTTAACATTATACTGTAATTACCTCTCCTAATGTCCAGAGTTCAGTACCACAACTGCCTGATTTTCTCATTTGTGACCCTGCATTTGCCACACATTTCAGTACTTTCCCGTTATACTTTCTCACTTGTCTGGCAAAAATGCACAATGATTTCAAATCCCATGTGTTCTACCAGTTTTCAGTGTTGTCGCATGAGTTCAAAAGTCAGGTCTTTTGCTCGAAGCCCTTTTAATCTGCACATACAGCATGGTTTCTCTATAGATATATGTCAGAATGAAGGATAATAAACCCATTCAAGCTTGCTCCTAAATATCAAGCACAAATGAAATCGTGACGTCACAAGTGGAATCTACAACACTTCCTTTGGCTTTTCCTGGCGTTATCGAATCACGTCAGAAGCAGCGTTGCATTTCTTCCACGTCTGATGAGCCGTGTTTGCTGAATAATAGATGCTCCTCATCTTTTCCGTTTCTCCTCCACCCCCTTCATCTCAGGGACGAGCCTCGTCCTCCAGCGACAGACCTGCCCAATGAAGCCTGTTTAAACCGGGCTGAGTGACAGGCTGCCAGCAGGAGGCCTTTAAACTTCCTCTAGAGGGCTGCAAGCTCTCAGTGTTTGACCTATAAGCTATTGGCTTCAGGCCTTTTGCAGTCGCTATAGCTGATAGAATGAACCTGGCGCGTGTTGGTCTTGCATTTAGAGCAGTTGTGCATAGTGTCCATCTGTTGGGTGACATAAATACTAAAGGGTCCACAGAATGTTATTGGCCTCCCCCATTAATCTTTGAATCCCGAAAGGCTGTGGTAATAGAAATACTACAAAGAAGTGTTCTTTTATTCCTTTTTGGACATCTTCAGAACCCGTAGGTATTAGTTTGAGCCTCTCGGTCGAGAGCACTGGTTGTTCTTCTCTGTAATATGCACATCATACGATGCAAAGAAATTCTGTGACTTAGTTAGAATGTTCCATTTCAACTTTTTTTGTATTGTAAAGTGTTTTTTCCTCTTTGTAACTGAAGCCTCTGATTATATTTAAAAAAAACATGCTCATGGTTTTTAAGTGTAACGTCGGGCAGCATGACGGGACCCTCCTGGTGTTTCCTCTTCTGTGTGAACGGGATAAAGGGAAATGTGATTTGGTGGAGCAGTAGGAACACACAATTGTAAACACTATTTTCCTTTGGTTGAAGCTAAAAAGCTGCTGAAATACCTGCATAATTATCAGAAGTTCTTGCAACAATAACAACGAAAAACATTTTTTTAAATTATTGATTGTACAGTTCTTAAGTGTATGAAAGCAACGACTTTTTCACAATAAAATTGATATTGTTATCAGTAAAACAAAGCTTTGAGGTTCTTTGCATCCAACATTGCTCACCACAGATGACACTTACTTGCATATTAAAATATTTATTTGTTATTTACAAAGATATCAGAATAAATTATTAGGATGTATCAGATTATTTATTGGGGGGAAAACTCAAATGACTAGGGGTAAAATGTTAGCTTGTTTTTCCTACTTATCATGAGGAAAGTACGGAGCCCTGCGCATGACTTGCAGGGTGAAAAAAGGATATAATGGCCATGCATTCAGAATTCATTCCCGTGACTTGTTAAATTGTTCTTCTGTTTTAGTTAAGTTGTAGCCATTATTTAACTAAATGAAAATGAGGGAACAAATTAAGTTGTGGGAACACATGGTTTCCAAAGAATTCCTCTTCCTATCCAATACACAGGGGGATAGTTAGATTTTTCTGAATAAGTTACAGATAAATGCAGTATTTACAGAAAAGTGCATGTACATCAAAAATAATCAGAGAACATATTGTCACATATCGAAGGGCAGAGTATTCATCCAGTTTGTGTTGAAATGTGGTGTCTGGTCGAAGTCCTACATGACAGAAAATAAGATCAAGATGAGAATGTTTAAAAGTGCTTTCAAATGGGCAAAAAGTTTCAGCTTTACTCAATATATGACCTCACAAGAAAAATGCTGTGCTTTTTCTCTGCTTTTACAGGCCGCCAGAAAGAGTGAGATGGAAATACATTTGACATAAACATTGATCCTATTTCGATCCCTGCTGCATGTCAGAAGGGATCGTGGGCTAACCCGGTGTGAGCTCTCTGTCTGTTAAGAGGTTGTGGCGTTTGAAGGCACGGCCCTTGGAAGTAGAGTATCTTCAGTATGAACTTGCCCTATTCTGGGGTTTCTCTGAAGCCTGCTAAGGACTGTGGTACCCTGAGTTCTGTTGTGTTGGGCTGAAATCTCCACAATCACAATATGTTTCTCTTTCTGTTGAGTACAGTATTTTACTAACGATAACTAGATGCAAGAAGAATGTATGTTAGACCAGACAGAACACATGAGAAACACGCACCTGAGGTATGTAAGACGCCATTTCCCGTCTCTGCTTCTGTATAGTCTGTAGTTTATTCAGGAGAAACGCTTTGTCCTTTCCTTCCTGACAGGCAGACGGAAGAGGAGTCACTGAGGTTAAAACTATTGGTTTTTGACGACACTGAAGCGCAGTGGATGCTAAAGTGAGGTCTGTATTATCTCAGCACTCACATTCACAATCTGCTCTCGCAGAGTCTTGATGAGCTGTTTCCGTCCCTGAGTGATTTGCCAGAGAAAAAAAGTGATGACTCTGAAAGAAGAGAGCGAGGAATGAAGAAAGATCTTGAGAAAAGGTTTCCTTTTGTGTTAAGGCGTTCACAAAACATCCAGCTTGTGGACTTACAGGATGATGAGGGTAATCAGATAGTAGAAGAGTTCACTTCTCAGTACGTTTTCAAATATCCACCAGACCCATTTAGTTTCAGGAGGGTCCTGGATTGAATCAATCCAATTGAAAATGGTGTAGAAGGGGGTTTTGAGACCCTGGAAGGGCCCACACTGATCTGAGGGCTTCAGCCTGCAAGACAAGTGGAAAAGACTGTAACATACAGTAAGGGCCGGTTCACACAATGCATTTTGCACCCCACTGTGCTGCTTTTATCTACATAATATGCTAGACCAGTGGTTCTCAACCTTTTTTGACACCAAGGCCATAACCTGTAACCATAACCCCAACCCCCCTCGTCCACAACAATATTCAAATGCCTCATGATTTTTTCCAGAAGTTCATGATTTACTTTATGAGGTTTAAGGAGAAGGGTTTTAAAATTATATTTTGAACTCAAAATTTCTACCCCATTAAAATATTTGAAAGTCTGGCGTAACTAGAAAAATATATATTCAAAAAAAAAAAAAAATCTTTACATTATTTGATTAATTTATATGGCTTTTCTGGGTATAGTAATCACACGTTTAAAATGGTCTGCCTCATATATCCAATTGTTTTAAGACAGTTGTTTAGAGGGTGAATTAATATAAGAAATATCTAGATTTTTTAGTTGTTTTGCCTGATTTTAATTCAAGTCGGAAATCGAAACGGAAGTTGCGATAGTCTTTTATTCCCTATTGTGACGTATATTCGAATGAAACACATTCTGGCACAAGAAAAAAATTAGGGCGGGACTTGATTTTGTTGGTTCGCTGTGGTTTGCTATTACTGTGATATCATGTGAGTGACGGGTTGTCCCGCGGCCCGCCCTAGCCCTTTTCTATTTCTCTGCGCTGTATCACACAAATTTAAATGCAAGAGCGTGAACAGCCTCGTTTACACAATACGCGCGTGGCCTTACATCTTAAAACACTAATGGTATTGAGGCAGGTTTTTTAGTTCTTTTTAACTTGACACGGTTAGATTTTTAAAAACTGATTTTACCCTGTTCTTGCCATGAACATACCCTGTCAAAACAACTAAATAAATAAACTGACATGGCATTTTAAAAACGTGGTGCTTGCAGAACAAAGCGCCCATCTAGGTAATGTTTAAATAGACAAACAATAACAAAAATCAGTTAAAACACTTAAAAACTTATATATCATATTGATTGGTGCCACTCTCTAGTCTGTCGTTGAATTAGGAAGTGTTCACGATTATACGAAACAAAATGAAGCAGCAAACAACATTTAAGATATGTCACTTGGTCGGAAGTCAACTCCACCTCCACACTGTGAAAGCTACCATGGACAGCGTGCCCACAAACGAGGGGAAGAAGAGCAGGGCGATGAAGACCGTCTGTATCTGTGCGGCTCTGCCCGTGTGTTTGGGAGGCTGACAGTTCATGCTCAGACTGATCTGAAACAGGAACCGTGAGACTAAGAACGTGCAATATAATCTCGACTGCAAGGACAAAGTGATGCTATAATGGTGCTTACCTTTTTCAAGTAAAAGATGATAAACAATTTAAAGACTTGCATTACAGGAAGTAGGGGGGAGAAGTAAATTCCAATCCTGGGGCAGACAGGAAGAGAGATAAAAGAGATCAGCTTGAAGGAATATCAAAGTATAGACCTGAGGAGATGCAGATATTGACTTACCAAGCCAGAGTCTGGGCATAGATCAGATCAAGTACATTCCTAGCAATGTCAAACTCTGGGACGCCAAGACTCTGGATGCACATGGTTCCGATTACACTGTAGCAATTTTGAAAAAGTGAAATGAAAGTGAATCTATTGATTCTGTGTCATTTGTAATCAGTAATTACTCTTCATTTGGAAGGGTCCACAGTACACTCATGAATAGAACTGTAATGTAAACCATTTCCTTAGATTTATTTATTTATCAGTCTGTAAAAACACAGTTTATTCTACAAAGTAAACGGCAAATGTTTTTTTTTTACAGTATTCAAAAGTTTGGGGTCAGTAAGATATGTAAAAAAATTACAATTATTTAAATGTAGCATTTGTATTTATTTACTCAGCAAGGATGCATTTAATTGGTGACGTTGTAGACATTTATAATGTTACAAAATATGTCTATTTTAAATAGATTTATGATGCTGTTCTTTTGAACTTTTTATTCAAAAAATGAATAGTTTCTGAAGGATCATGTGACACTGAAGACTTGAGTAATGATGCTGAAACTTCAGCTTTCCCATGACAGAAATAATTACATTTGAAAATATATTCAAATACAAAACAGTTATTTTAAATTGCAGTAATATTTTACAATATTACTGTTTTACTGCATTTTTTATTAAAATAATTGCAGCCTTGGTTAACATATGAGACTTTCAAAAACATTTTAAAAATAAATAAAAATAACGTACAAACTTTGGAACGGTAGTATATTAATTCTTTGTAATCTTTGAATGATTCTACTAAAGCTGCATAGAAGTTTTACATATTAAAGTGGTGGAAATCATCCACTGAATGGTACTAAATTTCCAGCCGTGAGCTGCCTTTTGCAGACCTACTTCAGCAGCCAAGATGTATTTGACTCACTTGCGTAGGAATTCCCCAAAGAAAATGCCGAGTAGACAGAATATGAAGTCAATTATCAGCAGTCGATACACACTCTGCCCCACAAAGGACTCCCAACACTTGAATATAAAAAAGATTACAACTGCGTAAAAAGAAGCATAATCATGCTTTGCTAGTAATCCATGATAAATTACACTTATGGTGCACCTACTGAGATTGTTGTCTTGGGAACAGAATTCAGCCAGTAAAAGCAAAGAATTCCAAGAAGGGACATCTTCAAAACAACATTTCTAGGAACAAAGCAGACAATAAAGATGAGGTCACCTGGCATTGTTAGCAATGGAAATCTGATTCTTCTGGTGACAAAACAATGATCACACCTGATGATGCTTATGTAGATCTGTGTACGTGGATTGGAGTAGCTCTCCATTTTGCTGATGAGGGAGTAGAGGAGAGG